>NC_136910.1:48502394-48942394 GCF_949606895.1 Notothenia rossii
ATGTTAAACCCTACAATACAAACCTAACCACATAACCCTAATGTACTGTAGGTTAATGGGCATGCTTTGGCACATAGCATCAGGGATGAGTCCTTTTAATAACCCTTGCAGAAACAACATATTGATATCATTTGGAGACATTCCCAGCATGCCTGTTGCCGTTTTTTCTCAATAATCCACCAAACTTGCTTTTCACACTACAAACGGTGGTGTGAGGCAGTCAGGCTGAACAGAGTGTAGTACCACGGTTGAGTGAGCCGTCCTTTTGGTTTGGGTCATGAGGCTCAGAGACACGAAATGAATGGCAATGACGAGGCTTGACTCTGCATATTTCATGAAACTGACACAGACTGCGGGAGAACATCTGCAGCATGCTGTTAAAGCAGAGTGAGCGTATATAGTCCTTCAAATACATAGAACACTATAAAACCTTCAATAAAATGTGCAGTGCTAGTAACTACATTTGCATTTAATTAGTAATATTTGGAGGTATTTGTACTGTGAGCATACTGCTACTTTACTTACACTTCACTTCTATTGAGAACCAAATATTAGAGCTTTTTACTACACTGCTTAACTCATATTTTCTGTCATTTTTAAGATGTATATAACTAATACAAAGTATAATCAACAAAAGATGTACCTGTATTATAACAGATTAAGATAATACTTTATTGATCCCTTACATTCACAAGCTGAGTCAAATACAGCTCTTTCTTTACCAGCTAAATCATTCAAGTGATAAACACATACATGAATAATGAGTCATTATAATTTAATAATGTAACAAATACAGATTTATTTTACAATGGGCCAAATGTAATATTTTTACTTGTTGTTCTTTTAGTTATGCTAGTATTTCTATGTCGGGGTATTACTTTTACTCTGAAAAAAAAGATCTTAATCTACCACTGTATAAAAGTGCTGCTAGAGCGTACTTTACAGGCTAAATAAATACAATATAGGAAACATAAGTCTAATTCAGGCCAGGACATTTGTTATTTTGCAGCCTGCTTGCAAGTTGTTCGATCCACTTTTGATCCATTTATTAATTCACTGGCCATCCATTTGATTACTGTTTTATGTTTGGCTCTTAGCAGTTCAGTGAATGGTTTAAGAATAACTAAATGGCACATATGTATAGAAGGTTATACAATGAAAGCACTTTGACAGTAAATTGTTTGCTAAGAGTCCAGTTTTCCAAATACTAATTTGACTAAACACGGCATTCCAAGAATTTCCCACAAACACAGAAAGAACTTTAATAAACTCAGGACAGCAGTAAGATGCAGTATCTAGAGTTGGACAACCCTAACAGAGACATCTTTTTGAGAATGTACTCTATAAAAGCAAGTGCAGTTAAGGCACCTCAGACTGTCAGAGATGAAATATCACAGCCCCCCCCCCCCCGCCCCCCGAACCCCACCCCCGCAGGCTCTCTGACTCACTCTGATGTCTCAGAAAAAGCCAAAATACTTCTTCTTCTGAAACCATGAGAGACCTCCCAGCTTCATCAGCATATTTCCTCTATAGAGGCACAGGGGGATGAGGGGGTAGGGGGGCTTTTGCATTTTGGGTGTGGCACATGTTCGCCTGCAGAACAAGCACAAAGTTACTTCTAGTCCCAAATCTCTTTCTTCTTTGTTCCATTTTTTTTTTTGTCTCTCGAACATGATGTTTTCTCAGAATTTGCTCTTCAAAGTCTTAGTGAAGTTTGAATGAGAATATATTAATAAGGAGATACACATTTAGACATTTCGATGAGTCATGACTGAATACATTGGAGCCTCCATGAAAATAATACATGTGTTATTTATGTACCAGGAAGTGTGTGACATGTTTATACCAGCTTGTGTACCACCATATGTACCTGGGCATCTACATTAATGCTCTACGAAAGGAAGTACGTTGCCATATATACTTGTGTTGGTCTTATACAGTATTTACAGAACAATTCTAACCAAAGCTCTCATTAATATTTAAGAAGCACATTCAGTGGTGAAGCAGGTTTGACGCATTCGGGCACCACTGGTGTAAACCATGAATTGAAATCGACTGCATCAACAACAGTTCACGCAGGAAAACACAAATGTGAGTACATTTGAGTTTTAGCCGATTTAAAAATCTCACCTTTTACGGTGGAAGTTTATCTGACAAATATAGTATTTTGGAAATAACAGACAAGATGTACAAGTGAAAACGTTTGCTTTGCCTTCATTCACTGTTGTATCAATTGACATATTAGATATCAGGTGTTTGGTGTCACAGCTGTTTGTAGTGTTTCAGTTCTGCATTACACCGAAAGTACTACAAAACTCAGATATGACGGAAGCAATTTTGAGTGTTGATGTCATCCTATTTTTTTGTTTTACAGGTATACATTATTTTTTGGCAGGTAATGTTATTATATATTAGAAATGTAACTCTCTGCTCTGATTTTGTGGTGATTTGCCTTACCAATATGTGTAATTTAGGTTACAAAACATCCCAAGGTCAATTGATATCATGTACACAGTGATACATTTTACATACTTATTATATGCTGGATGTATATTTTTAATGTCATTTAGTAAAATGCTGCTTTTTCCTTTTTTCCTGTCTCTTTTTGCTCACTTTGTATTTTGGTGTTTCTTTTTGGTAATTTTAGGTTTCTTTATTTTGATGTTATCCCTCTTTATATTCCTTTTTAGTCTATTTTTAGTCATTTTGTCGTTCTTTTTGGTAATTTGATAAACATATGTATGTTTCCAATATGTGTAATTAAAGGTGGTGTAGGTAAGTTAGAGAAGCCGGCTCGAGATACACTTTTCGTTATATTCTGTCAAGGGGTGAACACTGAGGCATGAACTCAATTGCACGACTCAAAACTCAGACTCAGATAGCGTTTCAAAATAAAGACTTTACTGGAATTTTGCACAGTAATAAAATAAGGAAAACAAAACACTCTTTCGAGGAAAACTAGAATCGTGATCTATAGCATAGGTCCGTGAAAGGTCCGTGAAAGGTCCGTGAGGTAAGCCGATACGTAGGTCTTCGAGAGACAACGAACTGACAATTAACAGGAGGGAGCTAACACAATATATACACAGGTAAAGGGGACACAGTTGGAAACAATCAGGGCGGGGAAAATAATCAAGGACGCAGGAGACAGAAAGGGGCGGGGAGCGTGGAGGCCTGAAATGAGAGGAAGAAATAATTAAGGGCATAGACATAAAGCACAAGACAAAGGGACATGACAACTCTAACATAAAGAATAAACTTTCACTATAAGTTTCTTGGACATGACAGTACCCCCCCTTCTAGGGACGGCTCCTGACGGCCCAGGCTCCTCTGAGTTGAGGCGGTCAAAATCCTCAATGAGGTTTTTGTCTACGATGAAGCGGGAAGGAATCCATTGCCGCTCCTCAGGACCATAACCCTTCCAGTCAACCAGTAACTGTCGCCCTCTACCCCTTTTCCGACTAGCCAATAGTGACTTGACCGTGTAAACCGGACCTCCATCGATCATCCGGGGGGGCGGGGGGGTTTGACGGTGGGAACCATAGTGCTCACCTTCAACGGTTTTAATTTCCCTACATGCAAGGTGGGATGTACCTTCATGGCCCTGGGAAGCCGTAGTCTCACTGAGACTGGGTTTATGACCTTGGTGATGGGAAAAGGACCCACAAACCGGGGAGCCAGTTTTCGGGAGAGTACGTGGAGGGGAAGTTCTCGTGTAGAGAGCCAGACTTTTTGGCCTGGCTGCTATACAGGGGCTGGTCGGCGTTTTCGGTCTGCTGCTCTTTTAACCAGTTGCGCATTCCTGCAGAGTATCTTCCTAGCCGCAGCCCACACGCGCCGACAATGCCTGACCAAAGCGTGGGCAGACGGGACCGTGACCTCCCTCTCCGTGGCTGGGAACAGTGGCGGCTGGTAGCCATAAACACAGTGAAACGGGGACAGGCCCGTGGCAGAAGTAGGGAGGATGTTGTGTGCATACTCAACCCAGGTGAGGTGCTTGCTCCAGGAGGATGGATTCTGGGACACCAGGCAGCACAGGCAGGTCTCCAGTTCTTGATTTAGGCGCTCTGTCTGGCCGTTAGACTCCGGATGGTATCCAGACGAGAGACTGACCGTGGCACCGATGAGGCTGCAGAACTCTTCCAGAAGCCTGACACAAACTGGGGGCCCCGGTCGGAGACAATATCCTTAGGGAAACCATGAAGCCGAAACACATTCTGCATCATGACCTCCGCCATTTCCTTAGCTGAGGGCATCTTGGGCAGAGCAATGAAATGTGTCATCTCGGAAAATCTGTCCACTACCGTGAGAACTGTGGTTTTACCTCCAGAGAGGGGCAGGCCAGTGACGAAGTCCATGGAGATCTCTGACCAGGGCCTGTTGGGAATAGGGAGTGGTTGTAATAGTCCTATTCGCAACCTGGAAGAGGTCTTGTTTCGAGCGCAGATAGGGCACGCCTCCACATACTCCTTCACCTCCTTCTCCATGGATGTCCACCAGAAACGTTGTTTAATAATGAACATAGTTCTCTTGACTCCGGGGTGACAGGTGAGCAGCGAAGTGTGAGCCCAGTGGATCACCTGTGGTCGCTCGGCCTCCTGAACAAAAATCCGGTTAGGTGGGCAACCCCTTGGTGCAGCAGCTCCAGCATTGGCACGTATTACCTCCTTCTCTACTGGCCAAGTCAGCGCTCCTACCAACCGGTTCAATGGGATGATGGGTTCCGGCTCCTTGGCTGCAGGCACAGGGTCAAACAGACGGGACAGAGCGTCAGGCTTGACATTCTGAGACCCCGGCCTGTAGGAAAGAACAAAGTCAAAACGGTTGAAAAACAAGGTCCACCTAGCCTGGCGGGAGTTCAGTCTTTTTGCCTTTCTTATGTACTCCAGGTTCTTGTGATCGGTCCAGACCACAAAAGGATGCTCGGCTCCCTCCAACCAATGCCTCCACTCTTCCAGCGCTAACTTCACGCCCAGCAACTCACGGTTTCCCACGTCATAATTTCTCTCTGCCGGAGAGAGCTTCCTGGACAGGAAAGCGCAGGGGTGAAGTTTGTTGTCCTTCTGTTGTTGCTGGGAGAGGACCGCTCCCACCCCCTCGTTGGAGGCATCCACTTCCACCACGAACTGGCGAGTGGGATCCGGCATGGTAAGTATGGGGGCAGTGGTGAACATCTTTTTCAGCCGAGAAAAAGCCTCCTCAGCCTGAGGAGACCACACAAAAGGCACCTGAGGGGACGTGAGGACATGAAGAGGGGCTGCAATAGCGCTGAAGCTCCGCACAAAACGTCTGTAAAAATTAGCAAAGCCTAAAAACTGCTGCACTTTCTTGCGAGAGTCAGGGGTAGGCCAACAGGCTACTGCGCTAACTTTTTCTGGGTCCATCCTAACCTGACCTGGGGAAATGATGAAGCCCAAAAAAGTGACTGTTTCTACATGAAATTCACACTTTTCAGCTTTGACAAACAACTTATTTTGGAGCAGTTTCTGTAGAACCAGGCGGACATGTTGTTTGTGGGCGTGAAGGTCAGGGGAGTAGATCAGAATGTCATCCAGATAAACAAAAACGAAACGTTTCAAAAACTCCCTCAACACGTCGTTGATCATAGCCTGGAAGACTGCAGGAGCGTTTGACAAGCCAAACGGCATGACCAGGTATTCATAATGTCCTGAAGGGGTGTTAAAACCCGTCTTCCATTCATCGCCCTCCCTGATCCTGACCAAATGATAGGCGTTACGCAGGTCTAACTTTGTGAAAACCTTGGTTTCCACCACCAGGTGCTTGTCACCGTGCTCCAAGACCCGGAAAGGTCCATCGTAAGGGGGCTGCAGGGGGCCTCTGTGTGCGTCGTGCCGTATGAAGACGTGCCCAACCGAGCGTAGCTCCGTGGGAACTCTCAGCGGCTGCCCGTAGACCATCTCCGCTGTAGAGCACTGCAGATCTTCCTTTGGTGCGGTCATCAGGCCCAGCATCACCCAGGGCAGCTTGTCGACCCAGTTACTGTCCGTAAGTCCGGCTTTGAGGGCCGCCTTCATGGAGCGATGGAATCGCTCGCAGAGGCCGTTAGCCTGAGGGTGGTAAGCGGTAGTCCTGTGCAGCTTGACCCCCAAACCGCCTGCCACGGCGTTCCAGAGTTCGGAAGTGAACTGAGAGCCCCTGTCTGAGGAAATGTCCGACGGGGTGCCAAAACGACACACACACGTTGCATTGAAGGCCCGGGCAACGTCTGCGGCCGACGTCGAAACGAGCGGGACCGCCTCCGACCAACGGGTCGTCGTGTCCATCATGGTAAGGAGGTAGGAAAAACCTTGAGAGGAAGACAATGGACCAACTAGGTCAATGTTAACGTGGTCAAACCTCCTCTCAGGCACCAGGAAACGCTCCAAAGGGGCCTTCGTGTGGTGGTGCACCTTGGCGCGCTGACAAGCCACGCACTCACCAGCCCAAGTCCTCACGTCCTTTTTCAGCCCATGCCAGACGAACTTTGCGGCCACCAAGCGCACCGAAGGCTTAACGCCGGGGTGTGACAGTCCGTGCACAGCCTCGAACAGAGCGCCTCCAGCTGGCGGGAACGACTGGCTGCGACAGGCCCGTGGAGACGTCACACAGGAAGGTAACGCCCGCGTCGCCGAACACCACGTCCTCCAAGCGCAGCCCCACGCCCTCCACCTTCAGAGCCTGGACGCCGGGATCTGTGACCTGGTCCGCCATTATAGTCAGGCAACAGCCTCCACCTTCGCTGGCAGAGGTGTCACACCACCCTTGGTGACGTGGTGCCCCAGGAAATCAATGTCAGACACCCCAAACTGGCACTTTGCAGGATTGATGGTTAATCCGTGTTCGTTGAGCCACGCGAAAAGGGCTCGGAGGTGGGCAGGTGCTCCTGCACTGAAGCGCTAGCGACGAGTATGTCGTCGAGGTAGACAAACACAAACGGCAGGTCCCGCAGCACCGAATCCATCAGGCGCTGGAACGTCTGAGCGGCATTCTTGAGCCCAAAAGACATCCGCAGGAACTCAAAAAGTCCAAAAGGTGTTAACACTGCTGTCTTGGGTATGTCCAGGGGGTGCATGGGCACCTGGTGGTATCTACGCACCAGGTCCACCTTGGAAAACACCACCGTACCGGTCAGATGCGCCGAAAAGTCCTGAATGTGCGGCACCGGATAGCGGTCAGGTGTAGTGGCGTCGTTGAGTCGGCGGTAATCCCCGCACGGGCGGAACCCGCCGTTCGGTTTGGGGACGACGTGCAGGGGGGAAACCCAAGGACTGTCGGAGCGGCGGACAATGCCCAGGCGCTCCATGGTTGCGAACTCCACCCTCACCACAGCCAGCTTAGAAGGGTTCAACCGCCGGGCCCTGGCGTAGACAGGAGGCCCCTCGGTAGTGACGTGGTGCTCCACGCCATGCTTAGTGGTAAGCGCAGAGAAAGTGGGCAGCGACAGGTCTGGAAACTTGGCTAACAGTCTGAGAAACGTGTCTGCCCCCGACAGCGAGCCCGACAGCCCGTCGTACGCTGCGCTGCCAAGTGTGCACACGAGGGAAGAAAACGTTAAGGCATCAACCAAACGCCTATTCTTAACGTCCACTAAGAGTCCATGAGCACACAAAAAATCCGCTCCGAGGAGGGGAAAAGAAATGTCCGCTGTCACAAAATCCCAGCTGAAATGCTGCCCTCCGATGCACAAACACATAGGCCTCACGCCGTACGTGCGAATGGGACCGCCGTTAGTCCTCCGTTTCCCGGGGGTTTGTAGCTGCACGCAGCGATGCATTTCTTAGCCATTGTCCCGAAGCATGCATGGTAAAAGCACCCTCCGGTGTCTCCACGCCGGCTCGAAGCTGCCGTGTCCGGACCCCGGCATGCTCTCTTGCCTGCAGATGGGCCACTGAGCGTCGTGGCTAACGTCTCTGCCCCGGGCTGTTGTGTAGCCAGGAAAAAACGATCCGCTTCATCAGCCAAGGCACGGGGCTCCGTGGCAGGTGTGTTGGCCAGCGCCCTCTGGACCCGGGAAGGTAAGTGACGCAGGAAAATCTCCGTGAATAAAATCCGGGGATCTTCCCCCCCGAGCAGATTTAGCATTTTCTCCATTAGCCGAGATGGCTTGCTGTCTCCTAGGCCTTGAATGTCAAGTATCTGGCGGGCCCTCTCCTTAGCAGATAAGCTAAATGTCTTAAGGAGAAGAGCCTTAATCGCCTCATATTTGCCATGGTGCGGGGGGTCTGTGATAAAACCAACCAACCTGGACGACGTGGAGCCTCCTAACGCTGCTACAACATGGTAGTATTTCAGGTCCCCGTCACGGACCTGTCGGCAGGCGAAGTGCGCCTCCACGTGTGCAAACCACGCCGCGGCGGCATTCTCCCAAAACTCCGGCAGCTTTACGTAAACATCGCGCTCAGCCATGTTCGTTAATTTTCCAGAAACTTTCTCAGAAATGTCGGGGTCACCAGTGTGGTGCCGAGGAAAGGGAGTCGGAGGCGGTGTGTTTAGAATGGAGTTCCAGTCTCTATTATTGGTTAACATCCAGAAGGTAATACACACGTCTGCTCAGCATGACAAGCGAGCAGGACTGAATAGCTAACGCTACAGGTATTCCCACTAAAGGGTCCGTGTAGCAACTAGTGATGTTACGTATTGCGCCGAGCAGTGGCGAGCTGTCAGGGCCCTCTAGGCCCTCTGTGAGGGCCTAAGATATTCTAAAAAATAATATTTGAAAACAAATATTTAAAAAAATATATTTTTTTTTAAATATTTTTTTGTTGTTACATTTTTCATTAGTTTTACCAAAATAACTTGATTTAATTGTATTTAAAATAACATTTCCAAAGAAATAAATCCTTCGAATCTGCCTGTTCAGTTTCTGTTGGAATGTGAAGGATATGCCGTCTCTGCGAGTACTGTGAAGACGGGAGGGCTTGTTGGTCCCTCTCTACATTCACAGAGGGCCCGCTATAGTAACTCAATGAGAGAGTAATGTCAAATGACAGTACAATTGACGAATCATATCTTCCCTCTAAATGGGCAGGCTTTATTTTCGCGGACTTTATGACAAGTTCCGCCCGCTGTGAGGTCTATGCAAGTGGTGCAGTGACGCGTCCTTAAGCCCGGAAGTAAGCTGCGCCCGGATTCCCTCGACAGAAAGAAATGGGATTTCTCCATAGGATTTTGGAAAATAGCTCGAAATAAGGTCCGTGGAAAAACGAACCTGTTAGATAAATGCACGTTTTGTTCAGCCGGATAATATCCACATGTCTACCCTACTTTTATTATTTTCGAATCATAAATCTAATCGATAGATTTATGATCGATAGATTTATGATAAATTCGTTCATGATGGCTCACTTCAGTGATAGTGATGACATCGTTGCGAAATTATTAACCGAGTCATTTTCAAGATTGAGTTACAATGATAAACTGGAGTGGCAAAGGATCAGCTGAATGACCCGCAAGTGCTTCATCCAAAAGGACAGGAGGATGGACTTTGTGTTTAAGTGATTTGATCATCAAAGGTAGGCCTAAGTCATTTTCAATGTGGGCCGCCGTGCCGACTTAATTCATTTGTAATTGTTACTTGGCTGTGTGTGCCCTGTCATGATAGGTGTTTATATAAATGGTGTTGTTTTGTGTGGTAGAGGGTCGCTGTCATTGATGCGTTTAGCACCCCGGGCCGATGTTTTGATATTCCGCTGAAGTATACGCTGTGACGTAATATCTCTTCTTTTTAAGAGGGAAGGGGGGGGAGGGTCAGAGGGCCTAGGTATAAAAGTCACGGCTCGCCACTGGCGCCAAGGCTTCGGAGCGTGTGTCGAGTAATCCCCGAAGCTTTTTGTGAAGCATGTATCGAGGCTTGTATCGTTTTGGGCCAGTGACATCATCGATGACAAACGAAGCCTCGCTGCCTGTCGATATCACGTGACTGCTTCAGGAAGCGATTCAGATCGGTTGAACCGTTGAACCACAACGCTCATAATACCCATGGTGACATAATAAGAACCATATTACCCCTCCTGTAGCCGGGCCCGCTGGTGACACGATGGAATTAAAAGAGCTCAGAGCTCAGACCCCCTTATATAGAGGTCGGAACATGTCATAAGTATAAATAGATACAAGCATAAATAAAGGTAGGAATAAAAACATGAATAAGTAAATGAATAAATACAGGAATAAATATCTTACAGTCAGGGCCGCCTTAATGCACGGGCTGACCTGGGCTGAAGCCCAGGGGCCTACAAAGATCGAGGGCCTATCATGAGCCAGTAAAAAAAAAGAAAAAAAAAAGGAGGAAGCTAAGCAGTTGGGACGCACTGGATTATCCCCTGAGGAGTGCCTTCGACGCATGAGGTCTGGAGAGTGCCTGTATTGTGGGAAGGTTGGGCATATCCTTTCTGGCTGTCCTGTCCGCCCAAACGCAGGGGCTCGTCAGTGAATTTTGGGGGTCCTGACGAGTCCGCAACCTACACCTATTGTAGTCCCAACTTTGAGAAGTTTTTTGATTCCTGCCAGACTTTGTTCCAACTCTCAGACCTTGCCCCTTTCTGCCCTCATTGACTCTGGTGCTGAGGATAGCTTTGTGGACTGTGAACTAGCCAAGCAGCTGGGTCTACATTTGGAACCTCTACTGGAACCTTTGACTGCTTATTAGACCCTCCAGAAAAACGCGATTCTGCAATCGCAGAATTTGCCGCATAATCAGCAAAATGGCGCAGATTTTCAAAAGGCCGCATATTTATCAAAAGGCTGCATAATCCCCGCATTTTTCCACACAAAGTTGAGAAAAAAAAAAGTTAACTCGTCTTGACGTGAAGTAGTGAAGTAGTGATGATGATGACGCGACGTCATCAGCTCGCGCATCACAGAAGGTAAACAACACAGTAGAGTGAACGTGTGGAACTCACACGAGAGACAAAACACCAAGATGAAAAAATCTGATCCATCTCATTTACCGACGAACATTTCTGCTAAAGACCGGGCAAAGCAGTACCCCGATGTATTTCACGAAAGTGGGGGGAAACTATTCTGCACCCCGTGCAACTGTGTGTTGGAGCACACCCAGCTAGCGGGGAACGTTCTCACAACTTTGGCTAACGTTACCTATTGGTTCTAACAAGGTTTTAAAGAAACGTTTTAATCTGATGTTCAAAGAACCTTTTTAGGATGTTTATTTGTTCAAATAATGTTCCTATAAGGTTTAAGGTTAACTAAGACATAACGTTTTAACTGCAACATTCAGAGGATGTTTTGAGGATGTTATTAAGGCCTGAGATGACAGAAAGTTTTTTTATAAAACGTTCCTTTAATGTGATATGTTAACAAAGGTGGAACGTTTTGCCTGCAACATTCTAAGGATGTGTTTTGGACGTTGTTGGGTATCACATTAAAGATGTTCTTTATAAAACGTTCCTTCAATGTTACATGATAACAAATGAAGAACATTCTCCAAGAAACATTCTGAAAATGTTTTCAGGATGTTATTGAGGCCTGAGATGACAGAAAGTGTTTTATAAAATGTTCCTTTAATGTGATATGTTAACAAAGGTGGAACGTTTTGCCTGCAACATTCTAAGGATGTGTTTTGGACGTTGTTGGGTATCACATTAAAGATGTTCTTTATAAAACGTTCCCTCAATGTTACATGATAACAAATGAAGAACATTTTCAAAGCAACATTCTGAAATTGTTTTCAGGATGTTATTGAGGCCTGAGATGAGAGAAAGGGTTGTATAAAATGTTCCCTCAATGTTACATGATAACAAATGAAGAACATTCTCCAAGCAACATTCTGAAAATGTTTTCAGGATGTTATTGAGGCCTGAGATGAAAGAAAGTGTTTTATAAAATGTTCCTTTAATGTGATAATCAATCAATCAATCAATGTTTATTTATATAGCCCAATATCACAAATGTTACATTTGTCTCAGTGGACTTCACAGTTTGTACAGAATATCAGTATGACAATACGACACCCTCTGTCCTTAGACCCTCACATCGTACAAGGAAAAACTTCCAGAGAAAACCCCACAGTTTAAAGGGAAAAATGGGAGAAACCTCAGGGAGAGCAACAGAGGAGGGATCCCTCTCCCAGGACGGACAGACGTGCAATAGATGCCGTGTGTAAATTGAAAAGATAATACATTTGCAACATAGGTAGTCCAAATGTTTTGAAATGCATGTGTGTATAATAAGAAGATGAATCCACGAGGATATCCATCCAGGACTTATGATCCAGGACCGCAGCCACGACTCAAGATCCAGGACTCGCAATCCATGACACAGGACCGCAGGATCATCCATGACTCCGGATCCCGGCGTATATAGACACCAAAAAGAAAGAAATTTGGGGAAGCTGGGTTAATCGGAACATGAGAGTACACAGGTATAGACAGAGAGAAGGAAGAAGTAAGATGTCCCCCGACAAACTAAGCCTATATCAGCAAAACTAGGGGCTGAATCTAATCAGCCCTAACTATAAGCTTTATCAAAAAGGAAAGTCTTAAGCGCACTCTTAAAAACGGATAGGGTGTCTGCCGTCCGAACACAAACTGGAAGCTGATTCCACAAAAGTGGAGCTTGATAAGAAAAGGCTCTGGCTCCCATTGTACTTTTAGAGACTCTAGGAACAACCAACAACCCTGCATTCTTGGAACGCAATGCCCTAGTAGGACAATAGGGTATAATGAGTTCTTTAAGGTAAGATGGCGCCTGCCCATTAAGGGCTTTGTAGGCGAGAAGAAGAATTTTAAATTCTATCCTGTGTTCTATAGGGAGCCAGTGTAAGGCAGCCAGAACAGGAGTAATGTGGTCCCTTTTCCTAACTCTGGTTAGTACACGAGCTGCAGCATTTTGAATCAGCTGAAGTGACTTGACTGACTTCTTGGTACACCCTGATAATAAGGAGTTACAATAATCCAGCCTTGAAGTAACAAATGCATGGACTAGTTTCTCTGCATCGTTTTGAGGCAAGATATGCCTGATTTTTGCAATGTTACGTAGATGGAAGTAGGCGGTCCTTGAAATTGATTTTATGTGGGCGTTAAAGGATAAATCCTGATCAAATATAACACCAAGATTCCTTACAGTCTCACTGGAGGCCAAATTAATGCCATCCATAGTTAATATATCTTTAGATAATTTGTTTCGTAGATTCTTCGGGCCAAGTACAATAACTTCAGTTTTGGTCGTGTTTAACATCAAAAAAATTTAAGGTCATCCACGTTTTTAAGTCCTTGAGGCAGTCTTGAATTTTATTTAGATGATTAATTTCATCAGGCTTGATTGATAAATATAGTTGAGTATCATCCGCATAACAATGAAAGTTTACAGAATGATTCCTTATAATATTGCCTAACGGAAGCATATATAGGGTGAACAAAATAGGTCCAAGCACTGAGCCCTGTGGCACTCCATGGCTAACTTTGGTTTGCATGGAAGATTCATCGTTGACACGTACAAACTGAGAGCGTTCAGATAGATAAGACCTAAACCAGCCTAAAGCAGTTCCCTGTATGCCAACTAAGTGCTCTAGTCTTTGCAATAGGATATCATGGTCGATAGTATCAAATGCAGCACTAAGATCGAGTAAGACAAGAATAGAGACAAGTCCCTTGTCAGAGGCTATTAGAATGTCATTTGTGACTTTAACCAGAGCTGTCTCTGTGCTATGTTGTGTTCTAAAGCCAGACTGAAAATCTTCAAATAAATCATAGTTTCTTAAGTAATCACACAGCTGTTTTGCGACTGCTTTCTCAAGAATTTTTGAGAGGAACGGAAGATTAGAAATAGGTCTATAGTTGGCTAAAACCTCTGGATCGAGGTTGTGCTTTTTAAGAAGCGGTTTTATCACTGCTACTTTGAATGATTTTGGAACATAGCCTGATAATAAAGACATATTCATAATATTTAATAAAGAAGTGCTAATTAATGGAAAAACTTCTTTTAACAGCTTAGTTGGAATCGGGTCTAAGATACACGTTGATGGTTTAGAAGAGAGAATCATTGAATTTAATTGTTCAAGGTTTATGGCTGAAAAGCATTCTAGTTTACTATCTAGTGTAATATTATTAGAACTTACGTTTCCGGGAGCTGTTGATAACACTATACTGGTCAAAGGCAAGAGGTCATTGATTTTGTTTCTAAGAGTAACAATTTTATCGTTAAAAAAGCACATAAAATCATTACTACTGAGTGCTATGGGAATAGAAGGCTCAGTCGAGCTGTGGCTCTCTGTCAGCCTGGCTACAGTGCTGAAAAGAAATCTTGCATTATTCTTATTCTCATCTATTAATGAAGAGTAGTATGCTGCTCTCGCTTTACGCAGTGCTTTCTTATATTCATTGAGAGTAATATGCCAAATTAAACGAGATTCTTCAAGTTTAGTGGAACGCCATATCCTTTCAAGTTGTCTCGACTTTTGCTTTATTTTGCGGGTTTCGGCATTATGCCATGGAGCTAATCTATGTTGTTTTATTTTCTTCTTTTTCAAAGGAGCAACAGAGTCTAATTTTATTCGCAGCGCATCTGTAGCACTATCAACAACATGATCAATTTGGGGTGGTGTACATTTTGTATAAGTTTCCTCCCCTACATGCAGACATGCTATCGAGTTAAGTATTGGTGGAATCTCTTCCTTAAATTTGGCTATAGCACTAACAGATAGGTTTCTGCTGCAGGAGCTTTTGGCTAATGCTTTGTAGTCTAGTAACAGTACTTCAAAAGTTACTAAGAAATGGTCGGATAAAGCAGGATTATGCGGTTCGACTAATAGTTGCTCAATTTCAATACCATAAGTCAGAACAAGGTCAAGAGTGTGATTATAGCAGTGGGTTGGTTTATTTACACTCTGACAGAAACCAACAGAATCTAATATAGAGTTAAATGCAACAGTAAGGCTATTTTTATCATCGTCAACATGAATATTAAAGTCACCTACGATAATTACTTTATCTGTTTTAAGTACCAAAGCTGATAAAAACTCAGAGAATTCTGATAAGAATTCTGAATAAGGACCTGGTGCACGGTACACTGTAACAAATAAGATTGGCTGCAAAGTTTTCCAGGTCGGATGCGTAAGACTGAAAATGAGGCTTTCAAAGGAGGTATAATTTAATTTTTGTTTAGTATTGATAAGTAAACTTGAGTCAAAGATTGCTGCAACATAAGTCAACAAAGGTGGAATATATTGCCTCCAACATTCTAAGGATGTGTTTTGGACGTTGTTGGGGTAACACATTAAAGATGTTCTTTTATAGAACATTCCCTCAATGTTACATAATAACCAAAGAAGAACATTTTGGAAGCAACATTTGGATAATATTTTCAGGAGGTTATTATTTTTTTATAAAATGTTCCTGTGATGCAAAATATTAACAGGGTCATGGTCAACTTCAGATTTATTTGTAGTGCGCTTTAAAAAACAAAGTTTTTGCATTTATTTGAAAAGGATGTTTAAAAGAAATCTGATGTCACCACATTTTCCTTTTTAGAAAAAAGCAAGCACGTAATTCATGATATTGCATGTTTGCGTAGGCATGTCTGAGTTCCCAGCTAGACATTGTTGGTTCTAAAAACATTCTGAGAATGTTACCATTCATTGTTCTAGGAATGGTTTCATCGAGAAGTTTTATTTTGGTTCATAGAATGTACTTCTGAAAGGTAGGATAACGTTCTCTAAAAACATTCTTAAAATGTTTGGTGATAACATTGTTCGAACATCATACCCCAAGTGTTTTTGTTGTTTATGCACATAAGTATCTCTATAGTCATATGGATCGAATAACACTTAAAAAACCAAAGACAGACATATAGGAGAACGGACCGACTATCACTGCCCGTCCCTGAAACCCCTGTTAGTGTTTGTATGTGTTTCTTTCTGCTGTGTGTCTCTCTCTCTGCCTGCTGGTATGCTCTACATGGCTGGGAGCAATCTCCAATCAACCACACATGCAACGTGCTCGTCAGCCAAACTATGAAAGCCTGCAGCCTGCACTCATTCCCTGCCGGATTGTTGCCGTGAACGGTTTGTTGCGTGCCGCTCTAGCTTTTTACCAGCATATTCTTTGACAACTTTGCCTGCTTTTGCCTCACACTGATTTTTGTGTCTCTCCCAGGAGGAATCCAAGGCCTTCCACACTCCCAAGACCAGCCAGGCCTCTCTGCCCACCCTGGAACAACTGTTTCCCACTGCCGCCATAACCAACCTCCACTCCCAGCTCCCCTTTTCTAATAAACAAATGTTACTTTTACCAGCTGATTCTGTGTCATCCTTTTACATGTGTTAATAGTCAAATTCCAATTGTTAAGTTAACTATCATAATCATCCTAATGACCACAGTGGTCAGTCCACTTACCCAGGAATTTTGAGTTGAACAATTACAGGAATATTATGTCTTTATGTTCAAATAATGTAAAAATATTTTAGTAAATGGTTACCATAGAACATTTGCATAATTTCTTTAACATAAACCATGTTATCCTTCTCTAAAATAATAACATTCTGGCAACATAAAAAATCTAACTTGCAGCTGAAAATGTTTTAAGAACAGTAGGGCATAATGTTCTAACAATGTTATCAAAAACATTTTAAGAATGTTTTTAGAGAACGTTATCCTACCTTTCAGAAGAGCATTCTGGGAACCAAAATAAAAGATTCTGGCGAAAACGTTTTAAGAACAGTAGGGTATAATGTTCTAACAATGTTATCAAAAACATTTAAAGAATGTTTTTAGAGAATGTTATCCTACCTTTCAGAAGAGCATTCTGGGAACCAAAATAAAAGCTTCTGGCGAAAACGTTTTAAGAACAGTAGGGCATAATGTTCTAACAATGTTTTCAAAAACATTTTAAGAAGGTTATCACCAAACATTTTAAGAATTTTTTTAGAGAGCGTTATCCTACCTTTCAGAAGAACATTCTGGGAACCAAACCTAAACTTCCCGCTTTTAAGAACAGTAGGGCATAATGTTCTAACAATGTTATCACCAAACATTTTAAGAATGTTTTTAGAGAACGTTATCCTACCTTTCAGAAGAACGTTCTGGGAACCAAACAAAAACTTCCCGCTGAAAACCTTCCTAGAACAATGACTAACATTCTCAGAATGTTTTTAGAACCAAACATTTATAGCTGGGTAAGTCTGAGAGAAAATCGACGGTGAAGACCCACTTTGATTCATTAAAACATTCGAAAATGCTTTCTGCTGCTGCGGACAAGAAAGCCAAACAACTCACGTTCACTGAGGCATCAACCTCCAAAACCCGACGAGTAAATGCAGTGTGTGTGTGTGTGTGTGTGTGTGTGTGTGTGTGTGTGTGTGTGTGTGTGTGTGTGTGTGTGTGTGTGTGTGTGTGTGTGTGTGTGTGTGTGTGTGTGTGTGTGTGTGTGTGTGTGTGTGTGTGTGTGTGTGTGTGTGTGTGTGTGTGTGTGTGTGTGTGTAGGAAAGGGGTTTAACGTTAGTGGCAGGTTGTGTGTGAGAGAGAATAAATAAAGACAGCCCAATATTTAAAAAAAAATCTATTATTTTTCGCAACTTTCCGCATATTTCGCAACTTCACCGCATAAAATCACATAAAAACCCAGCATGTTTAATCGCATAATCAAGGATTTTAGTCCCAATAATCAAGGATTTTTGACCGTGTTTTTCTGGAGGGTCTAGCTTATGCCTTAAATGGTAAAAGCATTTCTAAGGTTACACAGCAAACACAACCCATAACCCTGTTAATTTCTGGAAATCACAGAGAAGAAATTCAACTGAAGGTTATTTCCGCCCCAGCAACCCCTTTGGTTTTTGGCTATCCATGGCTTCGCACCCACAATCCGCATATTGATTGGACCGGAGGGAGAATCATAGAATGGAGTCAGTCATGCCACCTTAACTGTTTACAGTCTGCTGTGCCTCCCGTCCCTGTAGACCCTAAGCCTGCTCCATGCGTCTCTGCTGAAGTAGACTTGTCTGGTGTTCCTGAGGTTTACCACAACCTGAGTGGGGCCTTCAACAAGGAGAAAGCTCTCTCTCTCCCTCCTCATCGTCCCTATGATTGTCCCATCGATCTGCTACCTGGAGCTCCTTTACCTACCAGCAGACTTTATAATCTGTCTCGGCCAGAGAGAGAGGCCATGGAGAAATACATCAGTGACTCCCTTGTTTCAGGAATTATTCGTCCACCTTCCTCTTCTCTGGGTGCTGGGTTTTTCTTCGTGGATAAAAAGGATAAGTCACTCCGACCCTGTATTGACTTTCGTGGGTTAAATAACATCACAGTCAAAAACAAGTACCCACTTCCTCTGATAAACTCAGCTTTTGAACCATTCCAAGGTGCCACCATCTTCTCCAAATTCGACCTCAGGAATGCCTACCACCTGGTTCGAATTCGCCAAGGAGATGAGTGGAAGACAGCCTTCAACACCCCCCTTGGTCACTTTGAGTACCTCGTCATGCCCTTTGGACTCTCTAATGCCCCAGCTGTTTTCCAGGCCCTGGTTAATGATGTCCATCGAGATTTCCTCAACCGATTCGTTTTTGTCTACATTGATGACATCTTGATCTTTTCAAGAGTCTGGAGGAACATCAGGACCACTTCAGTCAGTTTTTACAAAGGCTGCTTGAGAACAAGCTGTTCGTCAAGGCTGAGAAATGTGAGTTTCATCAGGAACGGGTCAGCTTCCTTGGATACATCATCAGGCAAGGCAAGTTGGAGGCTTATCCAGGAAAGATCCTAGCTGTCTCTGAGTGGCCAGTCCCCACTACTCGGAAGGAGCTGCAGAGGTTCCTGGGTTTTGCTAACTTCTTTCGCCGGTTCATCAGGAACTATAGCAAGGTAGCAGCTCCACTCTCCAGTCTCACATCTGTCAAGATCAAGTTTTCCTGGACAACAGAAACTAACAAGGTATTTCTTCTGCTCAAGTCCCTGTTCACTTCTGCCTCCATACTCATCCAGCCGGACTCAAGCAAGCAGTTTGTTGTGGAGGTAGATGCATCTGACATTGGGGTTGGCGCTGTTCTGTCCCAGACTGCAGGGCCAGACAATAAGCTTCACCCATGTGCTTTCTTCTCTCGCCGTCTTTCCCCAGCTGAGAAAAATTATGACGTGGGCAACAGAGAGCTGCTGGCGGTGAAGATGGCGTTGGAGGAGTGGCGACACTGGCTCGAGGGCAGCGAGCAGCCATTCCTTGTTTGGACTGACCATAAAAACCTGGAGTACATCCAGTCTGTCAAGCGACTAAACTCCCGACAAGGCAGATGGGCCCTCTTTTTTGGTCGTTTCAATTTCTCCCTGCCATATAGACCTGGTTCAAAGAATGCCAAGCCTGATGCCCTATCCAGATCGTTTCCTTCCGAGGGTCCTGTAACCTCCTCGGACTCTATTCTCCCCCGGAGTTGTGTGGTGGGTGCCCTCACCTGGGAGATAAGTAACTCAATCCGGTTTTGGATGCACATGACCCTGGTAGCGGTCCGCCTAATCGTCAGTTTGTCCCCGACTCAGTCCGTTCTCAGGTTCTGCAGTGGGTCCACAGCTCCCGTTTTTCTAATCACCCAGGTGCCAACCGCACACTCTCCCTTCTTTGGAGACATTTTTGGTGGCCAACTATGCACTAAGGAGTACGTTTCAGCCTGTACTACATGTGCTAGGAGCAAGGCCTCTCATCAAAGACCTGCAGGATTGCTTCAGCCCCTTCCTATCCCTAGTCGTCCTTGGTCGCACATAGCTCTGGACTTTGTCAATGGCCTACCTCCCTCGCAGGGTAATACAACTATTTTAACAGTTGTAGACCGTTTTTCAAAGTGTGCCCATTTTGTTGCTCTGCCGAAGCTCCCCTCAGCCCTGGAGATCTCCTAGCTTCTCACCCTGCATGTTTTCCGCCTGCATGGTATCCCGGCAGACGTCGTCTCCGACCGTGGTCCTCGTTTCACCTCACAGGTCTGGAAGACATTTTGTCATTCTCTCGGTGCATCTGTCAGTCTGACTTCAGGTTACCATCCCCAGTCAAACGGCCAAACTGAAAGGGCAAATCAGGATTTGGAATTGCTCTCCGTTACGTTGCCAACCGCAATCAGTCTACCTGGAGTTCTCATCTACCCTGGATTGAGTATTCCCACAATGCTCTAACATCTTCTGCTAATGGTGTCTCTCCATTCGAAGCCTCCTTAGGGTACCAGCCACCCCTGTTTCCTGAAGAGGAGAATGAGTTGTCTGTTCCATCCGTCCAAAGACACATTCTTCGTTGCCGTAAGGTTTGGAGGGACACTCGCTCTGCCCTTCTTCTGACTTCCTCCAGAAATCAGAGATCAGCTAATCGCCACAGACATGTTGCTCCACCTCATGCCCATGGACAGTCGGTTTGGTTGTCTTCTAAGGATGTTCCCCTCCTTACGGAGTTGAGGAAGTTGTCCCCTCGGTTCATTGGTCCCTTTCCCATTGAACGCATCATCAACCCCTCTGCTGTCCGCCTGAGGCTCCCCAGGACCATGAAAATTCATCCAACCTTTCATGTTTCCCAAATCAAGCCAGTCCACACCAGTGACCTGTGCCCTCCGGCCATTTCCCCTCCTCCCCCCCGAGTCATCGATGATCATCCTGCCTATACTGTGCGTCGGCTGATGGATAACAGGCGTCGGGGCAGGGGCTTCCAGTACCTGGTTGATTGGGAGGGTTACAACTTGGAGGAACGTTGCTGGTTGCCTCGGTCACGCATCATGGACCCTGTCATGGTGAGGGAGTTCCACAGGGTTCATCCTGACAAACCTGGTGGTCGCCAGGAGGCTCCCGTTGAGGGGCGGGGGGTACTGTGAGGATTTGAGTTCTCCCTCCTCATTGTTTTATGTTTGTTATTGTCTGTCTGTGTGTCTGTCTTCCTGGCTCGGTGTGGCTGACCCACTTCTGTTTCCCGCCAGCTCACCTCCTCAGCTGTTGCTCATCATCCGGATTACTCTAATCACCTTCACCTGCATATATACCCGGTTCCTCCATCCAGTATTCACCAGTTCGTCAGTTAACCACGCTGGTAAACACGACTTTGGTTAAACAGTTTAGTGCATCTACTCTGTTTGTTTCTGCTACTTACCTGTGATCTCTTTGTCCAGTATCCATCTGCCTACTCCTCTGCCTGCCACTTCCATTACATTACATTACATTACGTCCAGCCTCCGACTCCTCGTCTGAGTTTCCTCCCCCCTCCCTCCGACTGAAATTATGAATGTAAGGCGTAATCATAGATAACACGGCAGGGTCCGTTACAGTTTGTTTTCATTTGATTTAAAATAAACAAAGTCTTGGCTTTCAGAATATTAAACGTGTTTCAGCAAATTCAGATGATAAATACAACTTTGAAGCTTGTAACGGAGACCTGGATCACTCCATCCAACACATCCACCCCAGCAGCTCTCTCCACAGCATATTCCTTCTCCCATACACCCAGACCCTCTGGCAGAGGAGGTGGCACTGGTCTCCTGCTCTCTCCCAAATGGAGCTTTTCCCTCTTCAAGCTACCTAATTTCACTCCTTCCACCTTTGAATTCCATGCCGTCACAGTAACCCATCCTATACAATTAACCATTGTTGTTCTCTACCGTCCACCAGGCGCCTTGGGGGACTTCTTGGAGGAGTTAGATAATCTCTTCTCACACATCCCTGAAACTGGCCCTCCCGCTGTACTTCTCGGAGATTTCAACCTCCAGACAGGGAAGATATCTGAACTAACATCTTTGTTAACCACCTTTGCTTTCTCACTGTCTCCATCCCCACCAACTCATAAAGCTGGCAATGTCCTTGATCTCATATTCTCAAGGAACTGCTCTACTTCTAACCTCTCTGTAAACCCGCTCCACACATCCGATCACTTCTTCATTTCATTCTCTCTACCCCTTTCCAAACATAACAACCTCATCTCTTCTAACTCTGCTCCTGTCCGCCGTAACCTCCGTTCCCTCTCCCCCTCTACCTTTGCCTCATCGGTGCTCTCAGCCCTCCCTTCCTCTGACTTGTTCCAACTCCTGCCTCCAAACACTGCTGCAAAAACTCTCCTCTCGACTCTCTCATCCTCTCTGGACTTTCTCTGTCCTCTCACATCGCGGCCGGCTCGTCAGTCCCCTCCTGCTCCCTGGCTAAATGATGCACTGCGTGCTAATAGAACCATCCTTCGGGCAGCAGAGCGGAAATGGTGGAAATCCAAACACCATGACGACCTCCTAACCTATCAGGCTCTCCTCTCCTCTTTCTCTGCTTCCATCTCTCAGGCAAAAAGCACTTTCTTTCAAGATAAGATCCAATCTTCCTATTCCAATCCCAAAAAACTATTTTCTAACTTCTCCACCCTCTTGGACCCCCCCAAAGCACCTCCCCCCTCCTCCCTTCTGTCAAGCGACTTTGTTATCCATTTTGAAAAAAAGGTTGATGATATTCGCTCTTCTTTTTCTGACTCACCTTTACTCACCGCTGGGTCACCAGACCCTCCCTTCACCCACACACTGACCTCCTTCTCCCCTCTCTCTCCAAGTGAGGTTCTTACCCTCGTTACCTCTGCCCGTCCTACCACCTGTTCTCTGGACCCTATCCCCTCAAACCTCCTTCAGACTATCGCTCCTGATATTCTACCATTTCTCACCCATTTCATCAACACTTCTCTAACTTCTGGTCACTTTCCAAACAGTCTCAAGGAGGCAAGAGTAAACCCTCTCCTAAAGAAACCCACTCTCAACCCGTCTGATGTTATTAACTACAGACCCGTCTCTCTCCTCCCGTTCCTGTCTAAAACACTTGAACGCGCTGTCTTTAAACAACTCTCCTCTTATCTCCATCAGAACAACCTTCTGGATCCGCACCAGTCTGGTTTCAAGGCAGGTCACTCAACAGAAACTGCTCTCCTTGCTGTCTCTGACAAACTGCACACTGCTAAAGCAGCCTCCCTCTCCTCTGTCATCATCCTTCTGGACCTGTCTGCTGCATTCGACACGGTGAACCATCGGATCCTCCTTCGCACTGTCCAAGAACTTGGAGTTTCAGGCACTGCACTTTCCCTCCTCACCTCATACCTCAACGACCGCACCTACAGGGTTACTTGGAGAGGGTCCGAGTCCGACCCTTGTCAATTAACTACAGGGGTCCCTCAGGGCTCGGTTCTTGGTCCCCTCCTCTTCTCCCTGTACACAAACTCGCTCGGGTCTGTCATTAGCCCGCATGGTTTTTCATACCACTGCTACGCTGACGACACCCAACTAATTCTGTCCTTTCCCCGCTCAGAGACCCAGGTCGTCGCACGCATCTCTGCTTGCCTAGCAGACATCTCTCGGTGGATGTCTGCTCATCACCTCAAGCTCAACCTTGACAAGACTGAACTGCTCTTCCTTCCGGGAAAAGATTGTCCCACTCTTGACCTAACAATCAACATCGGCACCTCTGTTGTTTCCCCGACTCAGACTGCAAGGAATCTGGGTGTGGTCCTAGATAACAAACTGTCCTTCACTGCAAACATCGCTGCTACAACCCGCTGCTGCAGATACACGCTTTACAACATCAGGAGGATACGTCCCCAGCTGACCCAGACATCAGCGCAGATTCTGGTCCAGGCTCTCGTCATCTCACGCCTAGACTACTGCAACTCCCTCCTGGCTGGTCTACCTGCATGTGCCATCCGACCTCTGCAGCTCATCCAGAATGCAGCGGCTCGTCTGGTCTTCAACCTTCCCAAATTCTCCCACACCACACCGCTCCTCCGCTCCCTTCACTGGCTTCCAGTAACTGCTAGAATCCACTTCAAGACACTGGTACTTGCGTACCATGCTGCGAATGGATCTGGCCCTTCCTACATCCAGGACATGGTTAAACCGTACACCCCAGCACGTGCACTCCGCTCTGCATCAGCCAAACAGCTCGCTGCACCCGCACTGCGAGGGGGACCCAAGTTCCCGTCAGCAAAAACACGTGGGTTTGCTATCCTGGCTCCAAAATGGTGGAATGAGCTCCCCATTGAAATCAGGACAGCAGATAGCTTACACATCTTCCGACGCAAACTGAAAACTCATCTCTTTAGACTCCACTTCGAGCGATACAATTACTAACAAAGCACTTATATACTAATAAAGGGCTGGCTTTCTAAATGCCAGTTGAGTAGCACTTGAAATGTTTGGCTCTATGAAACCTGATGTACTTATATGATTCTGTTTTCTTAAAGGTTGTATCTTCCTGGTCGAATGCACTTATTGTAAGTCGCTTTGGATAAAAGCGTCAGCTAAATGCAATGTAATGTAATGTAATTACAGGCGGAGAACGGAGTAACTTGATGTCACAGGAGGTATAATAACAGCCGGTGTTTCTTGTGAGTGTTTTCCCCGGGAAACAAACACAATACACACAAACGCAAAAATACACAAACACACACACGTATAAACACACACACAAACACTCGTGAGCTTCCCCCAGACCAGTAATCCTAGCGAAAATATTTTCCCTCCGTAGTATTTTGACCATTTGCTCCGCTAATCAATCAGATCGATGGATTCCAGAGATTTTTCTCAAAAATGATGACTCCGAAACAGTCAGTCGGCACCACTTAACAGCCAATCAGAATGAGAATATGTTTCCCATGTGATTTATTCAAATTGCAAGTGATTGAGTGAGAGATGAAGATTGTTTAGGAGAAAATATCAGAGAAGAAAAAGTTTGAAAGTGGCACTCGGAAAAGGAAATTGTTGAGGGAAAAGGAGTTTTGGGTGGAGAAGTGCGATCACAGAGCCTGCCGAAGCTATAAATGACTTTGATTTGTTGTTTAAATAGGGGGCCTACAAAACCCAGGGCCTGATGGCAGGTTAAGGCGGGCTTGCTTACAGTGTTTTCAGGGAGATTCAGTGTGTGTGCTGTGGCTCAGCTGGAAAGCAGTTTACTCACGACCGTAGGGTCCCTGGTTCAACGACTCGTCAATACGTCTTTTTTGTTGTTTATATAAGCTACAGCTAAATGAGATAATGTAGTTAATAAATGTATTCTTTGATATGGTTTAGCCTTTCTCAGGCTACAACATGGTTAAGTTTATGAATATTGCTAAGGAATACACATCCCTCTTTGCAATGTTTACCAGCCTCCTTAGGCTTTTCAATCACAATCAACTGGAATAAAAACAATATTGTTAACATGAACATATGATTTTATGTTTGTTGTTCAGAGTTATTCTAAGGCTTTACTCATTGGGAACTCGGTATGACATGGAGCACACTGTTGAGATGTCCAATCTGCCTGTTTTACACACTTTGACCAACAGGGGGTTTGTGTTCAAATGAAGCCCATGATGAAGCCTCATGAGATGAACCCTTTTACGAACCAATTGGCTGGAAAGCTTCAAAGCTTCATAAGGCTTCATCTCGCCATCACTAGTAGCAACAAAACAAGCAAGGTGAATTATGGTCCACAATATGGTGTTACCACATATGTTTGATTACTTAAATGTATGTATTTAATTATGTTAGGCCAAGAGAACAGTTAAGAACACAAAAGGTCATGACCAATCATTGGAAATGGAAAGAAGAGACAAGGGGAATGGGACAATGGGAATTTATAAAAGATGGTGGAGTTGTAATTAAAACTCCTAAAGATTTTAGTGTCCAGTAAGAAATGTTTGACTTTGGACTTCCGGTAGTGAAGATGTAGGAGAAAGTCGCACGGAAGAGGAAAATCCCCGTTGAACTTTAATTTTAACTTTAATATATCTCTGTAAACACCACAATTCATTCGGGAAAGTGACGGATTACAGTTATAACTTAAATTCAGTCTTGAAATGAGTGGTTCTAAATCTAAAGCGAGCAATACGCCGAACTGCCCAGTTACTCGTGGCGGTGCGACCCCTGTAGCTAGCAAAGTTGCTAAAATGGCGGCTGCAAGCTCTGGCGCTAGCGACACACCGGACACCTTTTCAATGAACCAGCTGGTTTCTGAACTGGAGAAGCAACGGGCCTCGCTCCGGAAAGACATGTCTGAGTTAGTCCAGGAGTCTGTCAAACCTTTGCAGAGCTCGGTGGACGCGCTCCGCGAGACGGTGAATCAATTTAATAACCGCCTCGTTGCTGCAGAGACCCTGGCGGGGGATAACTTTGAGCGCATAACAAGCACGGAAAAAACTGTGGAAACACTACTGACCCAGAATAAGTCTCTTCTAGATCGCCTCGACGACATGGAGAACCGGTCCCGTAGAGTCAACCTCCGGATAATAAATATTCCCGAGGGCAGTGAAAAAGGCCGGGACCCGACCGAGTTCATATCCGACCTGCTGATGGGAAGCCTCGGCCCCGATGTCCTCTCCAAACCCCCGGAGCTCGAGAGAGCACATCGCTCACTAGCTCCCAGACCTGGACCGGGAGGTAGACCCAGGCCTTTTGTGATATGCTTTCATCGTTTTCAAGAGAGGGAGAAGGTGCTTCGTTGGACCAGACAACACAAGCTTAAGTACCACGACACATCGCTGCGAGTGTACCCAGACGTCAGCGCTATCACTGCAAAGAAACGAGCTGCTTTCAACAAAATCAAGCAAGCCCTCTACCAGAAAGGAGTGAAATTCAGGCTTCTCTTCCCCGCTCGCTTGCAAGTCTCGTTTGAGAATAGAACGTTCACTTTTGAGACTCCGGAGGACGCGCGCGCATTCTACAACAAGCGGGTGATGGGCAAAGAGTAGGGGGCAGTATAGTGTTCCTGGCGGCCACCCACTACTGAGGGTTTCTCCAAAAGACTGTATTCCTCCGTCTGTTTGGAGGAAGCCGTCTGCTCCTGCTACTGCATGCTGCCCCATAGACTCACTGCTATGCGGTCACCTTGAACGAGCGTCGTGGTGACCATGGAAACGGGTCTGCGCGTGAGTTGTGCTTACTCTCAGTATGTTCCGGGAGCGACGTGCATAGACTCCATGTATTTTTCTTTGTTACGATGGGGACTTTTTTTACTTCCAATTGCACGGTGTGGTCGCCGCATGTGATTTTATCACCATTTTTCTCTTCTGATTAAAATGGTAAACATGTTATGTTTGTTTCAATGAGACGGTTAGGCTATCCTATATCAGGCACTTTATTTAATTATTACTATTATTAACTCTTTTTGTTTGCTTTTATCTCTGTGCCATATGCTATCCTGCAGTAGAGTTTCTTAAGTGGGATGTTTTTTTTCGTTTTTTTTTACTTGAGGTAAATGTTTAGGCAAACTTATTGACGGCTTGTTTAAAGGTGAGGACTAATGTTGCTTCACTGTAATCATATATGTTCTTAGTTTAAAATGTGGGATATATATATATATTTTTTCATATTGTTTAACTGGTTGACCTCTGAGTAAGAGTAGGTTATGGAAGCAGAAAGGGATACCCTGTTGGGAGTGAAGATGTGGTCGCGCTTGTTTTGTATAAGGGAATGGGGGGTGGGAGGGTTGTTCATTATTGTTGTTATTTTATTTTTATTTTTTTGTATGTGTGTGTGTTTTTCTTGTTATGTGTTTTTGTTTTGCTTTCTCCCCTTTTCCTTTGGCTCGGGAGTCACGTCAGCCATGGGAGAATTAGTGCTCCTCGTCTCCTTATAATATGACGACTCAGGGTAAGAATCTTCGCTTTATCTCCTGGAACCTGAAGGGTGCCAACCAGCCCATCAAACGTAATAAGGTAATGACTCATTTAAAGCAATTTAGGGGTGATATTTTCTTTTTACAAGAAACCCACCTTCGTTCCTCAGAGGTTGGCCTTCTCAAGCGACCTTGGATAAGGGATGTATTTCACTCTAAATTCCCAGTTAGGGCAAGGGGTGCGGCTATCCTTATACACAAGAATGTTCCATTTGAGTTATCAAACTCCATTGAGCACCCAAATGGTCGATTTGTAATTATTTCTGGTAGACTGTGTAGTATGCCAGTGGTTATGGCCCGTGCTTATGCACTAACATGGGATGACGATACATTTATTAAAAAAAAATTCTCCTCACTCCCTAAAGTTGATGACCACTACTTAATTATCGGCGGCGATTTCAATTTAACTCAAAACCCCTCCCTTCAATCAATCAATCAATCAATGTTTATTTATATAGCCCAATATCACAAATGTTACATTTGTCTCAGTGGACTTCACAGTTTGTACAGAATATCAGTATGACAATCCCTTGACGGGTCTTCCTCTCAGCCTCTGGCGTTATCCAAGTCAGCTAAAGTCCTTGACACATATAAATCTAGTTTAGGTTTATTCGACCCATGGAGAGCCAAATCCCATTCAGTCAAAGCCTTTTCATTTTTTTCACACGTCCATCATTCGTACTCTCGGATAGATTTTTTTCTCTTGGATAATTACTTTCGATCACAGGTCCACTCATGTGAATACCATAGCATTGTTATCTCAGACCATGCCCCCGTATCTATTGATATTAGCTTTCCTAGTCGTGTCCCCTCATCCCAACAATGGAGACTTACCTCCTCCCTACTAGCCCACACTTCCTTTAAAGAATTCCTCCATACGCAGATCTCCTTGTTCTTTGATACTAATGATTCTCCAGAGATCTCTAGACGCACGCTATGGGAAGTGTGCAAGGCGTTTATGCGTGGCCAAATCATCTCCTATGTCTCAAACCTAAGTAAGGCAGAAAGGCGAGAGTCGGAGGCGCTCACTAAGGAGGTATTTAGAATTGATCAGTAGTATGCTTCAGCTCCTAACCCTGCTCTTTATAAGGAACGCCTTCAACTTCAGTCCAAATTTGATTTAATGTCCACATGTAAGACTCAGAAGCAGTTATTACTCGCTAGACAACGTTTCTTTGAGACTGGGGACAAAGCGGGAAGATTATTAGCACATCAGGCGCGTGCAGCTACACTATCCAGATTGATCCCCAAGATCAAATCTACTTTAGGTGAAGTTACCTCGGACCCGACAGAGATCAATAAGATATTTTGTTCTTTCTACACTAACCTCTATTCCTCCCAATGTCCTCCGGATGTTTGGGATGGAGATAATCCTCTACAGTAGATAGGACAGTTTTCCCCAAAATAAATGAGGATTTGTGTAAGGAGCTGGGAAGTCCGATCTCTATCAAGGAAGTACAGGAGGCAATTATGTCACTTCAGAACGGTAAAACTCAAGGCCCTGACGGGTTTTCTGTTGAATTGTTTAAGTTACTCCCTGACACAATTGCACCAGCCCTCGAGAGAATGTATAATGAGACTTTGCTGAGGGCCGCCTGCCTCCCACCCTGTCGGAAGCCTCCATTTCTCTTCTGCTTAAGAGTGATAAAGACCCTCTTATGTGTGGTAGCTATAGGCCCATCTCCCTCTTAAATGTTGACCTAAAGATCCTGTGAAAGATCCTAGCCCAACGCCTACAACGGGTCCTAACAAGTATAATATCTACTGACCAAACAGGTTTCATGCTTGGAAGACACTTGTTTCATAACACAAGGAGGCTCTTGAATATCATTGGCTTATCTAGTTCATGCAGTCTGGAATTTATTATTTCACTAGATGCGGAGAAGGCCTTCGACAGGGTGGAATGGAGCTTCCTTTTTTTTGTGTTGCAGAAATTTGGTTTCAATTCAGAATGTATATCTTGGTTCAAATTGCTTTATGCCTGCCCAGTCGCCTCAGTCCACACAAACGGTCTCCAGTCTGCCCCATTTCCCCTTTATCGAGGTACTTAACCTCCACAAGAGCGAAGTTTTTCCCATCAATTCTGCAGCTAAAAGTATACCCCCAGCTTTTTTCCTTTTCAAATATTCTACAGACGGGTCTAAATATTTGGGGGTGCATATTACTGACTCAATTGATCGCCTTTTCTCAAAATATTTCGCTCCTCTCCTTGAGAGGTGTAAACTGGACTTTGTCAGATGGTCTGCACTCCCATTATCCCTAGTGGGTCGTGTTAATTTGGTTAAAATGGTTGTTTTACCCAAGTTTCTATATCTTTTCTCACATATTCCCATGCTTATTAAGAAGTATTTTTTCAAATTGCTCGATCAACTAATAAGCTCTTTCCTATGGGGCAAAAAAAATCCACGCATCAGAAGATCAGTGCTACAGCTCCCAAAGGCTCTTGGAGGCTTGGCATTGCCCAATCTCCTACACTATTACTGGTCCTGTAATATTCATAAACTTTTATATTGGTTTAACAATGCTGCAGGCGGCTTACGCCCCACGTGGGTGGATATGGACTTGCATCGTCTAAACTCTCTCTTCACTCCCTGGTTTGTTCCCAACTCCCTCTGTCTACCTCCAACTTCACCTCAAACCCAGTGGTAACTAACACCATTAGAATTTGGATTCAATTTAGGAAGAGCCTAGGTCTCCATAGGGCCTCAGATCTCTCCCCCATTGTAAATGACCACCTATTCCTGCCCTCTTGCACTGATATGGCCTTTCGGAATTGGTTTGACAAAGGGTTAACCAAATTTAGGGACCTCTACAACCAGGGGACTTTTATGTCCTTCCCTGAGCTCTCGAAGAAATTTCGACCTGCCTAGAACACACCTATTTCGTTTTTTTCAGACAAGGCATTTTGTCCAGAATCAGAACCCTAAATTCCAGAGACGTCCCCCAGAAACACTGGTTGACCTGTTAGTGGCGCTTGATCCCGAACAAAAGCGGCTAATTTCTAGCATTTACAGCCTTATCAGTTCTGCTATTGACAGCCCAGCGACCGGCCCCAAGGATTCTTGGGAGCAGGAGCTTGGAATCACACTGCCCGATGATTGGCAACAAGTTTTACGGTTGGTTCACTCCTCTTCAATCTGTGCAAGGCACGGCCTCCTACAATGTAAAGTTGTGCACAAAGTTCACTACACTAACTTGAGGCTATCTCGGATTCAACCCAATGTAACTGACTCTTGTAATAGGTGCAAACAATCCCCAGCCAACCATTCCCATATATTCTGTCTCTGCCCTAAACTCACCACATTCTGGTCCGATGTCTTCAAAACTCTTAGCACAGCATATAATACTAATATCCTTTCAGATCCTCTCTTGGTCTTGTTTGGTGCCCCCCTGCAGCCTGTCGCCTCTAAAGTTATACAGACTGTTCTAGCCTTTGCCACCCTGTTAGCCAGGCGATTTATACTCCTCAATTGGAAACACGCTCAACCTCCATCTCATAGTAGGTGGGTGAAAGAAATGTTACTGTCCGTTAGACTCGAAAAGCTTAGGTTTTCCCTCAACTGCTCCTTAAGCTCTTTTGAAAAAACATGGAGACCTTTCTTAAATCATATTGAATCTCTGACATCCCTGCCTGACTGTGACGACTGAGCCCCCCCCCCCCTTTTTTTTTTTTTTTTTTTTTTCATACTTATGTATTTGTTGTATGTATTTTGTACTGTTTACATTTTGTGTACTGAGAAGTGTTCTCCTTTGGGTGGGATTGTGGGAGAGATAAAATGACGGGGAAAAATGGAAGAATGGAAGTTCTCTGTGACACTGCTCTGTTATTTTGTTGTTCTAATTGCTTCCAATAAAGAAAGTTGATAAAAAAAAAAAAAAAATGTTTGACTTTGCAACAAGTGAAATTGGGTTACTGGACTCTAGATAATGGACATGAATTATAATAATCATCAGCAGTCTATCCTTGATTCCTATGTTATTATACAGTTCATGCTTGCTAGTGTATGTGCTAGGCAGGGGCGCCGTAAGGGGGTGAAAAGTGAGGACGATTTTAAGGGCCCGTGACTAACAAGGGCCCAAACTATTTTAGAACATTGAGAAAAAACATTTTAAGTAACCAATGTGATTATCTTTTCATGGGGCCCAAAATCCCTGGCGGCGCCCCTGGTGCTAGGTCACATGAAGACACATCCATAGCACTCGCAGCGGCATGTCATTTGAGTGCAGCTGCCATGTTGTAATTCATAAAGCCTAATGTGCAGCAGCTCCTTTATCATCCAACCCACTTTAAGTATTGGCAATATAATGTTTATTGCCGTAAGCTGTTTTTTTTTTTACCCCCCCCCCCTCATATTGCCTGCTTGTCTTTCTCTCCTTTCCCCTGCTACCTCTCTTTCCGTCTCAATTTCAGCCTCTCAATCTTTCTTTATCCGTTCCTCCTCTTTTCTTTTTCTTTTTCTTTTCCGTATTCCTCCCTCTCTCCTTGAGCCAGGAAAATGTGCTGTGTCTGCAGGGAGGTTATTTGGTGCAGGAGACGGGGAGTCATTTATATCAGCGTTGCTTTTGCTACCAGGAGAGCCGTGTTCGCTTTTCAAAGAAATGAGGCAGGGACAGGGGAATGCAAGTGAGAGGGATAAAAAGGTAGCAAAGAGAGAAAACCGATATCAGAGGAGGACATTTGTTGGTGGCATTTTCTGTGTAGTTGCTTTTTTGTCATGTTTACTGTTCTGACAAAAAATGGTTGTTATAGTTGTTGCAAAATGTGAAAATGGCAAACAATGACACAGCAGAAAAGGAAGTCCAGCTAATCCACTGTGTGTGTACAGAAGAATGCACAAGTAACATGTTTTAGACGTTTCCATCCAGCACCAAACAATGGTATGAAGGTATGATAATACTTAAATACCACTTGACACTTGAGATGTAACTGACAGATAAAAACACAATGAACTTTATTAAAAAGAAAAAAGCAGCAACAGCAGTTTAAACAATGAATTTAGCTATGAAATAGGGCTCAGTGGTTATTTTAAGTCACACTCCATTTTATCGGTTTTCTAATTTTGATATTTTCACCTAAACCAACATTTTTCCCGCTTTACACTTTATCAACAACAAAACGTATAAACAATCTGCATGTAATTGCAATAATGCATTATTTGAAGTATGTTATTGGGACAACATAAAACAAAAAGAGGAAATATAAGTTGTTCAGATATAGGTCCAGGAGTAAGCCTTAACAAATTACATAAATCCTCAGCAACCCAAACTATCCATAATAACCACTTTGGAGGAAAAACACCTTTACATAAATATAAGTAAAAAAGTTGACTAATATGTTTCCTCAAGTAGAATTAGTTTCAGCTAATCAGATCATTATCAGCCAATATTACAAACAAATACACATTTGACATTATATTATGTGTACATTATTGTCAATTGATTATTATATACTGTTATAGTTTGATCTAAAATACATATACTTGTTTATGGACTCATCCTATGTTTTGCATAAAACATTTGAATTTGCCAGGTAACTACTAACTTTACCCGTAAAATATGAACTTAAATCAAGTGTTTGACTATACTCAAGTCCTTCTGTCAACACATTGGAGGATTTTCTGTCTGTAAAAAAGAACCTCCATGCTGTGTTTCTTGCCTCCCCTTATATTTTGTTTATTTGTTTCCTAATCCTCCTCATAACAGTACTTATAGACTTCCTCTGCACCTCTCATTCAGATTACCTCTCTCCTCTGCCCCCTCTGCTGCGGCCGAGCCAACGCCCAAGTTACTGCAGTGCAGCTCACATCCCCGTTTCCCAAAAACTCTGCCCCCCCTCCCTCTCCCGTTTTGAACACCCTCTGTCTCTCTCTGTCTCTCTACCTCTGTCTCTCTGCAGAGAGGCAGAGCGAGGGGATCGGGACGGTAAAGCTGCACTGTCACTGCTCTAAAAACTGAAAATAAGGATGCATAGATAAGGTTTGTAGCAAAGGATAAGACAATAACTATGTTATAGGACTCCTCCTGGCTCACCAAACAAGGAGTGTTTTTATCGATAAAAGAAACACTGCAGCAGACATAAATCTAACTTTTCATTACCTCCGCCTCCCCTCCCCTCCCCTCCACTGTTAGCAAACCTAATGACCCCAAACAAGCTCCTGCACATCAGCTCAAAGTCTTTCATTTCCTGGGGATTTAAAGGGGGATTGGGGATTCTTTTTCTCTGACAATTTAATGACTTTAATAACTTTAATGACATACTGCTAAAGTGCTTCGTATTAAATAAGTCCCGTTACCCCAGAGCTAATGTGTTAAAACAGTGAGTGAAACAGTCAGAGCTGGGCCTTTGGGAGTTATAGAGAAGAGAGGAGACACAGAACTTTGATTGCAGAAGGATGAAGCCATCACAAAGAGTGAGGAGTAGTTTGGGAGGTGTTCCTGGATTTAATGATAGAAAGGGAACATTTTATTCCTTTAAAATACTCGGAAGATAACTCCAGATTGCAATACTTTTTGCTTAAGTGATGGAAAGAAAAGAACAGAGAGTACTACTCAAATCCTAAATTACGGTAGAATATGCAATTAGGTTTTCAATTAGGAAATACACCTGCAAGTTGAAAATAATGTTTCCAAGGACTTCTTGTTTTAATTTCTACGAGTTATTTATATGTGTATGACTGTTCCCTGTTTAATGTGTCCTTGAGGATTCACATGTACGCTCAAAAAAGGTCATGCGATACACATGCTGGCCAGTTTCAATCTCTTAATCAACAGGTGGTGGTGGCACCAATACAAAGTCATGATAAAGTGTGTCTGTTCAATGGCATGTGTTGTGCTTTTTAAGTGTATAACTTAACAAGTTCTCACTCGCAACTCATCACAAACAAACACATTTTGTATCACCCTTTGGTGTTACTTTTTGACGCACTGGCTCCCCCGACAGTGCCAATTTCGAGCGTATGGGACAGCCCAAAGACGTCGACAATTGGTCGGCGTTACGCTTGTGGCAGAAGTTAGTAAAGTCTGTTTGAAACTGGACCAGTGCTTGTTTGACCCATCCATTCATCCCGAAACCCCCCCTAGGTAAACTGTGTTGCTCTTTATACATGTACGTAACCAGTTAATCCTTTAGTCCAGGGATAGTTTTTTTTTTACCTCATGTTTGCATTGTGTTCATTTTGGTGTTCAAAACAAACGCTTTAAACGGACGCATGATTCGAGTGGCAGTTATCATTTGCACGCAAACGCAAGGCTTAACGCAAGTATCTCCTACACCTGCATGTCTAAAACTGACGCTGAAATAGGGTGACTAATCAAGATGCCATATATGAAGAGTTAGTAGCACTGCGCTAGCTCTGCTGGAGTTAGGGGTCCCATTGCTTTTGTAGTTTATCAGGGTGATGGGGTTGGGTAATGTGACCTCTTGTTAGATTACATACTCTGTCCTATCCGATCATATCCATCATATCCCATTTCCCCCCATCACATTCCATCACGGCCTGCCCCTTCCCATCACATTATGTTGTGTTGCATCATGATGCAGCACGACATAGACCCAACATTACAGCTGCAATCTGCTGTGTCATACTCTGGGAAGACATTTGAGGAGGATCAGACCTCTACACCCCAGCTGCACCTCCTAATCTATGGAACAAGGTATTTGCCGATGCAGTTTGCAGAACCATTGCAAAGCAAACACATTTACTGTAATGTAACTCTAGTAAAAAAAAAGCCAAGTCGATGGGCATTGATCGGGAGCTGTGCGAGGCTTGAGCTGCTCTCTCAGGTCCTGCCAGGGTAATCAGGGTAATCCAAGCCTCAGAGGTCGCACAATTTCCTGGCAGGGGGAGGCAGGGGTGGCTCGAAAGAGACAAATAATCTTATATTGGTTTCATTGGCGATCTATTCAATCAACACCTTTCATACATTCCACACAAACTAACAGAAATGTGCTACTGGGAGATGTTAAGAGAATTATAATAATTGTGTTCAAAAGCTGATAATGTAACACGCTGCACCATCATCAGCTGCTTGCTGAAAGGGCTTTGACAATGAAAAAGGAGACTGTATAATAAGCGACGCAGAATGAAGGTGTGCACTAGTCTCCTCATCAGCATCTCGGATGGAAAGTTTGCATTATTCTTCCCCTCGACAGGAAGCTGGTCTGCAGTATTGTGGCATCTTGGCTTCCATGGGGGTGACTCTGAGATAATTGTTGAGCATCCGCCAAGGTTTTTTTCACCCCGAGCACTTTGATTTTCACAGAGTGGTTTTCAGCATGCCCATCTCCGATGCTAGACGCTGTCTAATGCAGGAGCAGTCATGAACAGCATGAGAGATTTAAAAATGGAACAGAGATTTGTAGCCTTTGTCTGAATCCATTTTCTTTGCGGCAGCGTAATTTAACTCCAATCTAATTGTAAGGATCCATTCAAACGTGCAGGAGCCATCCAGATACATCATCAAGGATGTGTTGCAAAGGTTTTTAAACTTAGAAAGTATTTAATCTTCAAAGGAAAAGTTTGATTGGAGAGTTAGATTAGAAGCTATAGCCAGTAAGCTTAGCATAAAGCAACAAGAACTGCATTTAGATGGACATAGACCCCCAAAAGCTCATCGCATTACAAAAGTTTAACTCATGTTAAAATAAAAATCTGTCATGCTGCTGCTCTATAAGTAGTTTAAAAATGCTGGCATTTCAGATGTTTTTTTTAAAAAAGTGCTGGTTGTTAACTAAATTTGTTTAAATCACCCCTCAATTTCCAAATGTAACAGTCAGCATCATGTCACACATTCTTTAATGAAGTGTTTGTTTTCTTGTCTAATTTCTAATTACCATGGTAGTAAATATATCTGGGAACACAAAACACACCTTCCCATTGTCCGCCGGTGCAGTAGCTGAAGTGCTGAGCACACTCAAATACCTCTTTTGTTTCACTGTTTATCTGCATTGGTTCCTATACAACGCAATATATTACTTTTACACTGCAGAGAGAGCTAGAGTTTGTTAAAAGGGTTTTATAGTGAACTTTTGTTATGCTGATGTTGCTTAATTAGACGATATGTCACAATATCTCTGCGTAGCTCACAGTTTTAATTGAGTGAATAAAACATCCCACAGCCGGGAAATGAAAAAAAGAAATATGAAAAAAGAAGCAGAGATACTTATATACTAATTTATAGTATCTTATCTTAAATCTTTGTAAGGACAGTTATTTAGTAGCAGATATGTGTAACAGAGTGTGTGTGTGTGTGTGTGTGTGTGTGTGTGTGTGTGTGTGTGTGTGTGTGTGTGTGTGTGTGTGTGTGTGTGTGTGTGTGTGTGTGTGTGTGTGTGTGTGTGTGTGTGTGTGTGTGTGTGTGTGTGTGTGTGTGTGTGTCTATCTTTTCCACATAGTCCTGCTTGGTAGACCTGTATGTTGAAACTTTGCTGACACCTAGTGTTTAAAGATGATTGGGGAAGATACATATTGACAACTAATACAGACACACAATAGATGCTGACATGTATGGATAAGAGACACCAGGGGCTCACATAGCGAAGAACAGGGCTTTACATATAAAGGGTTAACATCAATAAAATCAATGTACAGAACCAACTCATGGCAGACTATGTTAAATGTGTGGCTGTGTGACCTTTGTGTGTGACCTTTGTGTGTGAGCTTTGTGTGTGAGCTTTGTGTGTGTGTGTGTGTGTGTGTGTGTGTGTGTGTGTGTGTGTGTGTGTGTGTGTGTGTGTGTGTGTGTGTGTGTGTGTGTGTGTGTGTGTGCGTGCGTGCGTGCGTGTGTGCGCGTGCGTGCGTGCGTGCGTGCGTGTGTGTGTGTGTCTCTATCTTTTCCACATAGTCCTGCTTGGTAGACCTGTATGCTGAAACTTTGCTGACACCTAGTGTTTAAAGTGTGTGAGTGTTGAGTTGTGTGATAGTATTACAGCAATGACAGTGATAGTATTGGTTGCTTTGCTAACTGTAGTGGTAGTGGTAGTAGTAGTTGTTGAAAAAAGCAAAGAGTGGATCTAACTCTTCAGATATATTAACTTGGACATTTTAAAGGTGATATTTACACCATATGAAGGGTAATGTATTGACTTTACAGAACAGTAATCCTTGGAATTACAATGACAAGTTTCTTAAATATATATCTTTGCTTACACAAAAATATGGGTATAATAAATCATTTTTTACCATTCAAAGACATAAGAAAGGTTATACATGCTTTCACATTGACCCCAAATTATCCAAAAATAATTATTTGCTAAATACAATATTCCAGAAGACCATCTTTCTAAATAAATGTCCCTCTGGATTTACGGTTTTTCTTCCATACAGTAGTTCACAACCTTAAGTCATTTGGTCTATCGGTCCAAGGCAGGTAAAAGGCAAAATTCACTATTTCCATTTTTCCCCTCTCCCAATAAACGTATAAATAAGGTCAAACTCTTATACAAAGAGAGATTCACTGTTATTCCTTGATGTAGCAATACCTGTTTAAATCTAATCCTCAACTTCCAACCAAATTCTTAAGGTTTGGCTGCTTGTAAACATGTATGTGAAGACATCCAGACCCTCTTCCACTCCTCATGGTACCTCTACTGTACATCCAATGTTTTGTCTGTTGACTCCATGTGGATCTAACTGTTATTGAAGATAGTATTTTCCTCAAGTGTATTTCACTCAATGTCCTATATTTCGTGTATAGCACTCACATCCTGTCTTTCAGTTTCAGAGATGGATATAGGGTTTAGCTTGGACACAGCAGCACTGGCACAGTCCCAGGATGTGTGAATAATTGTCAAGGGCAAAAACCATTGGGTAGCCATTATTTTTTGGAGTTAGTCCAGATGGCATGTGACCCAACTTGGAGGACATACTATTCTCTTTTGATTAACACTTATTTTGTCCTAGAGTTACAGTAGTTAACCAATTCAGAGGTTCATGTGACTCACTGTTGTGAATCAAGGCCAGCAGCTATAGGTTCTGTATTTAAAGAACATTGGCTCATTTGATTCTGTGTCACTGCTAAGCCAATTTACCGTAGCTGATCCACTTTTACATTTTATTCAATCAATCAATCAATCAATGTTTATTTATATAGCCCAATATCGCAAATGTTACATTTGTCTCAGTGGACCTCAGTTTGTACAAAATATCAGTATGACAATACGACACCCTCTGTCCTGAGACCCACATCGTACAAGGAACAACTTCCAAAGAAGGAAAAACCCCACAGTTTAAAGAGGAAAATGGAAGAAACCTCAGGGAGAGCAACAGAGGAGGGATCCCTCTCCCAGGAGGGACAGACGTGCAATAGATGCCGTGTGTAAATCGAAAAGATAATACATTTACAATATAGGTAGACCAAATGTTTGGAAATGCATGTGTCTATAATAAGAAGATGAATCCACGAGGGTGTCAACAATCCTGTGGGAGCCATCAGGGAAGTACTATGATGAGAGTCAGGCAGGACCACAGTGACAGGTTCAGCCACGACTCGAAGTCCAGCACTCAGATCTAGGACTCAGGATAGAGGATCCAGGACACAGGACCACAGCAACAGGATCAGCCACGACTCAGGATCCCGGCGTAGATAGACACCAAAAAGAAATTTGGGGGAAGCTTCGTTATTCGGAACATGAGAGTACACAGGTACAGACAGACAGAAGGAAGAAGTAAGGTGTCACCCGACAGTCTTGGAAGACTGCGCAAAACATAGGCCAGGGACATTTAAAGAACATATTCGTATCATTTAATGTTATTTTTGCAACAATAACTATGAAGGGCAGATAAGGAGCCAATATTAACAACATGAAAGACGCATATAATAATCTAAACTGTAAGCATGACTGACGATAAACACAACATTTGGATTTTATTGGAATCACATGTATTAAGCCGGAACATACCCACACAATGGTGACTTCACTGACAATTTAAAAAATACAAATATGATTATCAGGCCAAATGCAAAGAGAAACATCTCCAACAATCAAAATGCAATACTCTCTGTAGCAAGGGACGTACTGTACAGAAAAAATGGTCCATTAGCAGTAATACGAACCAGCTACCACCTGATGGTGCCACAACACAGTGGACATGAGAAGCTCAATAGTTTGAGGCTTTAAATGGCAGGGATGTACTTGTAAATCTCCACACCGTAGAAGAATCATGAATCACCATCCGCTACAAACAGTTTAATCTACTATAAATGTAGAGTGTGACAGCCTGGCAATCAATATTAGACTATCATGCTATACCACATGTTGTTTGCAATTCCACAACTTTACTGTTGCGAATCAAATTAGAGAGTGAGATTACTACATATTTTACTACCCTAGCAACCACACTACTGCCCAGTCGTTTTACTTAGAGTTAACTTGTTCAGTCATTGTCACGCTACAACCTTGTAAGTCCACTGTAGCAAGCTAAATATTCCAAAAAAGCCCTCATGAAAAATGTTTTAGTGCCTCTATCTATTTGGCTGACACAGCAGACATTTTTAAAGACAAAAAGATTATCCTTTTGAAAAATATTCCACTTTCCTGCGGTCGAGTAGGAGAGGAGTACAGCACTAAAGTGGGTATATATTGAGATAAATCTAATTACGTCAATCCATGAAGGTGTACAGTATTTCCAAATACAAATAATATGACTAAATGTCTTTTTGTAATACTCATTTTTGCTGCTTCATCTTTTTCCATATCTAACAAGCCACAATCTGGCTGAGGAGCAGGTGGAATCAGATCTGACCCAGAACCAGCTATCGTCATTGCTTTCATCAATTATAGATCCCAGCACCATCTGCTCCTCTAACTCATCATTTAAAAATAAATCTTTATTTTAATAATGAATAAACATTTTAGACATGTACTCAACTCAAAAGCATGAATTTGAATAATTCAAAAATGTTATGATTGTAATAAAACATAATATAGGGGTGAATATATATCATGCATTTACAAATTATTAGTGTACATCATCTTCTCCAAAGATTTCATCATACCATTTTCTAGCTTCACCACTTAAATATCTCATATTTTAGCAAATCAAATGATAGATTGTTAAAATAAATGTGTACAATGTGTCGTTCAACTATTGACAACATTAGGCTACATAAAATCAATCATATAAGAATCTGACGAAAAAATAGATTGGTTGGATTTGGATTATATTCTTTAATCTTTTTATTAATATACAATGTTATATGGTAACAGGCAGCCATCATCTCTCTCGATCAGTAACTATGAATAATATTATAATAATACCATTATTAATAGGCTACTCATTATAATGGTTCTGGTTGGCTATCATTCTGGTGTTCTCTGGCACCTCCACAGGTATGTATGGGACTGTACAGTCTATCATTTCTAATGAATAAATACATTCGTAGGGCTCAGAATTATCTTTAAATGATTTGAATTACATAATCAAACGACCAAAAGTATGGACAGATATTTTGTTAAGCAAGTTATTAATTAATTCGTTATCACTGTCAATATGTTATCTAAAGGGAAGTTAGCAAGTTATACAACGTTGGCTAGCTTAAAAACGGTGGCTTGCGTCACCTTCATTTTTAGCTAGCTACCTAGAAAAAAAACATTAAACTTTATAACCACCTAGAAACAAAGTGATGAATTGTTGTTACCCATTGTTAACATTGTTTGTTAGCTAGACATAAATTGCTAACTAATTGCTAACTACCAAGCGTTTTCAGGGTATATGCAGGAATCCTGAAGTCAAATTTAATACCTTTTAAGACCTTTTTTAAGACCCTTTCCATACATTTTAAGACCTCATCGCAACTTTGAGTTCTAACCGGTTACATTGGCAACACACTTTACTATATTGATTGTAAGATAGCAAAACTAAACAGATTGCAGACAGACTACTGAAGCCTCCTCTCCACATGAACTTCAACCTCTCTGTGAAGGTCAGGTTTAATGCAGTATGCTGCTTTTTTGCTTCTGTAGACTCTGTGCTCTTTCATTCCAGTAAAACTCCTCAGAAACCATTAGAAACCAGTATTTGACCAATAAAAAAAACAATTGACAAAACTTTGAACTATGAAATATGTTAAACTTTGGTGAGCTTCAGCGAGGTAATGCCATATAGGAGCTCCCTCACAAATACCCAGGGGTTAAATTGGGCTGGGGCTGTCCGGGGCTAAGCCCTGGCACATAGGACGATGCTCTGACGTCATCACCCTCACACATTTGTCATATGTTTACAAAAAAGGATATATATGTTAAGACTTTTCTCGTTCTTAATATAGACTTTAGGGTCTATATGTCTTGACTTTACTTTAAAATAGCAGATCTCTGTGACCGGATATAGTTTAGCTTAGACCCCGGCCCCACAAGAACGCATACGGTAAAACGCATACGCAAGCGCAAAAAAGGTTTCCGTTCACACGCATTCGATTCATTAACGTGTCCGTTCACACTAGACCGCTGGAAATGCTGGAAACGATGTAGTACATATGTCAGGCCTGTAAGTGGCGCTGCTGCCGCCCGAAATACACCAAAAGCAGCGAAGAAGACCCCGAAGCATGGTTGCCCTTCTGTTTATTCTCCGCGGTGGACGGCGTGTTCTCCTGCTGTATCTCTCAGGTAGTCCACCAGCAGATGAAAAACACCCACCTCTCCGCCTCTTCCAAGGAACGAGGGGACCGTGCGGCAGTTTCCGTAAAAAAAATGTTCCGCCGGTCAACATGTCCGTTAAAGTTTAAATCTTCCGTACAAAATTAGAAAAGTGCCGGTCAGAGGTTTAACACCTGAGCCCCCCTGAAAGCCTCAACAGCAACATTTGAGGGGGTTCTCAAATTATATTATTTATTTGTCACTTGCAATGGTCACTACAATCTTTTTAAGCTTACCATGTCCAGTAGCCTATTCATAATTCCAAACATTTATTCACAAGTATCTTCTATTTTGGCTGGCAAAAGCATTTCCTCGCAAAGAATCGAAAACAGACGGCCCTTTAACGGTCACGTATTCATTCATTCATATGAACGTCAGAATATATAATTATTTCACGGCACCCCTGAAGACGCCAGACGGCACCCCGGTTGAGAAACGCTGCTATAGACTACTGATTGTCTTGGCTTGCATCCATGAAATATTGTATAGGCCTACTGCATATTGAGAAATCCATCTTCGACCGGTATATTGCGCAATAAACGGGAGATGGGGACCCCCCCCCCCCCCCCCCCCCCCGATTATTGACGGGTATTTCTCATCGACAGGAGTGAAAACTATTTTTTGGGAAACAAAGTACTTAAATATAATTCCTGTTTATTATTATTATCAACACAGTTACTTTTTTATACAATGAGGTAAATGGTAAATGTGCATGTATGTCGTTCAGTATGCGTTTACATCTATGGTTTATAGGTGAATACGTCTGCATTTCCTGACAAATACTAAGATTACAATATAATTAATGCAAATAAACTACTTCTGCTAATAATAATAATCATAATCAATTCAATAATATAAATACTATATTATTTTATTATAACATAGTTTATAGTCAAGACAAAACATGCTTATGACATGCTCAAAAACTGATACTTCTTAAATCTGTATTCAAATGTAGTTCCCTCTGTCAGCAATGTATCAACAACTACACACACATTTCTATCAGTATTTCTCTGTGTTGTGGTTGACATGATGATGACTGTTGGGAGTTAAGGGGAGAGGCTGAGCATCACCATGCAATGTGCAAAAATGAATAAAAGGGGAAAAAATGCTCCATGTTTTTTAGGCTGTAAACTTTATCTGTTATGTAAGCCAACTAGACAGACAGTTTATCACTCTTCCTCATGTATATTAGCAGATAAAAGGCATCAAATACTTGAATGAATGTTAAATAAAGAATGCTGGAAATAACTGCATCTCCATTAGCCTATATGCTATGCAGAGACTGCCTTCTTCATGTCGTGAATTGCAGCTGATGTTTTAATATGGCAATTGGCAAAAGTTTGACATTTGACTTATACAACATTCGCAGGTTGTACATTTGACTCATATACAATAACCCACCTTCGAGTGATGCTCTAGTTTCTTCATGTTTTTTTTTTTTCCCCTCTTGCTTGCGCCGGACTGAAACTGTCTTTTCGCCGACATCTCTTCACCTGCCCGGGGTGCGCGGAGAACTGCGCTGAGAACTGAGCGGAGAACTGCGCACAAGCCAAGCTCATAAGCCAAGGCCCCCTGCGCACTGTGAGGCCCCATGCAGCCTGCATGATCGGCCTGTAGGGAGGGACGGCCCTGGGTATAAAGCAAGGGTGGGGAACCTTTTTCCTCTCAAGGGCCATTTCAACATCCTCCGAGGGCCGTACCAATTATTGACCTCTGCTTAAAAATACTAAAATCACAGCCCATTCATTTTGCCTTTCCTTCATGCTGTGCAAAGAAAAAGCAACCTCTTAATCCAGAACGTGACGTAATTATTTTGCGGTACCATGACCACCAAAACAGAAATATATGGATTATGGACACAAGATGTGTGCTCTTTGAGAGCAACATTAGGAGATCAACACCCATATGAAACAGAACTGCAAGCAGATTTATTTTTCTTTATGGATATTTTACAAATCACTCCCCTTTCAAACTGTATTCTTGTTTATTAATAACAACTTTTTGTTGTACTGTTATATAGTATGTCGTATGTACTATAATGATTATATAAAGATGTGCCTTTACCTCACTAGTTGTAAAAGCTTCTTATATTTGTTAGCATAGCTAGCTAACCAGATACTAATAACAACAAAGTTATTGACTGTATGATCAATATGACAGATAAACAGATCGCCACTGGGCTTTCAACTAAAGACACAGCCAAGCAAAAACTGCGGCATGTGTACGGCTCCTTATGGGTACTGCAATTTCTGAAGTGCCGGAGCGGCGTTCTGGTGCTCTCCGTCAGCACTACACCCCTGTCAGATGAGACATCACGTGATGACACGTTAGGCTCGTGTTTTGTTCAAGGACCCTCACCTTGGCCAGCAAAAACAGGCACTCGCTTGTTTCATTATTTTGCGGTCTAGATTTATTTAATTTGTTTCTTTTTTGCGTGTGTTTATAAATTACCTTGATGGCCGTACCAAATGCTCTCGCGGTCCGTATACGGCCTGGAGGCCGGAGGTTCCCCACCCCTGGTATAAAGGAAGCCCTCAAAATAAATGTTTGAGAGGTTCAGGTTAGGTTGTGTAATTGAGATATTCTATATTATAATAATACAGCATCTAGAAAACAACAGAGACGGATGACCTCTGTTCTCTAAAAAGGCGAGACAATGATAATGGCAGCACATAGACATCCATACTGGACTGACGCTTTTATGATCGTTTATTCATTGAAGTGTCTAAGTGACAAAAAATGTGCCTTCCAAAGACTAGTTGACACATTAAACAATAAACCTGGCCAAGGGTGACATCAATCTGGTGCACTGAAACCCTTTGCCTATGTGGTCTGTATGATGTGCCCATAACCTTGAATATACGCATGCATCTCATTGAGGGTAATTTTTATGTGGGATTTGAAACAATCCCATATGGTTACATTTATTTGTTCTTCCACCAGACCTTTCAGCTCAAGCAAACCTAGAGTGCTGAGGAGGCTATGGCATTTATTTAGTTGAACTTAACTCCAGCTTAAAATACCCATTATCATCATGCACAAGAAAATAAAAACCTGCCACTCAAATGACTGCACAGTGAAGCGTTACACCACAAACAAACACAGAATTGTACAGAGGCACAGAAACACTCTAAGTAAGGGTTGCATTGTTGACAACATGTCCTCAGTGAACACTCAGATTGTTAGAAGTATATCCAATTATGAATGTTTACATATTCCCACAGTATTGATTTATATGTCATGCCTTTTGGCTGGAAATTATGGAATGGCTCTGGGGTTTATCTGTGAATAGATGGCATCTATGAATTTAGAATGTATGCATTCCTTTTCTGTTCACAACTTCACATGCTGGCTTTGTTGAAGGTGTTGCTGCATGTTACATTGCATCATTCGGCAGAAAGATGCCGTTGGAGTGGCGAGAAGGAGAGAGAGTTTGATGTCAGTGCATCTTCTCTCTGATATTGTCTACAGAGAGCAAACACATCATAATACTGTAATCAAAAGATTTCTGTTGAAATGACAAAAGAGATGAGTCATGCACTATTTTCATACTGATTGTCTGTTGTGTGTAATTAGTTTGTCAAGTTACAACCTAACAAAATATCATTTAAAGTCAGTACATTGAAACTGAAATGATCAGGATAACAAGTGAAAGTCTCAAGAGGAGTGAAACATATATTTTGTTTCGCAGTGGTCTTTTTGTGTTAGACAGCAAGTCATTCCAAAGATGAATTAAAATAATGTTAAGTTATTGATTTTGCTGAAATAAATAAGAATATTGAGATGACAGAAATGTCTTACGCACATCAAAACATAAACCAGTCGTAGTTTTCTGCCTTTAAAACATATTCTCTGTTCATGGGGTTGTTTACTCATCTGCTACTGAATTGCGACATCAAAGAGCCATGCATGACCTCCCCTTGTGATGGGAAGAGGGGAAGTGGAGGGGGGGAGAGGACATGCAGTTTTTAATGAAGCATTCATGTTGTTGATGTCTTTCACTCTGTCTGCTACCTGAGGAAACTTGGCTAGTATAGATGTTAATGTATGGCCCCTTGTTTCCTTGCCACCTTACCTTAACCTTTAATAGTCAAAAAGTGACTAATCTGGGAAAACAATAATGCTAAAGAAAGCCAAGCACTCAGATACTGTATATTCAATTCTGGTCTACACGCTTTCATCTCTCTTAATGCTCTTCTTATTCTCCATCTGTTTCCAGGTGGGAGGTGCCACGGAGAAGGCACAGTAAGGGAGAGCAAAGACGTGCGGAAATATATAATTTGAAGGCATTGCTCAGCTTTGGCTCCTTCATCCTTTGTACCCCACTTATGCAAGAGGCAGCAACAGCTATTGTGAAAGAGAAGCGTTGAGCCGAGAAGAAAACTGGAGACAGAGCTAGAGCAGCAGGAAGAGGAGGACATTTGACAGATAAAAAGAGGGAGCTCTGCAGCAAGATCCCCACCGCGGTCTGCGTGACTGGTCTGTGCAAGCAGGGGGAGAGAGAGAGGAGAGAAGGTAGGAGAGAAGGTAGGAGAGAAGGAAGGGGGAGGGGAGGCGATTCAGCGCAGTGCAAGCTGTATGGATGAGTAGCAGCCGCGGCACAGGCAGCGGCATCAGCACCACTAGCTGTAGCATCTTCCTTTGAGGCTGCTGGAGGCTGTCTCGTTGCTGTCTTGTGGCTGCCGTAGCGTCCTCCCCACACACACCGCTACCAGGACGCAGAAGCCTTCACTGCCTGCCTTATTCGCACACATGTCGTGGTGGCCACCCGAGAGGAGGTAGTGAGTGACAGGGCTCTGGGGACAGAGGGACACAGGAAGAGGAAACCGGCACGACTGGAGGTGGTGCAAACGAGAGAGGGCTGGAGCGACGCCGACTAGAGCAGCAGTAGCAGCAGCAGCAGCAGAGGCAGCAGCAGTAGCAGCGGCACCATGGCGCAAGCCGCCAAGCAGCTCCGTAAGACCAAGGACCTCGCAGAGGCCGCCGCCCAGGAGCAGCGGGAGAAGGAGGAGGAAAAGATCAAAAAGAGGAACCGCTCCAGGGACCGCAGGCGCAAGGTATGACTGGCTGTATCTGACACAGGGGAGATGACGGTGTACCTTACATCCATCTATCCCCCTCTACCTGCCTTTCTCTTATCTCTCCAGGGATCATTTGTGCATCATTAGTGACGATGCAATTACACATGTTTAACTACTCAGTTGGTCCTGCGGCCTCATCTGGTGTGTGTGTGTGTGTGTGTGTGTGTGTGTGTGTGTGTGTGTGTGTGTGTGTGTGTGTGTGTGTGTGTGTGTGTGTGTGTGTGTGTGTGTGTGTGTGTGTGTGTGTGTGTGTGTGTGTGTGTGTGTGTGTGTGGTACAGGTTGTGCTTGTCGGTCAGATATGAAGCTACAGGGGAAGGAAAAGGAGGCTGATGATGATTGTGTGCCGTTAGAGATGGGACCAATATTGGCTGTAGGTTAGATAACAGGTGATGTCAGTTTCCCTTCAGATGCTTTTTGGGGGGAATCTCAGCCTTACATGGGTGCAGCTCATTCATATTAATGCAATGCAAGTTCAGTATGCTGCGCTTACATGCGTTTGAATGCATATAATCCTGTCACGATTGACATGCTCTGCACGCTCTACACACAAAGCTGTATTAGATTTGGTGTCTTTCCCCGTTTTTCAGGTTTCTTTCATTGGGGAAAATGTAAAATGGAGGGGGAAGATGGAGGTACACCCCTGTTAATAGATGCAACACATTTTTATTTATTTTGGGGGGCGTGTTTGTGCTACATGTTGTGTTTGATTCTATGATGTTTTGTGAGCTATACATATTTGATGGGAAGAGGATTAATATTTAAATGTGTTGTAACAAACCAGGCACGCAGAGTACATCCTGTAGGCAAGAGGTCTCTCATTCAGCCTTCTGTCTCACTTCTCTCCGCTGCACTCTCACGCTCTGGTGCTGCTTTTAGGTGTGGATTTTATTGGGGTTCTGCTGCCCCAAATTCATGTTTGGCGGCACTATGATGATACATAGTCTATCACGAAAGGCACTTGTTGACTGGATTAAAAAATTACTTTTATGAATTGTATCCCTGAATAGAGTTTACAGCAGTATGCCATTTACAGGCTGTTTTCAATGAAATGTCAGCTCTCAATTACATTCTGTTCCTCCTGCAGTATTTCTGTGTGCACATATCGACGTGGAGTTGGTGGCAACAGATAATAGACAGGTCTTTTTATATTCACTCTGTGATGCGTGAGGTGTGTGTATGTGTGTGTTTAAAGCATTGAGAATGAGAAACAAAAGAGACAATGACCAGACAGGCTCTGCATTGTGGTAATGGGCGGGGGCACACCACGATATGGTTAACCATGCAAGATTTCAATTAAGGCAGTTAGGCAATACTTGTGGGAATGTTGTTCATTTTGAAATTCCCTTATAACAAGCTATTAAAAAGAAGGCTTGTGTACCAAAAACATACTATCAATTAATGAGCTATAGACGTTACAAAAACCAAACTGTGGTTGGGCGGTATGGAAATGTATATTGTCTAAGGATATATATTTGTAAAATGACAGAAATTAGTGGTTTCCTTTTTATCAAATGTTGTTTGTATTTATCTATTGTGGGCAATTAGAAAGGCTACCTAATTTCGGATTTTAGCATCAATGTCACTAAGTAAGAGAGCAGCCGGAAACAGGCATTTTGTTTCTGATTACTTTTATTTTGAAACCCATCCTCTTTCAAATCCACTGAGACCTGCTTTTAATACAATTATTGAATACACTAGCAGGGTAGAAAAAGAATGTAACTTCAACTGATGGCATGATACAGCTTTGTGGATGTTTTAGTCTTTCTTACTGATCCAAATCAAAAGTTAAGTTACTAAGTGCTCTTCAGTCGATACAGATACGGTTTTGAAGGCCAGTTTTAGTGCTTACCTAATTTCACCGCACTTAGCTAGCCATCCACTTAAGGTTCGCTACCTTAGTTCTTTTCACTTTTAAAAATCAATCAAGTATGTTTAAGATTTTATTAATAGCCATTTGGTTCAACTGGCTTCTTTGTAAAGAGCTGCTTTAGCTTCACTGATATACAATGACTCAAAAACAAAGGCCATGATAGAGGCAAAAGACGTGTGTTCCTACTTTGCTCCTAAAGTTATAATTAGATTTCCAATTATATATCAGAAAGAACTCTCTTTTATTAGTATCAGTGTTATACTCAATGAGAAATGGAAGAAAATCTTTGAGGAGCGATGTCGTATCGTTTAGTTGTCGACAGGATATCACAGCTTACGGCACATTTGATGCAATAAGGAAGAATTTGAAATAAAAAATAAACCCATTTCTGCTTCACTGCTTCTCTCTGGCCTTTCTCCATCACTTCCACCTCAATCATCAACCCTTCTTTGTTTTTTTTGTATCTTTCTCCACGTCTGTCTTTTATTTCTTTCAGCTGATTGTTGCTATGAACCCTGAAGCAGTCAGGAAGTGAGTCAAAGAGACAGAGAGGCTCAGGCAGGTCTTAATGTTCTGGGGATGTTAATTAGCTCCATTCGATGTAAATCAAACTCGGCAGCATGGCATCGCTCTTCCCTACTCCTTCCCTTTCACAAAGGTCATCTACTACAGTGCCAACAGAGATCCTATCATAACTCTGGATGGACTGGACAGTAATGCAGTTAGAGAATCTGCAAAGAAAGTGCAGGGGCACTCTGAGAGTTCTGCAGAGCCAATGGTTTGAAATAGATTATCAACCTTTGTGTAGTTCATCAATATTTTCTTTCTTTTCTCGCTCATATGTGGAAAATGAAGCAAATCCAATCTGAGTATGGTTAAGCCTGTGGTCAGACGTTATTGGAAATGACAAGATAACAGTACATATACTTGTGAGCAGATCCCTTTCTGAAAAAACATAATTGACCACTGGTGTATGGTTTCCAGTCACTAGTCACAACAGTCCAATAACTGCTATTGATTTATGTTGTCATGAATTAACGATGTACAGATCAAGTTTTATTGGCCTTGAACTCGAGCTGAGTCCTAAACATCTGGTGCTGATAATGTAATACAACTTATATTTACCAATGTTAAGATTAAATGTTAATGCCACATTTAAAAACAGCTGTACACTACTAACATACACCTTTTTTTTGTAATACTTTGTTATTCAAATATCATTTGTCCTTACACACAACCAATCATTTGATTAGCATTAATCAAGGTGGTTTACTAATGAATGAAGCTTCTGAAATCAATGTGGTGCTATCAGCTCGAGAGAAGTACTGTATCACACTCTTGGAGTCTTCACAACTTCAAAACCACATGTGGTGTCATTAAAGTGAAACAGAGTGATGCTTCTTTCCTCCTAAATGATCTTTGGCCGAACACAGACTCCAGCTGGCAGAGAGCACTTAAACCAGACCACAAGCAAATTAAATGTTTCCCTATTATCAAGTTACTCACGGAATTAACAATATACAGCGACACATGATATGAATGAATGAAAACTTTATTACAGACTCAGGGTCCAGATAAAATACAAGGCATTACATTTAATAAATTACATACACAGCATAAAAATAATTCATAGTTTAAGAATAATTTAAATCAGTGTCCTACAAAGAGACAACTATACCAATGTCTCCACAGCTGTGATTGATAGCGTGTACTGGTACTAAACCGTATGTTCGATAAGGCCAAGTGGATTTCATTATCAGAGTCATTAAGCCGGCAAATACATTTATACATGAGATTTCTTAAAACAGCTTGTAGAGTATTGACTCCTGCAGCCACAAACATTTCACTTGCACTAGACCATCAAAGTCTCTTCAGCAATATTCTCATGGCATCATTATACTGTAAGCTACTTGAAGTTTCTGTAAACTTGCTTTTCTGTAGTTTGAACACAAAAGTGGTGTACAATATGCTCTGAACAGAGACATCTTCACTCCATCTGTACTGATATGAACTGCAGTTGGCAAAATTAGTAACATTAGATGGTTAGTTCAGGCAAAAAATGAAACGATGCTACCTAAATCTTTGACATTTCTACTATGAATGCAACCTCATTAGTGTATCACATTTCCATAGGGAAATAGGGCAAATAATAGTATGGCTGAGATTAAACCGGACGGTGATAACACATAATAAGAATGTAATAATGGGAATGAAAGAAGAACACACTTCTTTGGTCATCTTCAAGGTTTCTTTTGGGGGTTTTAACAATGAGATGGAGTAATCTAGGACATGAAACCTTTTATGCCTCTTTCACTCCAAGGCTTTTCCCGTTCTAGCTCCGTGCTAGAGCTTTTCTGGTTCGGAACCGGTTCTTCGGTTCAGCTCCCGCTCTGTTCACACCGCTCAGAGGCCGACTGGTGCTGCGTCATTGCGTCACTGTTTGCGTGCCTGCTTCATAAAGCCAAACCACGCGGAAACCCTCACATCGACAACAACAACAATGACCGATTGTATTGAAGCGCTACTCGTTTTGGTTTTGCTCTGTCGAAATGAAATGGAAGAAATGGGACGACTTTACTTCCAACTTTACAGTCGTTACATGCTACATTCAAAAGTTCTTTACAATCATCATCATCATCAACTTCAACGACGAATCCGTAGGAGAAAGAAGGTAAATATATACGTCCTATTCAATGGCGTTAGAGCTAGCTGTTGTTAGCCTCTGTATGCACCAAGCTCAAAATACCCAGCTTTGCAGCATTAATTACTATGGTATAACATTAAAACTGATGCCCCGGCCCCCGCCTCCGACGTAAGCGTGACGTATGCGGTGCTTGCTTTCTAGACCGACAACTTTTTGGAGCTTGAAACAAACCGGATTCCGGAGCTTAGAGGCGGCACCGCTGCGAACCCTGGAACCGCGTTGGTGTGAAAGGGGCATTATTGTAGTACCTCAGCGTCCTTGGGCCAGCACATTATCCTGTTTGCTCCAGCACTGCACTTATTACAATGGATTCAAAAATTGGCTAATGCATTGTGTGTGCTTAACATGTGCACATACTGTGAGTGAAATAGCAGGGTTTTAGGGTATCTCATCCACTTGTATGTAACCTTATGGATACCTCACACGAGTTAGCCAAAACCCTGTTCTATCTCTCTTCCTTTGTCTTTGCCTCGCTGCCCACTTTTGTCCTTGCACATAACAACAGAAATACTTTTGAGTAATGCCTATCTTTAGAAATTGTGGTTCATCCGCATTTGGTTAAAATCGTTATATCCTTTAGGTATTTTAGTTTTTGCAGTCGAACCCAATGATTCAAAAACTGTCCAGTTATACACTGAAACACACAACTTTGACATGCAGTACTCCTATGACCACTCAAAACGTTTTGATTTAAATTGATTAGCTTCAGGTCAGATCATTTAAAAATGCAACAAGCCATGAGGAATGTATTTTCGATGTAGCAGCTTTTTTGGCTTTACTGAGAAGAAGTGATTAAAGACGTGTTTCGCTTTCTACTCAGCTTCTGTGTTTGAGACCTTTTCTCTTGAAAGTAAGTATCTTACCATTTCAAATGGTTAGCAAGTCTACCATGTTTAAATACAGTATTGTACGCTGTCCCAGATTCTCTGAAAGACGGGTTTATGAAAGTAATACTTGATTCACTCTGTATTTGAGGGGGAAGAGGGAGTTAGTGGAGTTTGTTTATTTGTTCCCATGAGAGTGGGGCTCTTAAGGACGCAGAATCCAAAGGACTTATGTATCTGATATGTCATTTTGTTTGCATTGGGCGAGCCTCTGTTTTTGTGCAGATAGTTGTGCATTGGACTGTATGAATATACCGGTATTCATTCTTTTTTTATATTGGGCTCACTTTTCGGTATTGTTGTTATAAACTGTATTCATACATTGTGTACCACTAGGGGGGAGAAAGTTCACAGAAACATACTTAGACATTAGGCTTACATGTTAGCCTATGTTAAAGTCTTGTAATGATCCACTCAGTGATGAAAAATCTAATATCATTAATGCAATATGAAAACAAACAATACATATCACTGTTATCAAGGGTGATGGCGCCAGTAGCATTCAGTGCTAGCAGCTTCCAGCCTAACTTAAAGTGGGCTGAGCTTTAAAACGGGATCGGCTATTCAAGGGATCGGCTCATTCAAGGTTTATTTTAGGTATATTTATTAAAAAAGGATAGATTGTGAAATGTGAAAGGTGAAAGCTCTTACATGGAAACAATACTTGAAACCATTTTTAGAGAGGCATGTTTTTTGGTGGACTACAGCACAAGGTAGTGTAATAGTGTCCTTGTGCATTTGTATCCAATTTGAGCAACGGGAGGGCAGGATGAGCCAAGGTCGAGCCGAGCGAAACAGCACTCAGCCCAGCCCGAAGCCGCCACAGGCTATATTTACCTTGGATTACACTGCATGTGAGACTAGAGCAACCCACCTATCGACACATCACTACTGTGGGCTCAGCACCTCTCTGATACTGTATCTGATGTTGCCCCGGATACGTACCTGCTCGAACAACATGGAAAGATTCCAGAATAGAAGCACCATGGTCGATACTTATCAGACCTCTCTTAAGGGCTTATCTAGGACTCGAGTCAGTCACATATTTCATCTGGAGATCAAAGTGAGCATTCCTTGGCGGACAATTTTGCTCAACATCAAAAAAGTGATTTTGTTCAGAACTTGAAAAGTTAACGTATAGCCAACATCAGCCCTCAGGCATTTGTCTTCAAATGACGAACAGGGTATTCATCCAATTAGGACAATGCCATTTCCATTGTACACTTTCATACTGGGTAATGATACAAAGGTGTTTGTTATGCCCGCTTTGACCATGTTGAGCAATTTTTCAAACTTAAACTGAACATAAAATGAACACAAAGAAGTAATCCTGAAAATCATATCTCAAGTCACAAGCCTTAGACTTCGAAGTTGAGGCCCAAGTTGTTTATTCTCCGTGAATAGAACTCCAAGTCACAATGACTCGAGTCCCACTCCTACCTTGGAATCATGTTTAAAGTGTGGGACTTGCCTGACTTTGATCTCAACCCATAGGTTGGCTAAATCATATTGTTGTGTTAGGTTGGTGTCATTACACATTTTCCACTTTTGCATTGAATCTACATACATTGTTTTGCAACACCAGCTACAGTTGACATGGTCAGAGTCATTCTGCCGATGGCTGACTAGATGACTGTGCAGTTGTGAGACCCTTAGTGTCACAGCTCATCTGGCAGCCTCTAGCTGTTAGCCAGATCATCCATCACTATTGTTAGCAAGGCCGCCCAGTGTAAAGCCCTGGCACACAGTTACGGGTAAAACCTGTAAATCTTTTTGCAAAGTTTATTGAGACCCTGGGGTCAGTCAGCAGGCGATCTGAAGTGACTGATGCAACCAAGGTGATTAAGGTGTGACACTGCTAGTGGCAGGATGATGAAGGGATGAGGAGATGGATGAGGGCATGCCCTGGTTTGCGATGACAAATCCAACTTGATGAACAGATCACCTGTTAAAAAGGAATGTTGGAGTGCTTTGGCTTACTCTCAACTGGACAGCAGTTGGTCGCAGATCAATGTGGATGTTGAGTTTCATTTCCAATCTCAGTGCCTCTGATGAGACTACATCTAGAAGAAAAAATGAATCAGACAGCAATTGTATTCTGCTGAGGACAAAAAACGGTAGCATTTCGGACATTGGAAAGGTTGTAATCAACTTGTCTTATCTTAGCACATGTAGCTAACGGCGTACATTTTTCCAGCTGAAACTCATGCTTGTGAACACTTGGCAGTTTACTTCAGACCATGACCCCCTGTACTAATGTGGTTTGGCACAAATACAGCCCAATAATTGACCTATATAGAGTATATAGCACTAGCACTAATGATGCAGTCGACACATCACTGGTCATTAGAGAAATCGCTATATGAGCGCCGTTAATTCCCAATAATCATTAGAGGAAGAGTGAAAGTTATACGGACTGGCACACTGATATGCCCACAAAGAGCACACACACACACACACACACACACACACACACACACACACACACACACACACACACACACACACACACACACACACACACACACACACACACACACACACACACACACACACACACACACACACACACACACACACACACACACACACACACACACACACACACACACACACACACACACATTGAGTTTGTGGGGCATTATGCAATGGAATCAGTGCTCTGATGGTCTGCACGGATCATGTGCCCGCAGGAACAAACTAATCACTAATGCATTGAAGCAGCCGCTCTCAGGCACACCCTGACTCCATCACACTGCTCTGCCGCCCTAAACATTTTTGCACTAGGTTGGCTCACTAATGGATATATTACATTATAAAAACAATGTCTAATGTAATGGACACAACCATTCAAAAACATAGCAATCTAATATAGTTGTCCTGCAATACATAATACCTCCTTGAGGCTTATATTGTTTTGCTTGAGTTGAGACCGTGTGAAATTAGTGTGGATTTTGTCAACTTTCTTCAAATCTAATCATGCATATTATTATACCCCAAGCTTTAGCCTTATTTCAACCCATGGTTATGGGTTTTTTTATCCCTTATGACAAAATGTTTTTTCTTGAAGGCTTCTTATTACAACCACGTTTATTTGTTGGAGGCTTAATATGACTTTGTGTTAGCCTTCCTACAAAGGCAATCAGTACAAAGCAAGGGTGCAAGTCAGAGATCTGTCGGGGGGTTCCTAAAAGGTCATCCATTGTCTTTAGGAGAGATCATTACATTCCCGTTCATGTGACGTCACCCGTGTTGCAGTTAAAGGTCCCATGTCATGGCCATTTCTACTGATCATAATTCCATTGTTGAGGTATACTAGAATAGATTTAGGTATGATGGGAGGCATGTGGCGCAGTGTACTAGTGCGTTGGTGTTCGGATCAGGAGAGCACAGGTTTAAACCCCACTGCAGTCAGCGTGTCGTTGTGTCCCTGGGCAAGACACTTCACCCCAAATTGCTCCTGTGGGGATTGTCCACAGTATTGAGTATGTAAGTCGCTTTGGATAAAAGCGTCTAACAAGTAACATGTAATGTAATTACAATGTTACAAAATCACATTAGTTTTCTCGTACAGCATCTCTAGTATGTGTATTCACTCTCTGTCCTAAACGGCTTGTTGGAGCTCCTGCCCCCCCCCCTCCCTATGAGCCCACTATGCTCTGATGTGTCTGCAATGGCGTTTGTTAGCAACCAGAAAAGGACACCAGTAATGGCAAACAGATGAGAATGCTGCGTGGGGTCTGGGTGCCGTGTTGGTTGGACGTTGCGGACAGTGTGAGCTGGATTACTGGTGTGGTTTCCTGGTTGCTGCGTGGGGTCTGTGAGACAGCGAGACACCGAGGAACTCAGCCTGAGCACACACACGTGAGTGTGTGGCGAACTGTGAGGGGAGATCCACAGAGCCGAGGCTGAGAAAAGATAAGGTGTGTCCCGGCGAAACTCCGCGGAGTAGCGTGGCTGAAAAAAGATAAGGCTGAGTGAGTGTGTGTGTGTGAGGAGCTCCACGGATTGGTCCATTTGGACCTCGGTATGGTTACGTCATTATACTCAGGAAGAAAAAAATTGAAAAATAAAAATCTCCAACGAGGCATTCTGGGGCAGCATAGACAGGTATTTTCTGTGTTAGAGTTTGACTCGCTACAGGGTGTACTTTGAGGGTTTGTGACTCTGCACACCGTTTACATTAATAAAAAGCTACATAACACACAAGGGGACGGGTAATAACCGGAGAAGCATGACGTGGGACCTTTAATATGACGTTCCGGGATTGAAAAGTGAGATACAATTGAAAAATGTTAATTGCTGCACTGGAACTATAAGTGTTCTTTGACGAAGCACTGTCACCTTTATTTCACCCTTTGAGCCATGCGTGTGTGTCGGTAATTTAATTGGTTTTGACTAGGTGTGGTTATGTATGTGTGTGTTAATCTGCACGATGAAGAAGGTGTCATGTGTCACTGGGATTGCTGTGTGGTGTCAGATGTAATGGCTTCTTCCTCTTTAGACCCATCACTCAGCAACCAATCTATGCTGATGGAAACACACACACACACACACACACACATACACACACACACACACACACACACACACACACACACACACACACACACACACACACACACACACACACATCCTGTTGAAATCAAAGTGATGGGTTAAAGAGGAATACTTTCTTATAACAGTAATGGTTTTCGAGTTGTGAAATATAGTATATAGTTCATACAGTCATATCCTCTAGTCCAGTTTGAGTTAATCATCTGTGTGCACATCACCTTAGCAAATCATTCATATAAAGCATACTTATTAATGTCATGTCTAAAAGCTGCTGTGCAGTGTTTTTCACGTTAAACCACAAACATGATCCAGAATTACATTTTTCTTTACTCTCACTTAGAAAAATAGAACACTAAAAGGAGGGTATGTGCCTTTGGTCCATCCACAGAGAGGACTTACAGTGTTAACAAAGGGCAATACTGTATGTCTGTGGGAAACACCTCATCACAGCTTCATTATGATACTAATGAGGTTAACGCCAATCGTCAAAGTAATCAGCTGATATGTTCAAAGTTGAGGTAATGAATGTAGAAGCTGCATTAAAACATAAAGCACAAGGCAATCCCAGTTTTAGTGTTAGCTACATGGCCACCGTTGAAATGAAATCGATCCCCTATTGCGCAATATATCAACGCTCTCCAATCACACGGTGTCATCGTTTGCCTGACTGACCATCATATTGGGCTCAATATAGATACAAAAAAATCTCTTCTATTTTTGATGTTTTGATTTGATTTACGAATACCTAAGGATTTGTATTATATATATATATTCACCCCCAAAAAGGGACGCGGCCATGAGGTAGAGAGAAAGTGCCCAAATGGGTTGCTCACATGAGGGACATAAAAAAACCATCTGAAATTAATAATACTAAAAAAAAACTAACATCAGAGGGTTCTAAGTGTCCCTGCCAAAACCAACTGCCATTCATTCACAGATATCATTTGACACCTCCTGATCCGAGTGAGCTTACATCAGCACTCATTGATGGCAGCCAGACGGGGAACACAGCAAGGGGAGACAGCGAGAAGCAAACCCAAACTGAGTGTTTCTCCTCGTCATCCCTCTGCCATACCTTCTCTCTCTCACTGTTATTGATCTGATGTTGTGTGTTTCTGGTTGTGAATATATCATCATGCCCATGACATGTATGTAGAAAAAAAAGAAGAAGACTCATCAGTGCTGAACTATCCTCCTCTGCTGTACAGATGCATTGAGTTGGAAAATGCACACTGCACTTGTATAAATACTTCATCGCTAATTCAATTTTAAACTCTAAATAGAAAGAAAAAAAAAGGAAGTGAGTGTTTGTTCCTCCGCCATGCCCTGAACCCTTTTCTCCGTCAGCTATCTTTCCGTGCCTATCCCTGCTCTTCACAGTGTCTTTTTTTCTACCTCCCGCCATCTTTCTCTCCTGTGATTTACCTTCTCCTCCAGCTCGCTCTTCTATCTTTTTGTCTCCCTCCTTTATCTTGTCTCATTAAATGCCTTGTTGTCTTCATGCCTCGTGTTTACCACACCTATTCCTCCTGATTTGTAATGGTAGAGGCAGAGAAAGAGCACTGTTATTTATTTTTATTTGAACTAAAAATGCTTCTTGGTACATTGTTTTTGACATTTATATGTTTATGTGTTGAAGTAAATAATCACATTTTCAAAACTATATACAAGAATTTAGAATATGTAAGGTCAGAGACGCTTCAGGACTAAGTTAACAGAGAAGTGATGAAGAAAACATGGCAGAACTTTTACCTTTGGACATTTCCTTCAATCCAACCCTTTCTAATAGACCTTTCTTACATTTGACTAATATTAGTATATTTTTCTCAAAATACTGAGACATCAAAGTACTTGGTTAAGCTGATTTTGTAACCAAATGGACCCAGGATGCGAACCCAAGCCTCGGTGTGTACTTTGTATGCAGTGGTTGGTGTAAAGTCACCCTAACCATCTCTGCATTGCTAGCATGGAAAACAAAAATGTAGCACACAAATTAGTAGACATTATTTTCATATTAATGTAATGAATCATGCTGAATGTTCGTAAGGCCCCAACAGTATGCCATGCCATGAGTGGAAGCTGTAACAATGAAGTGTGTGTGAAAATCCTGTTTAGAGCTATTGACAGAGTCTGTCCTGTCAGCTTCTAGTTTGCTCAGCTCACACAGTCAATACTGAGCAATCTGCTGATGAACAAGAATAGAAGCTGGACATAATAGAAGGGGAGCAAACCATGTGCAAAATGGTTTCACCATCCCCAAGTTCAATAATGACTATCCAAGGTCAACTACAAATACATATATGCATACAAGTAGTTACATGAGAAGAGAACTAAACCCAGCCCTGTCAACGGAGAGTCCGTATTCTGTAAGGCTCCTCTCAAAAGCCTGTCAATTATCTGCTTATACCCAGGATTCAAAAATGACTTAAAGGCATGTCAGTGACACGTACTAATGTGTCAGCCTGGGCAAAGTGAAATCAAAAACCAGGAAAGAATTATACATTTGACCATTATTCTAGCTTTTAAATGTCTGAAATGAATTTCACGTATCATAGAGAAGAAGTCAATCGGTTTGTCACATTTCAAAAGTAGGAAAATATGTAGCCGCATTAGTGCATGACCACCATAAAACAGTCGGCTTCCTATTACCTGTGTGTGTGTGTGTGTGTGTGTGTGTGTGTGTGTGTGTGTGTGTGTGTGTGTGTGTGTGTGTGTGTGTGTGTGTGTGTGTGTGTGTGTGTGTGTGTGTGTGTGTGTGTGTGTGTGTGTGTGTGTGTGTGTCTCTGTGTGTGTCTCTGTGTGTGTCTCTGTGTGTGGCAGAGTGCAGTTATTGACTGGTAATAATGTGTTGCACATGCACCACACCAAACCAAATATTAATTTACTGCCTGCTGCGCATATTCAGCCTCATTAACTTGGAGATTTTCTCAGCGGAAAGCCCTTTTCCCGGTCTAATCATTCCACCTTCTTGCCCCCGGATCCATCCCTCCATCCCCTCTTAAAGCTCTTCCCTAATGCAATGATTATATTGACCGTGGACAATTGATCCAACATTGATAGCTGTTGAAAATCTGAAAATGTGCGATAGTTGGCAGGGGATGAGTTTAACACATTAAACATCGTACAGCACAGGAGAAACAAATCATAGTGAGTTTGTCTTCTGCCTAATTTCCTTTTCCCTTGCTTTTCAGCGTTGTAATATCAGCATTTAGTTGTTGAAATGGGTTTTGTGTATAATGGCATATAAATAAATGTTAATACTGTTTTGCCAGAACAGCCTGTGAGTCATACAATGTTTTCATGCATTTAGATGATATCCCGTTAGCAGCAACACAGGAACAGATGGAAAGATAATTCTGCTGAGGCACTCAGTGGAAATAATCATCATGATTTCAACCCGTTCAGTTGCTCTGTTTTCTAAAATAAATGCCGAAAGGACTTATGCACATTTTAGTGCCACTACTGTGACATGTTCACATGCTTTAATGTTCAAAAAGCTCTTTATTTTTCTCATACTGCCTGTTCTGCATCACCTGTTTTCACCCTCTGTCTGAAACCAGAGCCCTGTCTGTTCTGATTTGATAGCTGGCACTGACACTTAGGCCCCGTCCACACGGAGACGAAACGGAGATGAAAACGAACCTCAGTCGTTTTCAAAAAAGTCTTCCGTTCACACGGAATCGGCTCAATAAACGTGTCCGTCCACACAAAAAAGCTTGAAAACGCTGGAGACGTTGTAGTACATATTCCGGGCCTGTAAATACACCAAAAGCAGCGAACATTATTATTATTATTATTATTATTATTATTATTATTATTATTATTGTTGCTGATGGTTGAGGTAGAGGAGCTGTAGATGTTGCACTACAATCTGTAGCATGTTCAGTAGCGTCTGGAGCACAAACGCAACCCTGTGATCCGCCATTGTTGTTGTTATTGTTGTTGGCGAAATGCATCAGCAATGATGCGGGGGTGAGCAGGAGAGGTGGGGAGAGGCGGGCTATGGCGTCATCGTTTTCAGGGAATGATCGTATAGGGCGTACACACGGAGCCGCAAGCGTTTCGTCTCCAGACCTACCCACTTTGGGAGCCGTTATCAAAGGGTATCGGATTCGGGCTCCGAACCCGCATTCCTGTTTCGGCCTCGTGTGGACGAACCGTCTATACCAGGGGTGCCCACACTTTTTTGGCAGGTGAGCTACTTTTGAAATGACCAGCTTACCGAGGTCTACCAACTAAAAATAAAATCCCAAATTGCAAGGGTTGCTGAATAACACGTTTTATTTTTACATGGGATAACTACAATAGGGCTGCAACAAACGACTAATTTGATTATCGATTAATCTATAGATTAATGAAACGATTAATCGACTATTCAGACTACTACTGTGTGCCTTGCACAATTTCTCAAACGCTCTTATTTAGCCATCAACTTTTAGATTTAGTTTGAGGTTGTTTTAGGCATGTGGAAACTAACAATGAAGACAATAAAGATGAATACTTGATTCAAAAATACATATATTATTAAATTAACTTAACAAATTGTGAACAAAATTAACATTGCTTTTTATTTGAATTAAATAAATAATATTTCACATCAAAAGAAACAACAATGTTTTAACAAATCTTATTAAATAATCTTATGACAGAACTGGAAACAGAATAGCTGAAACTTTAACAAAATAAATAACTCAGTTACTAAGTCTAATCATTAACCCATGTTTGTATAATGTAGTTAACTCCGTGTGTTGCTGCTAGCATACATAACACCTGACGTGGAAACGTTACTCGTGGATGGGGCTACAGAGCTACTAGAAAGACAGCCGAACCCGGTGCATTCCTCCGTCTGAATGTGGTGCACTTTTGCTAAATGTTTAGACAAATTGCTCGTGTTACCGCCCTTACATGCTAAACACTTTTGGTGACGAGCATTGTCCACCTCAAGACGGGTAACATGTAACCACACCTTGGAGCGCTCCTCTCCACCATCTCCTCCGTGTGTTGCTGCATGTAGCAGATGCGTGTGTGTAAACTGCCCCGCCCCCTTGCAAACAGACGGGGGAGAGAGAGATCTCTTCTGGATTGGAAAGATAGAAAATACACCGACCAAAGACGCATTTGTTTGTCTTTTTGCATGTTAGAAACGAGTTGGCGACACTAAGACCAAGAGATAATGTTTGTGTAGCAATAATACATGACCTTTCTCTTTCTCAACTCGCTACTCGGAGGGAAGTCGCTGTCATATGCCTTGTGAACACTCCGATAATGCCTCTCCACGTTACCTTTCTTTGGCAGAGCGACGCTTGCTTTACAAATAAGGCAAATAACCTTTGAATGTGACATCACAAAAAAAGATTCTCCCTCCCATTCTGTGTGGAAGTGGTATGTCTTTAGCTTTTTGCTCGTTCCCGCACTCATTTTGTTGTTTGTCTCTCCCGGCACTTGACTGATTTTGTATCGCTTTGCATTCTGGGTTAACAGACTGGAAAGCAATAGGTCGCTTTTTCTGTCAATCAAGTCAACTCCTGAATTAAGTGGCAGGGAGGCCAAGGGAGGAGGGATCAAAACCTGTTTTGTCTATTTTAACGGAGCTGGATTTTTTTTAATTTATGAATGACTCGGGATCTACCACCATTGCCGGTCGACCGCGGTCGACGTACTGGGCACCTCGATAGAGAACGTTTGCGGATTCAACTGATATCGTCTCCGTGTGGACGGGGCCTTCGAGAGGTCCCGCCCTTTAGCCTATCACCTACAATGTGTTAGATTGTAGCCAATAGAAGTGCGAGTGTTACATTGTGATGTAATTATGTTGAGGGACATCCCATCCAGGCGTTACAGGCAGAGGGGGAGTGTGTGGGAGAGATACTCCCTCTGGAGGGAACTTTGTGGATGTTATTTGATCACACTACAGGAAAGGGTAAACACAAAAAAGAATAATATGGCCGTAAAAAAGGATATTACAGAGTTTTGTGTCTTTCCTGCAACTTTGGCTTGACATCCAGTTATCTGTTTACTCGTGGATAGCTTCTACAAGCTCCTTTTTAATTTAAAGCAGATATGCAACAGTAGCATGATAATGCTTACTATATCACTGAGTATTTCACTTTGTGTTTCTGTGTGCCAGAAGGTCACACATGCAAAGCCTGACTTGTTGGATGGATTGCATGTGTTGTCTTGAATTTATATATCCTCTCTCCCCCTAACACACACAGTTGAATTTTCACACTGTCTCGCATCTGTGACTCATTCAAACCTATACAAGCTCAAATATGTTTGGATGGTGGCCTGGTTGTATAGTAATGACGCAGAGAGTCTGACTCATCCGTTTTAAGGCGGGATGACCAACTGGCAGGGTGACAGGGTGACAGGGGGGGTTGCTGGCTCTGCACCAGCTGGTCCCGTGGGGAAAGCCAAGGTGAGAGGACAACACATTCACTCTCAAATATGCACATAGCATACATGTTAATAACACGCCCTTGATCCTATATGTGTTAGCAAGTTGAGGCTCCTTCATCACAATTCAAGTCACCAAGCTCGCTGAAGCAGGCAGTAAGTCGGAAGTGATTGATTACTCTATAATCTACATCCCCTTCGGGAACAAAAGAGAAAACAACTCTGGAATCTAAATAGAGCAAGGTATCTTTACCTCGGCTCCCACATCAGTCTCTGGATATTTAAATCTGGCACTAAGTGCAAAACCTCTGCGTTACAAATTCTGGAATCTCTTTGTCCCATGACATATTTTAAATAAGAACAAACGGCATGCATTAGAATGACCTCTTAAGAAAGGTGGAAGCTTGTTCTCCGTCTTAGCCGGCTAAAAGATCAAGAACAGCAGATAGATATTGCTACTAGATGTTAAAGACAACTGGAAACACAGGTTTGAAAAGGGACAGACATATTTACAAGGACGGTTGAACTCCAGAATGTGTGTTTATCTTTTTTGAAATTCTACAAACGAACTGAGAAATATAAGCAATTCTAGGTCTTAGAGCGTGTTTTAGTAAAAGTATGCCTACTTTTTATTGAATTGTAAATATGAACTGCACTCTTAATTAACATGTGCCAACACTACTGCACTGTCTGAGTTAAATATGTATTGATTATAATACAGGAGTGAATATGTATTTGCAATTGTTATGATATTTTAGTTAACCAGCAGATATTGGCCTAAAGCTAAGTAAACAGTTTATAACTTCTTAACACCTTCAGCTCTTTTGTTGCAAGTGGACATGGAGCATACTCATCAAGGATTTTTAAACAATCTTTTTCCTATTCAATCTTGTTGAAGTTCCAATTTTCATATCCCGTTAGTGAATTTGCAAGCATGGGTTAGCAAGATCAGCAACTGGGACATTTTATATCGCATGTAGTTGATAATAAATCATTTCTAATATCATATTATTTTTGCTTATGATGTGGTAAAAGATGGGTTTCTATCCACATTCCATGATAAATACTGCCTGTTAAGATAACCCCTGTAACATTTCCACCTTGAATATTCCTACAATCTGCCATCCCTTTTTGTAGACAGTGTAAATGTGTATCACGTGTTAGTTTCACAGCACTGACAACAAGCATCAGCATCTCGTGAATGACGAAGACTGATGGAGCTCCGTATGAAGTGCAGCTTTCTGCAAATGCAGTGTGTCAGCTTGTCTAGCCCATATTTTTAGCTCTCCCTGGTGTATACGGTTTATTATAGCATGAGCTTTGGAAGGAGCTCAGTGAGTTCTCTCTTAGACATCATGTGTCATAGACATGCTGCTTCCCACTTTGCATCCTTCTTCACCAGCCTGTCGATTGAACAACGCCTGATAATGCATTTTAGTGAATTTGTTGTGCTTTGAACTCAAGGAACAGTATGCTCTTTTTTGGGTCTTTTCATCCGTTCAAAGAAAAATACTTTTTTCGTAGTATTTATGCCTTCTTACTGTATTGTTGACTTGCTTTGAGCAACTTGTTAACCCCCTTACACTCTGGTTCGATTCAATAGTCTCACAATGTGTCTGCTTCTGTGTCACTGTCATCGTCTTTTTATACGTTAATGAGTTCAAAGCAGGATATATTTAGCATTCAAGAACCCTTTACCTTCTCTCCTTCACTCTCCTTCACGCTCTCTGTTAATCCCTTCTCTTATCTATTGAAACTTGTAGTTAGCTGGGCTCAGGGGACGAGCCCCTTGCTGCTGTGTTCAATTGGCAGTCCTGACCCTGGTATGAGGAGTTTGTCCCGTTAGCTCTTGTGAACCTGCATAGAATGCTGAATCATAAGGACCTGTCTCTATCGACCGGCTTCGGGGAGTGGTCACCATGCCGTGAAATCTATCAGACCAGCAATTTGTGGCTGAGGATAATACCATTATTCTGTTATGGTGGCATGTTGAGAGGATTTGCCATTTGTGTGGTTCTGGATGTGATGTGGATTCTTAATATAATATACATTTTAATGTAATGTCACTCTGAGTATAACTTATATAACAGTATTTTCTCTAATGAAAAAAGGGAACCATTTAAGGCTTATTCTTAGTGTCTTAAGGTCGGACTGAGTAATGTATGAATATTGTGATTAAACACTAGATACCATCTTAGATGTTAGATATCCTAATATGATAAGTGTTACTGATTACTGGTTTTAAATGCGGCATAAAAGTACTTTTCAAAATTAACCAGACTGTTCTTTTCATTTCTTAGTCACTAAATCCACATTACGGATGATTATTCATCAAACTGCTTATTGTGTAAATATTTTGTGAACGCTTCAATGTTCATCTCTACAATTTGAGCTTCTTCAAATGGCCCAACCTTAAGGACAGCAAAACAGAGCTCTGCGCTTCTATTATTAATATTTGACTGTATCTTTGTTATTTTTAGACGCTGTAGTCCTAGCAGTATTTGTGAGCTCACCTTTACGGCTGGAGGTAGCCGTGCCCTCCTGCCATCTTGTCTTCTAGTTCAACTTAGTGTTTGTCCTCAACGCATTCTCCTCCTTCATCCTCCATCAGCGCCTCTGCCCCCCGTCCCTCTTGCAGCATTAGGCTCACTGGCATGACTCGACACCCACGGGGGGATTAGTGAAGACCCGCTGTCGCTGACACACACGAGCACAACATGCAGCTGCCACTTATACGCACTGACATACACAAAGATATAAACACAGATATTTCACATTACTTATGGTATATAAATATGCCCTCTCAGCTTCCATCTCTTTCTTTCCTCATTTACATTCCCTATGTAGTCATCATTTCTTACTGAGCATGCCTTGTTGCCTCTGCTCCCATTGTAATCCCAATCAAATCTCTTAACTGCATTAGGGAAGGTCAGAAAAATATCATCAAAGCAATTAAGTACATTTGCATATAATTATAATGAAAGCTTGTATCTGTTTTTCTTACTGTTTGTATGTCTGGATGTGTTAAACTGCAAGTGATGAGCATAACAAAAGACTATGATTAAACAAACGACTATCCGAAGATGTTAAATAAATTATTTAAAATATATGAAATGCTCCAATATCATTTTTATCACACCTCATAGTTGGACGTCCGTCACTCTTCCCTCATTGTGTATCCGTCCCAAGTAATGAATCTGACCATGAGTGTAAATGATGTTGAAGCCCCCCCCCCACCCAAAAATGAAGTCAGCTTTTTCAGGGCTGAGTGAAAACTTGTGTTGGTATGAAACATTTAGAATACACTGTGTGCGTAACTCCGGTTGTTAGCGTCTGTTGTGTGCACTGCATTCTGGGAGCAGTGAGCTGATCCCTGTGTTTGCTGGAGTCTTCCTGCAGTGAGGAGCATATGTTCAGCTTCTGCAACCGCCTGTTGGCAGCATGGCTGAGGATGACGATGCATGTCGCAGTGCATGAGATGCATGAATATAGCCAACAGGTATTGAAACGTGTATCAGGATGACTTTAGTGCACGTGCGTTCACATACAGGTTCAGGCTGTGTGTGTGTGTCACTGTGTGTGTGTGAGTTAGGATGTGTCAGTTCCGGAGCAATCCACAGTCCTGATTCATGACACGGGTGATTTGGTAGTCAGTCAACGTCTCGATAGGGCAGCAGCACCAGCTCCTGCCCCCCCCCCCCCCCCCAGCCCCCCACGCCTCTCAGCCCATCTATCTCCCCCTCCCAGTCCTTCATCATAAATACTCTGACATCTAACTTCAACTACTGAGTCATACTGCCCTTATTGTGACTTCCCTGGTGAGTTTTGTGGTTAACTCATTTGCAAGTAGCTAATCTTGTGGTTTTGTTTGTCATGTTGAGGCTTTGTTTGTTTATGTGCTGTATTTCATTTGCTATTAGATGTTCATTGTATTGCCCCTGCACAATTGTTTCTTTTCCTCTAGGTTCTAGGTTTGAATATCACATTTTCTTGTAGTTTGCATAGTGGGAATGTTAAAACATAACATTTAACCTTTAGCCGACAAAAGAAATTCTGACGAACAACTAAGAAAAACTCAAGCTTCCAAGATAGATAATAATAGCTGGACCACCTTAAAGGTCAGCCCACCTAAAATGAGCCTAAGCTGAAGTTGTGCTAACCTGGCGCTAACCTACAGTACCCAGACATCCCGTTCATGCAAGGCACTGATGAAGTTGGTTAACAGTTACTGGTTGGCTTATAAGTGTTGGCTATAGGTCAGAAAAGCATTCTAAGTTACCTTTTTTAAACATGGCTTTCTTTATTTGCTAGATATTTGTTTTTTAACACATCAATCCAAAAGAAAGGTTTATGAGGAATGAAACAAGCCTTAGAAGTGCCTTTACGGAACCATGTAGAGATATGTATGAATCAGCCAGTGCACCATAGTACTCTTTCAGGTCTCATGGGTTTGACATAGTAACATTTACATATGTATGTTTGAACAACGCTCTTCTAGAAGCAGGATTAATCTTGGATTTGATGCCGCTTCATACAGGATTGCAGGGACATCAGTAATGAACATTTGATCAAAAATTAAATATTCAACAGGTTGCTCACTGAGCTTAAATGAGATGCCAGTTTGCTCTATTCATATCTCTGTTATTGTGCTACACACATTTTTAGTCTTGAATGTATTCATATAAACCAAATGAAATGCTAAAACCTTCAAATGTTGTGCTTAAGCTTCTATAGGAATTAAACCACCAAAGGAATAATGAATAAGACACATGTGCAGGATACATAAAGTATTATGAACATGTTGCCACCAACGTGCAGTCAAATATCCTGAGCCATCAAAGCCCAAAGGTAATGTCAGCGACCTCAGTCTTGGCCTGCGATCACCTCCAAATGAACAGATGACAGATGGATGGGGGGGAAGTGATAAACTGACAACGCTAAAACAAGCAGTGTTACAACAGTGTGTCATCTGCTGAGACAGCAGCACTGAGAAGCTTTTGTTCCTCATGTTTGCGTGAATTCAAGCGTGTGTGAATTTGTGTACATATCTGGTGTGGCTGTTGATCCACAAGCTACTTATATTTAAAGGGTTTAGTCTTTGCATGACAGATATAGAGTGGTGCAGGGATGCATTTTTGTAGGCCAAAGTTAGCAACCAAAGGGCTTCCTCAACTAAAAGCCAATTGGATATATCCATTGGATTTTAGAATATCATGGAAAAAAAGCTCTGTGGTAAACAAACGTTTCTGATACCTACACGTTTTGTTCAGCAGGATAATCTCCACATATTAACGAGCCTTGTATGATTATTAAAGCATAAATGCAGTCACCAGAAGTCAAAAGCTAAAGTTAGGCTATAACAAACTACATTGTGCTAACATGACTTTACATCACCACCACCGCTAAGCCAAAGTGGGACTCGCATAATGACGTCTATTCTCATTTATTCACTTGCTAGCAACCAATATTTCATGACACATAGAAGCTTCAGACATTCACCAGTGGCATATTTACTTACGTATGTATTACCTAAAGTCATTTATGTCGAAGAACTAAACGTGACAATCCCTTGTGTTTACCACAGACCTCATTTCAGGAAGCTAACCAAAAACCATTGACTTCAATATGAGGTTTAGGACTCATTCCCACACCACTCCATTAACACTAGGGAATGTGTTGACTCATATATAGTTTGTACTGGAGTAGACAGTTGGTGTAGCAAACCTACCTTAGACTCCTCTTATCACTGACCTTGCTTCCACACCCTGCATCCCCACGCTCCGCCTTGTATCTGACCATGACCTCTAGCTCTTCTGGTGGGGGGGGGGGTCAAGAAAAAAGAACATCTCCCAGTTGGGATTCATTGCTCTAAGACATGTCTCTCCCACCACACACACATAGGTTGCTTTGATATATTACTTCTCTCACAGCTGTATTTCAACCCTCCTCCCTTCATCTTTCTCACTTACACCTACTTCTCTATATCACTGTAAAAGTCATGTCCCCACTAATGCATTTGCACACTAAGGGCTTGACCCACAAAGCACTTAAAAGCATCCATGTGAAGGAAAACGTGTAAGCTGTAAGCCACTTTGTTTGCTTTAAAGTTACAAAAACAACCTGAAAATGCCAGTGTGGACAGAAACCCTTTCGCCATGTAAACAGCATTTCATCTGTTTCAACATGCGGCCAATTTTTATCCAACCGTCCTTTTACCTGGCCTTACTCTTCCCTTCTTTCCTACTCTCAGCTCCTCCCCCTCTCAGTTTCCGTCTTTTGCCGATTCATTCTCTCATTACCCTTTATGTCCTTTACGCCTTCCTTTATTCTTTTTTACACCATCTCACCCCCCATCCCACCCTCTCTGTTTATGTCCTTCCTGCCTCCCTCCTGCTTCCTATCCATCACTCTTCCTCCCGCCTCCCTCCTGTCATAGTGATTGTGTATCGGCCTTATGGGAGGTAGAGCAGTCATTGGCCAGGTGCAGTTGAGTGCTTCCCATCAGTTATGCACACATGACCTTCAGACATAGTGGCTCCCTTGCTTCTGTATCTATCCCCTTATTCCTTATCTCCTTCATTTTTTAGCTTCTTCCCTTTTCTGTGCCTTAAAGGTGGGGTAGGTAATTTTGGAGAAACCAGCTCGAGTGCGCTAGGATTTGAAAATACACAGCCGGAACATATCTGCCACTTCCTTACAGAGCCCCCCCTCCAACACACACAAACGTGCACATGACCAATGAGGGCACGAGATAAGTGTGTGCACAGATGGAAGGCTGACAGGCAGGTAGGCCATCCAGTTACTTTAGCCGGGCCGGCTCAGATGATTGGTCATGCTTTTTACAGTACTACGGCTTCCACAGATTACATTTTTTAATGGATTTTTTATCAAAACACTTCAGATATTCATTGCTATCAGGATGTTAAGAGCATTCCATGGAATATAACAAAAAGTGTATCTCGAGCTGGTTTCTCAAACTTACCTACACCACCTTTAATGTACCATTAGTTTACCCTTTCTTTTCCTTTCATAATTGACTCTAATCCATTTAAAAGGCCACTTTTCTCAATCTTATAGCAATAATTTACCATTATAAATACGCTTATACTCCTTGGTGGAGAGTCAATACAGCACCATTTTCCTTTCTGCCCATTCATTCTAAGGTCAAGCTCTTCAGCTAGTTAGCTTAGCACAAATACCATTAACAGATGTGAAGCAGCTGTTAATGGCCGGTCTCTCTGTTGGTTGCCTGGAAACAAGCTAAACTCAATTAATGTGATGATTGTTTTATAGCGCCAACCTCTTGAAGTTGATGTGGCAATCACTAACAGATTTGCTCCGAGCACGGTTTATGTGGCTTTGGCCAATACGCCCCAAACCTCTCATCACATTGATCCAGAAAAAATTATAATGTGGCACACAAGCACCTGGTTAAAAAATAATCCTCACAATTTTTTTTCAAAATGACATGCTGATTTGTTTCTTTCGTGCTGTAATTGGCACTTACATTTCAGTCACATTGTCCAATCTTTATTCTGAAAATCCAATTTCAGAATAAAGATTGGACAATGTGAATGAAATAATTGTGTATTGCATTAACAACACTCACATTTAGTCAGTTGTGATCTATTATTGGGATAATCGTAAAAATACTCATGAGGGACTTGAAGAATAATTTAAAAGCCTTGTGTAAATAATCAAAATGTAACCTTTATTTATTTATTTATTTTTGCCTTATTTTTGACTATCTCTGTCTTGAAAACCAACGTTCACTTATTATAATTTCTCACCCAAATGTCAAGTCATGTGATTCGGTTATCATAGGTTTTATTGCAAGAGTTTCAAGCATTTTATCTTAAAATGTTTTGGGGTAACATTGCAGTTATTTTGGCGATATCGTTCGGACATGAAATTCTTGTATTTTCCCGTGCCTACTAGAAATGTCAAGATGCCGATCTCTCTTACGAGTTCATGGCCTTTTGCTGTGAGTGCCCTGAGGACACATAAATAACTAAAGCAGTTTCATATTGGATCTTGCGATACAATAACTAACACCCGACACTCATCTCCCCAGATTTCAGTTTGAGCATCTTGTGCACTCCTCGTATTTTCTGTAGCTAATATCTGGATCCCCAAACCTCCAGAGTGTTATTAAATGCATTTCCAGATATCAGTTTTCCTGTCAGCGAACTTGACTTTTAAATGCACAGATTGATGACGTCAAAGAACAGACTCTTACTTAGGGACAGCTATACCCAGCATGCTTTGCCAGTATTATTTCTGATGTGCTCATCATTATTGAAAAGGTTATGAGAAGAGAGAGAAGTTGCAAAATCACCAAGAGGGAGGGGTAGTGAGAGAGAGAGAGGAAAGAGTAATGACATGAAATGAGTCGGTATGATGTGTAGCTGAGCAAATGAAGAAGTGCCTGAGTGGAGTTCAGGGCCGCCTCACCCTCTGTCAGATTTGTCTTTTATTGACCCTAGCTGTCTATCCCTCTCTCCTGTGTCACCTTTTTCTTTGCTCTTGGCAGAAATACGCAGACGTTGTAAAGAAAAATAGACCTGGGAATCATAGCGAAGCAGAACCAGGCAGAGTTACGGTGGAAACGCCATTGCCCATTCCACCTGGTCAAAGGTGTATTTCTTTCCATGTGTTTTGTTCATCTGACATCTGGTGGGATTACTCTCAATAAATAGTAGATTATGAAGTTGGGTTTGGACTAGAAAGTGAAATGGAATAAACATGAATTATGTATCTTAGAGGCGGATGGTACAGTGTTTCTTTCAGGCAACAAGGGAGGCGAGGATTTCTGAAAATCTCCATAGCTGCTTTCAGTTCCAAGGTCACTTTCTTTTAATGGCGTCTTTCAGTATTTTGAAGTTTGCTGAAACAAACTTTTTTCTTTTTCGTTTTCTGTTTTTTAAATCGTGTATCACATTTTATGCATGGAAGCCCTCTTCAAGAGACAGTACAAGTCATGTAATTAGAATCATGGAATTGACATGTGTACAATGTGTGTGTTATGCGTAGACGGCTCTGCTAAGATTGTTCCCTAGTTTAGGTTTCATGTTATGTGTTTAGATAGTTTCCTGTTTTATTTTTGATAGTCTTGTCTACCCTCATGTGTCTAAAGTACGTTTCCTGCCTTGTCTGTTTTCCCGCTGTTGTGATTGTCTAATTGTCTTCACCTGGTGTTGTCTGTCTAGTATATAAAGTTCTCGTCTTCCCCTGTCTCGTTGCCAGATTGTCTTGTGTGTTCCAAGCATTCCAGCGTTAAGTTCATTTGTCATTGTCCATAGAGTTATCGTTAGACAGTTTATTGAGTGTTTGTTTTGTTGCTTTATGTATTCAGTGTGTTATGACCTGTTTACATTAAAACACTTTATTTTGATACTTTGTTTGTCTCTGCATCTCGCATTTGATTCCACGCCTTTGTACAGCCTTAACAGTGTGCGTTTGCAGTAGTAATGGAAGTGCCTCTTTTCTTACCCTCTTAGTGTGTGACTGTATGTACTTGTATGTGCATTGTATAGCTTTATCTTTGTGTCTTGAGAGAATATAAACCTTCTTATCATAGTTAATGCGCAAACATCTGCAAACAGTACCGTAAGTGTGTGTTTGTGTGTGTGCGTGACTTGATTGGCACGCAGTTAGATATCAAGATGTATTTATAAAAAGGAAAAGCAGGCTTTGATTGTAATGGGTTGCGGAAGCAGTGGCCTGACAGAGGCTATAAATATTTCAGATGCTCTGTTTTAGCACCGGGATAGAGGAGCAGACAACTCATTATTCTTTCACGATGGACAGAGGGATTTTGGTGGAATATATAATCGTCTCAACAAATCACATCATCTGCATCTCTTTGTTTTATATGTTAAGAACAAGAGCAGGCAGGTTCAGATGAGCAGCCCTTTGAGGGCAAGGCGCTGCTAGCACCAAGACATGTTAGACTGATCTATTGAGTTAGGCCAGTGTTAGATTTACTTTAAGTTGTGTTTGTTTCCAGTCACTATAATCTAGCATTCCAATAGTTTAAAGACTCAACACTTATAAAAGCAACATTGTATTCTATTGCTGCATAGCTTTTTATTTTATTTCTATGTCTTCATTGTGTTAAAGAGGTATTTCTGTGGTTGCAGATAGGATTAAGCTACAATATTAATATTATAATATTTATACAATTAGATTCCAGTGGTTGCATTGTAGCATGAAAGGGAACAAATTTAAATCTATTAGACATTTATTTTTTATTTTCGTTACTCTCCAGTATATTATATGTTGCTAAGTCTTTTAAACACATCATTTCCTCTGTGGTCAAAGAACAGTTTGCTCTCCCTTGCTGCACACAAAGGACTGCACATACCTCTATTAACAAGGCTGTCGAGCAGCCAGCTAAAAGCACCAAACATTACATTTATTCAACACAATACTAAAAAAACATTTTATTTTCTGGTTGATTACATCATAAAATGTGAGAAGCTTCTAATGTGAAACCTACATTTGGTACCGCCCTAGAGTTTATTCAGCGCAGTCTGAAGTTTCTCTCTGGAAGGCTTTGTCTTGGCAGGATTACATGAGTGTTCAGTCTATACTGTACACACACTGCTCTGTGGGATTAGTGTGAGGATTGAAGCAAACAACTTGATCAAACATCTTCATAAACCTCTCATTACAACGCTCGGCAGTTTATTAACTTTCATGAAAGCTCATCTGATATCTTACTATTTAAATCCTAGGCAAACAGTCTTTTTTGTTCGATCTGAAGAGCTTCAAAAGGCACTCTTAACTCTCTCTTTACAAGCGTTCGATTTTTATCATAAACTGAAAAACAACCACTGAAAAGAGGGTCAAGTCTATTCAATTCAGCCTTTCAACGATGTGTATTTAAATGCTGCATGAATCACTTGAATGTTGTGACTTTTGTACGAGTGCAGCCCTTTAGTGTCACTGTGCGTTAGTGCAGCCGCAACGCACTCACACACTCACGCCATCGATCAATCAATACTGGAGCAACTCCCACAGCCTGCCGGACTCCATTGATTTTATTCTCAAGGCCATGACTTCATCTTGCTCGGCAAAGGCGTGCTCTGGAAACATTCTTCATTTTCCTGAGTGGTCAAATGATCACACTCCATTTATAATTTACCATCTCTTTAACTCAGTTAATTGAATGCACAAATGGTTTGAGATACTTAACATTGTTCTGTTATCTCTCTGATGACTTACTGTAATTACTGTAAGTTATGCCACATTTTCAAATGTACCAGGCACATACAAAACCCCAACAAAGCATTCATCAAGTATTGACAACTTTGTGACCAGATAAAACAATCTACAAAATTATGAATTCATCAGCCGCATTTCACAAAACAGATGATTACACAAACTTTTAGAAATATCAATATTACCAGTAACTCTGTGAGCGATACTAAGGCATATTGTTCAATGATTGATATATAACTTCTCAGACACCACTAAACAGTGTCTGGTGAAAGTAATAAAGTTCACAGGTCAGAGTGAGGTGACCCATTTCTTACTGACTGTAGTAGGGTAATATTTGTGAAGGGCGTTGATCTTTCAGTTCCTTTCCTGATGCACTTTTTCTACAGTTAGAGGTAGGAGTTAAGGGAAAAGAGTAGTAGAGCCAAGTGGGAAAGAAGAATCTATCTATCTATCTATCTATCTATCTATCTATCTATCTATCTATCTATCTATCTATCTATCTATCTATCTATCTATCTATCTATCTAGCTAGCAATGTTGTCATTTGTGCTAGCAAGTCTTACTGCAAATTACTGATGCCTTCTTTTCAACTCCAATATAGAAGTATATGTATTTTAATATAGTTAAAATCACATATATATTTATTTGTATAATGCTGTGTTGACCGGAGCAACAACTGTCTCGACTGGTCTCGCAACTTCTGTTACATCCCTCAAAGCTGTTGAGTGTGACAAGTGTCAAGTGTTCACACTCTACTTTTTGAGAGTCACAGGCACAGAGTTTTGCAATACTTGATATTGGGATGCACTCAAAACAGCTCAGGTAAGTGCAGAAGAACGCATATTGAAACTAAGCAGTTGTGTATGGTAGCTTTGGTACCATAGATTTTGTGTCTGCTCCTGTTTTATATGCGTGTTAGTTTGCTTGAGAATCTTTCCGTGTTTTGTGGTGGAAGTGGGTCTTTTGTTTAAACCCATGAGGGTTCATTACTGTGATCCATCTCCCTCCCTGTTAGTGCTAACACTAACATACTGTGGCGTCTCTGCAGCTATTTTTAGTTTCGGTTTGCATGCGCGTGTGTGTGTTGGAAAGTGATTTGTCTTCCTCTATTTTTTTAAGTATTATATGAATTAGTTTCCTGTTTAAGCTCTCACACACACACACACACACACACACACACACACACACACACACACACACACACACACACACACACACACACACACACACACACACACACACACACCTTTTTTATCGTGTACTCTCTGACGGTCCACCAGTATTCAGCATATTAGAGCCAGAATAGGCCGTGTCAGTCCCGGCAACGTACGACCTACTCTACTATGTCTCTGTAGAGATGGATTGTAGATGCTTGTCAGGATAATGAAGACATTTTTACTTCTTTCTGTTTTACATTTCCCCCCCCCTTCTGCCTTACCCCCTCCCTCTCTGTGCAATTAATGATGATTGACAGTGAAAACAACAGCTTTGAACATTCTACTTTCACAAACCAATGTGTTGTTTTTTAGTTAACAGTTAAGACATCAGTCAGAGAAATAATTAGAGTAGGTTTTAGTAGATGGTGTTCTTCACTAAGATGAATAAAGTAATAACTCGATGAGCTTCAGTTGTCATTATATACATTTTGTGCAGCACAAATCAGATGTCAGAGAAGATCTTGGTAAAGCTCATATACTACAAATAATACACAGACAGTACTTCCAAAACTACAGCATTCCATTGCAGTAGAGCTGCTTGTTAGCTGAACCACACATTTAAAACAATGTATTCAAACAAACAAGGACAATTATTAGTAAGGGAACTAAATAAAGTAATATGATCAAATACACCAAGCCAATGTCATTTAGGTCAGAAAAATGAAATCAAATAAGTAAAGGAAAATGCTGTTTACTAGTAGTAGTAATAGTAGTAGTAGTAGTAGTAGCAGTAGTGGTAGCGGTAGTGGTAGTGGTAGTAGTAGTAGTAGTAGTAGTAGTAGTAGTAGTAGTAGTAGTAGTAGTAGTAAGTAAAATGTGCCAAGTGCTAGGACTGTCTTAGGGAAGAAAGCTTTTAGTTGTGCAGCTCCACTAACTTGGAACAGTCTGCAAACATGTTTAAAAGTGAGCACTTTGTTTCCCCTGCATAACTTTAGAACTCGGCTGGGTGACATGCTGTTTGATACTCATGGTACCTGTCACTGTAAATAGAGTTTGTAAACTGTACCCTGTACATTATGTTGTATGTCATCCTTATTGCTGTTCTGTTGTTTTTATGTTTCATGTGTAACTAATGTCCTGCAGGTCACCCTTGAAAAATAGATATTTTGATCTCAAGGGGCTTTCACCTGGTTAAATAAAGGCTACAAACAAACAAACAAGTAGTAGTAGTAGTAGTAGTAGTAGTAGTAGTAGTATTAGTAGCAGTCGGGTAGAATTAGTATATAAGTATTAATAATAATAAGTTTTTCTACAAGCACCTATCAAGTATGGTGTGCAGAAGATGAGACGCATGTTGAGCTGTGAAAAGAAGTCTCCACTTAGAGTGACAGGAGCTGTCACTACAATAAGTTCACATCTCCAGTGTTGGGCCAATGACTTCAGTCAGAGGAGACCCAGAGTACGGAGCACCTCAGGGACAGAGAGTGTGTGATATCTTCCTTATCCCCGAGTCCATACTTCCTTTCATAGAAAACCATAGTGAATGTGGGAGGAAGCCAAAAGCAAGAAGGCTGCAGCGAGTGAAGTGGAAGGACAGGAAAACAAGGAGAGTGATGGAAACTGAGCTTATGTTTTACAACTCAATAAAGGTTTATTGAAACTTGATCAAGGGGAACGGACTATGGCAATTCGATCAACAAGGACAATCTAATATGTTCTAATAATAATGTTCCTGAACACTAATACCACATTCTCAAATTATATAATCATTCACACATCTACAATTACAACAACAACAACAACAACAACAACAACAACAACAACAACTCATATAACAGCTAACATTTCCATCTAATCACCCACTCTTGTTTATCTCATAGCAATATGTTTTTTTTAATGGCATGGTTCATTAGTCATCAACCTGCTATTCTGACACTTGTGCTAGACAGTTTGTTTCGGCATATATGAGTGAATTCAAATGTGTGACTGATTCATTCATTCATTCATTAATTCAGTGTGTGCAAAATGTGGTGCCAATTATATTAGGGCGCAAATAACATTCATTATAAACAGCATCCTGACATTGATTTTCATTTCCACATGTGTATTGCAGTTTTGCTTTTAAATTCTGTGCCTTTGTATTTAAGTCTTTTTATCTTTGGCTTTTGTCAGGTCTACATGATTATTTGTGGCTCAGTACAAAGCTCCTGAGTCTGTCTCACTGTTAGAATCAGATTTGTGTCGGTTCGCCACGCTAACAATAGAACAACAGTACTGTGAGCTCTGAGGGGTTGGAGGAAGCCTATGGAATATGACTCTGTAATAACAGAGTAAATATGATGTTTGTTTACATCCTTGTGTACACTTTGTCTATTTCCTCAACGCTTTGTTTGTGTGTCCTCATCAGCTGCCCCGGGGTTTCTTTAGACCTGGGAAACAATGCCATCTTTGTAAGTCTTGTAGCAACACGACTAATTAGTGTTTCTATTAAACATTTGGAGCAAATCAGTGGAATTCTTGAATATTTCAGCTAAAATTGGCAAAAAATTAAGTACAGATTTTTTGTTGAATAACTCAGATGTTGGACTGCTATAGTTATATTGGTGTGTTGCTGCTGCTTTTTCTTATGTCCTTGTGGTCGTTGTCTTCAAGAAAACTGCTGTTGTTGTAGGGCTGCTCAATTAATCGTATTTTAATCGCTATTACGATTTTGGCTTGCAACGATTATGAAAACAACATAATCGAAATAAAATAAAATAAATCTTTTTTTTTATTATTGGTTTTTCAGTTGAATTATACTTAAAGTTCAGGGTAATCAACTGTTAAAAACATACTGCTCACATTTTTTTTTTCAATAAATGGATATTTTCAAAGTAAATGGATAATCGTTTTTAATAATCGTGATATCAATTATTGACCCAAATCATCGAGATTATGATCTTTGCCATAATCGAGCAGCCCTATGTTGTTGGCCTTTTAGTCATGTTCCCCATGCTGTTGTGTCTCCTCTCCTCCTCCTATTTGGAGTTGAGACGTGTAGATTGTGCTTTGAGCTGATGAACAATTCAGACCATTAGCATTTATGATTGTCTAGGTTGGATAATGTGTTCACTCAACTGTTATTTGTGTGTGTTTTTTTTCATTCTACTCTATCTCACGTCTTAGTCATTCTGTTGGCTTTTGTTACGGACTGACAAACCTTTATCTAATGTAATCAAATGATTAACTTTTTCATAATTTTCTACATTCTCAAACATGTGGCTTGGCCCTGTTAAATGAAAAAAATAAGTGTGAAGCTACACATTGAGTGTTTATCTGAGGTAAACACTGTCCATTAAGATCGTATCTGCCTTGTGGCTTCGTGATAAACACTGAGTGAAACTCGTCTCCTACATACTTTATGAAATGTTAATTCGTTATGTATTATTCATCATAACATTTGAAGTCCTGTTTGCCAAGGGATTACACACAAATACTCCCCAAATTCACAGCAAGCCACCGAGTCTATGTTTTGTCCAAGACCTCCCCTCTGGAAATATGTCGTGGTACAATTGTTATGTTGTTAATTAGGTATTAGGTATAGTAGATAGATAATAATAAATCAAGATGTAACTGTGTACAGGCCGAACATTAGAGTGAGATGAACTGCATAGGAACTTAATGCACAATTTGTTAGTCAGGGAAAGAAAGGGAAATGGACAGAATGAGAGCCTGGAAAAGTGAAATCTGATTCAGATACAGACAAATGTTATTTGTACAACCTGTGATATGTATTGCAAGGTTCCAGTTATCTCAACTCGTTGATTGTAAATAAAGTGAAACTGCCAAGATTGGACGTGCAGCTCTAATGGAAAGAAAGGATTGATGTAACGTAAAACCAAAAAGGGGAGATAGAAGCATAGAGGTGATAGGGGAGTAACAGAGGAACATGGATTCTGCCTCACACAAGCTTCTAAAGAATGGATTTGTAAAAAGTGCTGCAAGATTTTTTCATTTACAGCTATTTGTGGTCAGCTCATTACTCAGACACACACACACACACACACACACGCACGCACACGCACACACACACGCACGCACGCGCGCGCACACACACACGCACGCACGCGCACGCACACACACGCACGCACGCACACACACACACACACACACACACACACACACACACACACACACACACACACACTCACTCACAAAAATCACCAACACTCATTAACAAAATCTTGCTGATAAATGAACGCAGAGAACTGGTTCATGAAGCATCGGCGGTGGGGCCATGGGGGAGAGGAGGAGGGATGCAGGTGGAGCGAGGCTCTGATCCGAAATACAGTAAATATCACGATCACTTCATAGTGAAGAAGAAGAAAATCATAAAAGGAGTTTACTGTGAACACAATGGCTTCAAAAGCTGCAATGTGTCAGGATTGAGTCACTCATATTTAGATCTCAAAGAGTCTTGAGAAAGCTAACAAGACTTTGTTCACATTCCTTTTTTTCATATGCCAGTTTTATAATTTTAGAATATTCATAAGTGTGGATAATGTGACACCTTTATCATACACCAACTCTTGGAGTTATTAAGTTAGACAAGCTTCGGTATCAGGTAATGAAACGTTTGCCATAAAGCCTTTTGCTAATCTACTCTGGGTTATTACAAGAACGACTGCATAACAGCTATTTTCTCCAAAAAGAACAACATCTTGTTATGGGTTGCTTTTATTGTTAATTACCGGTACCTCTCCCAGAGATGTTATTTTTGGTTTGTTTGTTTGATTTGGGTTGTGTAAGAACTACTGAGCTGATTTTGAATGAAACTTGTTGGAAGGCTTTAGCGGGGGCCTAAACCTCGGAGCAGACCTGAAACACAGGGCTGATGGTAGGGCTGTTGGATTATGGCAAAAATCATAACCTCGATTATTTGGGTCAATAATTGATATCACGATTATTAAAAAACGATTATCCATTTACTTTGAAAACATCCATTTATTGAAAAAAAAAATATATGTTGTTTTCATAATCGTTGCAAGCCAAAATCGTTACTGCGATTAAAATACGATTAATTGAGCAGCCCTAGCTGATAGAGCTCTTCTAGTTAAAAGTCGGATCGATCACAATATGCGACCTGGACTTATGGTTTAGATTTTCTGAAAACTGTATCGGTTTATATCCTGTGCCATATCCCACCATGTTTTTTTAAAGACACGCAGACAAGACGTTTCTAGGCGATCCACTGGGAAATATTTCATTTAGCAAAATGTCACAGGAACTCAGCTGAGGTGGAAATCTTGATATTTTCAAAAGTTAGATTTAAGAAAATAATGGGAATAACTTTGAAGGTTGAACCGTGTTGATTTACTTTAGCAAACATACGAAGAAGATAAGAAATCAGACAATGAAGGGGTGGGGATAGGAAACAGCCTGACAAAAAAAAATCTGTTTGTTAGATAAAATGCAATAAATGGTTCACAACAACCAACAACATTTTCGACTGATACATTGCTACACATGAGAGATGTATAAAAGTCATTCAAAAAGGGCAGGCATATCTTTCGGCTATTCAGCGTAATTAAACCACTTGAGAATAACAGCTAAATAATAACTCTTCCCGTGACATAGGTGAAGAGAGGTTCAAAGTACATCACGCAGTGTTTCCTCTTCGGGGCATTGGAAACATCTCATTGCGCGGGTCAGTCGTGTTACACTAACGGCTGATGAATGAACTCAGAGGTGGGCGTACAAACACTGACACACAGGGAAACAAACGGCAGGAGCTTTCCTCTGAGATCAGACAGGCAGACAGCGCAGCTCGTGGCGGAGTGTGCTCCGCTATGAACGCCTGCCAAACTCACCGTGTGGGCGAAGCTCCACTGTAAGGAGTCTGACATTTTCAGCCTTCACCGAGGGCAGGAGAGCCCCCGAATGTTCTATCGTGTTTCCTGCATATAGCCTTGTCTCTTCCCGTTGGGTGATCGTAATGGGCTTTTAGTGCAACTACATCCAGATATCAAGGACAACAAAGGTTTCTGAGCTAGTGTTTGTGTGTATTTCAGACCTGCTCATGTTGATATTGATGAGCAATGTGTGTGTTCAGTTTATAGCGTTGTTGTAATTCATTATGTTGAAGGAATTTCTGCTGCTGACCCACTTCTTGATTCAAAAGGGTATTTTAACAAGTTTTTAGTCTTTAAAGCGTCCTTTTATGGTCATTTTCAGTTTCATATTTGTTGTTATGCCTCTATGACATGTTCACATGCTTCAATGTTCTCATACTGCCTGTGCTGCAGCACCTCTTTTCACCCTCTGTCTGAAACCAGAGCCCAGTCTGCTCTGATTGGTTAACTGGTCGGCTCTGTTGTGATTGGTCAACCACTCGGGAAAGTCGCGTATAATATGTTGGAGCGCTAGCCAATAGCAGCACAAGTATTACATACTGTAGTGATGTCATTAGGTTAATAAGGTTAATAAAGGAGTCCAATAAAGGCATTTAAGGTGGGTGGGGGGAACTTTGGGATTTTAACCCAATACAGACCATTTGATTTTAACCCAATACAGACCATTTGATTTTAACCCGATACAGACCATTTGATTTTAACCCAATACAGACCATTTGATTTGAACCCAATACAGACCATTTGCATGCACAAAAACCTATATACCACGCCACAGAAAATGCAAACCCCACCCCAAAATATACAATAGGGACCCTTAAACATATATTCCATATTGCTACTTTGATATCATTCTGATGAATTGTGCAGCCATAGTAGGAAGTGTTCTCGCCCCGAGCAGTATCTCTGTGTGACATGCTGAGTTGACATGTCCTCCTCTTCCTCCTCATTGCAGGCGGATGCATCCACCAGCTTCCTGCGTGCCGCTCGTTCCGGTAACCTGGACAAGGCTCACGATCACCTGAAGAACGGCCTCGACATCAATTCATCTAATCAAGTGAGACTATTTCCTTTAACTCACTATCCAAAAAGCTGTGTGTATTAGCATGTGTTTGTGGGAGTAGAGGAAGATGATTTTAATGAACAAAACGTTATAAACTGCCCCTCGTATTAAAAATGACAGCATATTTTTAGGACTCACAGTGCTTTACAAATCTAGCAGCCAATCCAAAAAAAATGTTTCTCTCTGACAGTGTTCAGTAATCGCTACATTACAGTATTTACACATTTTCGTTTTGATTTAAATGAAAACCCATGAGCGGCATTCAACAAGTCCATGCATGTTGTCAGTGGAAGTCAAAAACCATTTTAAAAACACTTCCATAATATAGTTTAATAAACACACATTCTGCCACTGTCTGTGACGAAGATAGCCATTGAGGTACTGAAATTGTCAGTGTATAATACAAATGAAAGAGTTTTCTGACCCATGCACGTATAAGCAGCAGACCAAGGCCAGAGAACAGGATTGCTTCAGTTGGTAATGTCCCTCAGGAGAAATGTCCCTCAGGAGAAATGTCCCTCAGGAGAAATGTCCCTCCGATTCAGTCTTTCATGACCAGGAGCAGCAGATTAGGAAGAGTTAAGTAAGAGCTATTCTTTGCATGACATCTAGTTGGGTCAAATATCTATCCTTTAATGTTTCACACATAGCTCAAATGATATTTTTGAATAAACTTAAGAGATTTATGAGCACGGAATGAGGAATTAGATTTTTTTTTTTTTTTTAGCCTTTATTTATACAGGTGTAAAATCTCATTGAGACACAAGGTCTCACTTTCAAGAGAGACCTGTTCAGTGGTAACACTACCACACAAAGTTATAGACAGACAGGACACTAAACACAGAGGTGTTAATCAAAAGGTTTTTTTGGCTGCTTGCACTAATTTCTCTTTAAGTACTCTTAGGAGTAAAATAATTTCCCTCAGTTAGGCGAATGGTACTCAGGAACTTCATCTCATCCCTATGAGAAAGAAAGAAACTATGAAATGTGGTGTTAAAGGATCTCTGAGAGGAATGAGAAAAACGTAATGTCTCAATGGAATACCACTCTGCAGTATCAGCTAAGGATGACAAATGAAAAAAAGCCCCAAAAGAAAATGAAAAATTCACGACTCCTAGACCTCCTGATTCTCTATCTTTTGTGTAAAGTGGTGTGCATGAATAATTAAGTGTATTAGATTAAAGTCCCCTCCATCTTCAGCCCTGCCGTCTGCTCTCTTACACCTTATTGCATCAGGACCATAAAACAGCCGAATCAGCTTAATGAGGAGACATCACTGTGAACGTGTGAAAGACAATATGATTGGTTTAGACACATAAACAGCTGTTGTGTTGAGGATGGGTGCAGAGTAATGGAGAAGTGCTTTCATACACACCACTGTCAGAGAGATGGAAGAGCGGACATTAAGAATGAACGCCCGTTTCACACTAATTGGTTCCGCAACACATACAGAAAGAGAGGTGGCGACGACATGTGGGAAATGTATAGGTATAGATGCACCTTATAATTGTTGGCAACACAGTATTATTTTATTCTGCTCATGCCAATAAAGCTATTTCAATTGGCGGCAGTAGCTCCGTCTGTAGGGACTTGGCATGGGAACTGAAGGTTCGCTGGTTCAAGTCCCGTTGAGACCAAAAATACTGAGTGTGGACTGGCAGCTGGAGAGGTGCCAGGTCATGCCGAGGCGTCCTTGAGAAAAGCGCCGGAAAAACCTGGCAACTAACTGTAGAAATGCATGTGTTCGTGCGCATCTGTGTTCCTATGCATGCGTGTATTTGTTCTGTGTTCATTCAACAAACAGAAGGAAAAACATTTGAGATAAAATGTCTTTGTTTGATGTTTGAAAAAAATAGATGGATTGTTTTCCTTGTAAAGAAAACATGTATTTGTATAGATGTTGTTATAATTGTATTACTCGTACATTTCTACTACATTTGATGTCATTGTGGTTATGTTATGTGAATTTAAAAGAGACAGAGAGACAGTAGATGAGATACTGAAGATAGGGATCGAAATGAGTCATTTGTCAATGGTCCATAATATATATATATATATACTACATCATTACTACCCACAACCGTGTGATCAATTACTTCTTAAAGACCCTAACTGTAATTCTGTAAAGAAATGCTTTTCTTCCATTTTCCATCCCCTTTTTTTCCTAAGGATTTTTCATCTTTTACTATTTTATTGATGTCTTGCAAGGGCAGAGACCTTATTTGTATTTGTGATTTATGTGATTCTGCAGCAGTAGCGTGTCCTTGCTATGCCTGCAACTCTGCACAGTCTCCCTCTCTCATCCCTGTCATGTAGCTGTTTGCAGAAGGGCGTGTTAATGGGCATTAATGTGTTAGTCTTGAGTTTAAAAAACAACATTTAAAGTCTGTGCGTATTTGCTTTGGTCCGGTGTGTACACAGCAGAGCCTCACACACCACATTGAACAGTGTGTGTAATTGATACACAGTGTGTTTCCCATTCTCTGCTGCGCATGTTCACACTGAGGCTGTTACCCATTTGAATTGAGTCACACCGCAATATGAGGGGAAGCCTGAGAGCATTGTGGGTAACTGAGACCCCTTCTGGTCAGACTGGGTACAGCAGGCAGGTTTCAGCTCCATTACAACACTGTATTCAGCCAGAGAGACAACAGACTGTCTGGGCGATGTTGGGATAAAACAGTTGTCCTCTCCCTCTTCTCTATACTTTCAGGTTATTCAATTTGTCCAAACTGAGTCCTCCTGCTGTCTCTGTGTCTGTATCTGTTATTTTCAGAGGTACTGTAACTAGGCGAGTGATGTTCTACACAGCACATGTTGCTCACAGGGGCATGAGACTGGAGAATTGGTGTTTCTTTTTCCCTCATTTCCGAATGTGGAGTGGTTTTATTTAATCGTGATTAAAAGGAACTTGGGAGTATAAAGATGTTCACTAGCAGAACTCAAACACACTTCGCTCTGGTTTCTCAGACCACTGCACAAGCTGTCAGGTTGTGGTTTAGACCACGATGATAAAGGCCGAGGATAGGACACGGCCAAATGATGGCATGGATGTCCAAAGACTTTTCAGAGATGTGTTCTATCTGTTTATTCAGCATTGCTTAGCACCACCTCTTATAAGAGATGCTGCATCACTTTTCAGTTAATACAGACTGTGGTTATAGTAATCCTGATTATCACCAGGATTATCATGACTGTGTTTGTTCTAACTCTAATGTGACTAAATGTCTCTGTTCTCTCTCTCAGAATGGTCTCAACGGGTTACACCTGGCTTCTAAAGAAGGCCACGTTAAAATGGTCCTGGCTCTGCTGCACTCTGGCATCAAGCTGGAGGCCACCACCAAGGTATTTGATTTTTCTTTTCACACCATCCCAGCACCTCTCTTAAATGTAGCTCGGGGCTAATTCAGCTGGCAGCTGTAGAAAGCAGTGTAGCCATCCTTCACATTGTACCCAGCAAAGCTGTAAACGGCTTTACAAGATAATGGATTAGCCTTTGAATAAGTAATACGAAATTATTTAACAAAGTAGATGCAGTATTGGGGAAAAGAGTGGTTAAGCTAACTACAGAATATTTGCAATTGCATTTTTAACAGAGCTGTTAAATAACATACATTCAAATGTATTTTAATTGTGGTCATAAGTTTATCATCGATGGTTAACTTCTACATGTATACTGAATACATTAATACACTATTATTTATAGTGTATTTTAGTGCCGACTTCTCCATGTTGAGATCTAGGCCATTAGGTTGTAATCATTCCCTTCCGGCTCACTCTACTTTTCCCTGTCTCTCTTTCAATGTGTGTGTCTGTGTGTGTGTGTGCGTGCGTGCGTGCGTGCGTGCGTGCGTGCGTGCGTGCGTGCGTGCGTGCGTGTGTGTGTGTGTGTGTGTGTGTGTGTGTGTGTGTGTGTGTGTGTGTGTGTGTGTGTGTGTGTGTGTGTGTGTGTGTGTGTGTGTGTGTGTGTGACCTCCAGAAAGGGAACACAGCTCTCCATATCGCGGCGCTGGCAGGGCAGGAGAAGGTGGTGGCTGAGCTCGTCAACTACGGAGCTAACGTTAATGCCCAGTCACACGTGAGTCACCCCGACTTTGGCTCAGACAGGAGCGTGTCAGCGTGTACGCATGCATATGTGACACACCTGCTAAAGGGCTATCCATGAATGTGTGGTTCGTTTAAACTTCTAGAGGATGCAGACTTCTTGACTGCAAAATAATGTATTATTAATGTATTATAATGTACATATTTTCTTTAAAAAATAAATTCTGTTGTATAATCCTTTAGGGTTAGATCCTCCTTTTAAGCTTTTCATTTTCAACTTCAGTTAGGGTTGTGGCAGCCATTATCACTGTAAATCCAATTTAACGTGTAAAAAGGAAGTGGTTTCTTTTGACAGAAATGTGCAGGCTTAGAAGGGGCACTTTGATACTTCCTATAAGTTGCTAAAAGCCTTTTCAGATATATTTGTATATATTAAATGACTAATTTAGGAGTATTGGCCCCTAGACTGTATGGTATTGCACAATAATGTTTCTATCAAAGCTGTTGAAGGCGGAGCCACTGTAAATGGCTTTCTGTTTAATTAACTGATTTGTTTGATGTATTAGCTATTCATCTTAATCTGTACAGTAAATATATTTTCCACCACATCCCCATAATTCTGTGTATATGTAATCATAAATAATGTGTGTGTGTCTTTACAGAAAGGGTTTAGTCCTCTCTACATGGCAGCACAAGAGAATCACCTCGAGGTGGTGAAGTTCCTGCTGGAGAACGGAGCCAATCAGAGCCTCCCAACAGAGGTACGTGTGATGGAGACTCTTCTTGGAGTATTAACTGGAAAACAAGGAAGCTGGAGATCAAAGAAAGATTGTTTCTCCCCAAAGGGACACAGGAGAGAAACAGTATAAGCCATCAATTTTGTCGCCCAGCCATTCTCTGTCCCTGTTTACCCAACAGTAATCATTTCAATGACTTTTTAAATACAATCCATAATTTAAAAAAATAGTATCATCACTGTCCCCGACCTCGATCTCCTTTAACCTGCATAGCAGTGTCAGTGCTGTGTCAGTCTTGACTCATCAGTTTTGGGCAGACAGCTCAGCATGTCTATATGTTATGTGACTGGGAGAGAATGACCCCTCTCAAGGAGAGATATGTGACCTCAGATCTACTCAAATGATTCCTAACAGGAAAAGGACAGCCTAATGTCAAAGACATATGTAATACATGTGTATATACATTCATTTATATTTATGCTAATGGACTGGAATCAGCTTAAATTATAAAGTACTTGTAGCAGTATATGTCTCTTCAAATTAGCTGTTCTGAATGGGATTTTGCACCTACTGTAACACAGATGGTGCCAACTAAACATATGAGGCTAGAGAATATTGTATCTTTGACTGTATCATATCTCATACAATATAGCATTCTCCATTTTCTCTCCTTTTCTCCATTCCTGTCTCGTTTTTCCCCGTTATGACCTCCATACTGTTTCTCGCTGCCTCCTCTCTCAGGACGGCTTCACTCCCCTCGCAGTAGCTCTGCAGCAGGGCCATGAAAATGTTGTTGCACTGCTCATCAACTATGGCACCAAGGGCAAGGTCCGGCTCCCCGCCCTGCACATCTCCGCTCGTAACGACGACACGCGCACCGCCGCTGTGCTCCTGCAGAACGACCCCAACCCGGACGTGCTCAGCAAGGTACACACTCATCGAGAAGTGTGTCGAGCTAAAAAGAATAAGATTAATAAGCAGCAACAATACAATTACAATGTCATTTGCTTGATTGAGAATTAAACAGTCTAGGGAAATACTAAAAGGAACAGCTAGATGCAACAGCTTTCTCACTGAAAACATATCTATTCATTATAAAAATAATCCTCATAACAGACATTTATAGAATATTTTAGGCTATTGTGTGACTGTTCTTTCGAACTTTATATCCCCAACTATTATGTAATCCGTGTCTTGCAAGTTGTTGTCACCCTGTTTTTGAATATTGATATAAATAGATGGTAATTATCCTTATTTAAACTGTTTCTTCTTTCCTATGTCTCCTTCACTGCAGACTGGGTTCACACCCCTCCACATTGCAGCCCACTATGAGAACATGAGCGTTGCCCAGCTGCTGCTGAACAGAGGAGCCAATGTAAACTTCACCCCCAAGGTCAGTGTCTCACAAGGTCTCAAAGGAATGATGGGCGTGATTCAAACGTTGTGTTTAAAGAGAAATATACCTTAAAGGAGACAGGAATATTAAAGGGGCCCTATTGTTATTTTTTTGTTTTCCCTTTCCTATAGTGTGTTATATACAGGGGTTCACATAACAGGTATGCATGCGCGGCAAACATCTGAAATGCGTACCGTCACTTGTCTCACTAAGGCTAAGCGCATTTGCGTACCGACGGACTTGTGAAGCATTTCCAGAAGGCGCTTCGATCACTGGACGACAGAGCCGGTCGCCGTGTGGACAGACGGGGCTGCTGTTAACGTCGGTGTGTACAACGGAATTGTGCCACAACTTCCGGCGTAGGTTCCACGCGCGTGGTCCACTAGACATCACTACGTAACACCTGCGCTTATATTGGCTAGCGCTCCGACTCATTGTACGTGATACTGTAGACTTAGGGGCGGGACATCTCAAAGCGGTTGACCAACCACCACAGAGCCGGCCAGCTAACCAATCCAAGGCTCTGGTTTTAGACAGAGGGTGAAAGAGGTGATGAGGCACAGGCAGCATGAGAAAAATAAAGACCTTTTAAACATTAAAGCATGGAGACAGTAGAAGCATTAAATACAAATATGAAACCTGAGAATTAGCAAAATAGGGCCTCTTTAAGATACATGTTTTGTCAATAGATCAGTTTCCATTATACTTTACATTAACAGTCTTTAGACTTTACGATGATTATTAAACCTGACTTTCTTCCGCTTCTTCTCTAGAACGGCATCACGCCCCTTCACATAGCCGCCAGGAGGGGCAACGTGATGATGGTCAGACTACTGCTGGACAGAGGAGCTCAGATTGATGCCGTGACAAAGGTAGTGTTCTGCTCAGCTCCACTCCTTTGGCATTTACTCACTTACACTTTCCAAAATCCACCCCCCCCCCCATCTGTCTTCCTCTCTGCTGATTTGCTCATTCCTGTCTCTTGTGTAATTTTCCAATTTCTCTCCTGGTCCCTCTTTCATTGTAGGATGAGCTGACTCCTCTCCACTGTGCCGCCAGGAACGGTCATGTTCGCATTATTGAGTTCCTGCTGGAACACGGTGCTCCCATCCAGGCTAAAACCAAGGTAGATGATGAAAAAGTGCAGTCGCTGGGGTTGCATTTCAGCCATCACTAACCTTAGAAGCTCGGATATCAGCAGTGATCCTCAGGGTTTACTGTTCAGCACTGATGTGTTCTTGGTCAATCTAAGATGTTCTACTTAGTGAGATTCTATCTTGTAGGAGACTTTCCCAAGGCCAACAGAAAATCAGCATATAAAGCAGATTGTTAAAAACTGAAACACTTTCATCCAATTTTGGATAATGATCTTAAATCAATAAGATTTACTCGTGGGTCTGTTTACTAAGCAAGCTAGGCAATTACATCATAGCAAATACCATCATTACAAGATTCATTGCCAGTATTATTTCCAAGTACTTTTAGCACACTGTGTTGATTACATACCCTCTAATGACTCTTTCATGAACACAATAAATGTTATCTGACTGTATCTGATTTATGAACATCCCTCTCTCTCCCTAACTTCTTCCCGTTCTATCTCTCCTACAGAATGGTCTCTCCCCCATCCACATGTCAGCTCAGGGGGATCACATGGACTGTGTCCGGCAGCTGCTGCAGTACAACGCTGAGATTGATGACATCACGCTGGACCACCTAACCCCTCTTCATGTAGCAGCCCACTGCGGTCACAGCCGGATGGCCAAAGTCCTTCTGGACAAGGGGGCCAAAGCCAATGCAAGAGCTTTGGTAGGGTTTGTTTTAATGTTTCTTCTTTACTATAGATTACTTTCTCAAAGTTGAATTCAACAATTAATCAAGAAGGCCATACGTGACTGTTTTATGTCCAAATATGTATTTCAGAATGTACTTATTTAAGTATAATTTACCCATCTGTTATGATAAACGGTCTAGATGTATTTATTTCACTCAAAACATGAACAATTTGGCCTGGGAAGGAATGTGAAGGGGTATAAAAATGTAATAACATAACTTTCCCTGAGAATCTCAAGTGTTTCCTTTAAAAACGCATGAGTTTCCTCACTAAAGAGTTTAGGTTCAACTATGTATATATAACTGCTGTGATTGTTCAGCAAATATCCCCATAAATAGTTGAGTTATTAATGACGCAGAACAGCGTTTGCACTGCAATGTGTTTCAAAGATATGAGACGCTACTTTTGCTAAAAGGAAAGCAAGAAAAGATGCTGATTCAGCAGGTGCAGGGATTTACTGAGCTGAAAGGAGCTTTTCATATTTGAAAGCAGCTGTGGACAGCAGATACTGTAAGAATCACCCCCAATCAGTGCAGACTGATTTAGGCCTACTGACTATTGATTGAAGTATTATATATATACAGTGGGGGAAAAAAGTATTTAGTCAGCCACCAATTGTGCAAGTTCTCCCACTTAAAAAGATGAGAGAGGCCTGTAATTTTCATCCTAGGTATACTTCAACTATGAGAGACAAAATGAGAAAAAAAATCCAGAAAATCACATTGTCTGATTTGTAAAGAATTTATTTGCAAATTATGGTGGAAAATAAGTATTTGGTCAATAACAAAAGTTCATCTCAATACTTTGTTAAATACCCTTTGTTGGCAATGACAGAGGTCAAACGTTTTCTGTAAGTCTTCACAAGGTTTTCACACACTGTTGATGGTATTTTGGCCCATTCCTCCATGCAGATCTCCTCTAGAGCAGGAGTTCCCAAAGTGGGCCACCCCGAGTGGGGGTCGCGAGATGATTACAAAATAAAAATGGAACATTTTAATTTTTTTAATTTAAAAAAAAAAATAGATTAATTTTTTGTCCCCGCAATGAGGCTCCCCCTTTGACAATCCACTAGCGTAGTGTTTCTCAAACTTTTTCATCACTTGCGTGGAGCCCCAGATCGAGGGAGATTATCAATGGTCTTGTATGTCTTCCATTTTCTAATAATTGCTCCCACAGTTGATTTCTTCACACCAAGCTGCTTACCTATTGCAGATTCAGTCTTCCCAGCCTGGTGCAGGTCTACAATTTTGTTTCTGGTGTCCTTTGACAGCTCTTTGGTCTTGGCCATAGTGGAGTTTGGAGTGTGACTGTTTGAGGTTGTGGACAGGTGTCTTTTATACTGATAACGAGTTCAAACAGGTGCCATTAATACAGTTAACAAGTGGAGGACAGAGGAGGCTCTTAAAGAAGAAGTTACAGGTCTGTGAGAGCCAGAAATCTTGTTTGTTTGTAGGTGACCAAATACTTATCTTCCACCATAATTTGCAAATAAATTCTTTAAAAATCAGACAATGTCATTTTCTGGATTTTTTTTCTTCTCATTTTGTCTCCCATAGTTGAGGTATACCTAGGATGAAAATTACAGGCCTCTCTCATCTTTTTAAGTTGTCGAACTTGCACAATTGGTGGCTGACTAAATACCTTTTTGCCCCACTGTATATATATATATAAAATGTATTTATATTTTAAGATTGAATCAGTTGTAGCGGCACGTCTGCATAAAGTATTAAGCACTGGTTTAATAGTCTGATCCTTAACAAATACACTTCTTTCACATTTAGCTGATATCTTATCCTGGTCTGCTAGTGTGCACTTGTGCTGATAAAAAGTCCTGGCTCTGTAGAAATATTATAAACAAAGACAGCAAAAACATTGTGCTGCGAAATGCGGAAGCACCTTTTATCACCCATCTATGACCTATTGACCTTGGATTTTATTCCACCTCTATGTTGCTCCTCGTGATAATAGGAACATGTATCTTTTACGCCCACTTTAAAGTGAATTCAATCAATATATTGTATACACTATATTATCCATTCCCATTTCCCACATCCACACTCCGCAGCTTTGGGGACAGAGCCTTCTCAGTGGCAGCTCCTAGGCTCTGGAATCCCCTCCCTAAAGATCTTCGTGACTCTGAGTCCCTCACAGTCTCTCAGTCCCGCCTCAAAACACATCTTTTCAACTCTGTCTACCCATAAGCCCCCCCCCCCCTCTCAATCAACTTCCTCTTGACTGCCTTTTTCTGTTTATTTTATTTTACTATATTCATTTGTTTGCCTGTCCTTGTTTGTCTACCCTCCCTCATACTGTAAAGGGTCTTTGAGTTGTAGAAAAGCGTTATATAAATATAATGTATTATTATTATTATTAGATTAGATTATCACCATCACCAAAGAAACATTTTCAGAGATATTTCCTTATGTTTCCAGAATGGCTTCACACCTCTCCATATTGCCTGCAAGAAGAACCACATGCGGTCCATGGACCTGCTGCTCAAGCACTCCGCTTCCCTAGAAGCTGTCACAGAGGTGAGACAATGTGACCACCAGGGACACGCTCTTCTGACGGAAAGAAAAGTGTTCACTCAAGTGTCCTCATAAAGCACTCCTGGTTATTTATACTTTGCATTTTTCTCTGTTTGTGCTTCTTACATGAACATTCACGCTCCAGCGTTGGCAGAACATGTGTCATTCAGATGAGGCTAAAGAACTAGAATGTCGCTTTAGTTTGTTATAATGCTTTGATATTGAGCTCTAGTGACCTGTCTGTGTGCGTGTGCGTGTGTGTGTGTGTGTGTGTGTGTGTGTGTGTGTGTGTGTGTGTGTGTGTGTGTGTGTGTGTGTGTGTGTGTGTGTGTGTGTGTGTGTGTGTGTGTGTGTGTGTGTGTGTGTGTGTGTGTGTGTGTGTGTGTGTGTGTGTGTGTGTGTGTGTAGTCTGGTCTCACTCCTCTTCATGTAGCAGCATTCATGGGCCATCTGAACATAGTGAAGAACCTGGTCCAGAGAGGGGCTTCACCTAATGCTTCCAATGTGGTGAGAACCCTTCCTTTTTTTTACCCATAAACTTCATTTTCTCTTCTCTCTAAATGACTGTCCCACATTACAACTTTTTTTTATTGAGAATTAATTCCACACTTAATTCAATAATTCATTACATGGGAAGATTCATTTCCTAAGTCACACGTTAAACAATTAGCCAGAAATGGATTAAGCAATGAAAGTAAATCCTGTTAATTGTTTCTTAATCACTGAAATGAATGGACAGTGTTTTGAACTATGAGCCCCGATATGAATAGGGTGGATTTAAAAAGGTCTTGCTCATATTAAAGAAGAACTGTGTCAGACTTGGTTTACACATTTATCATATTCAGGATTACGTAATAATTGACGCGTTAATTGAAAATCTCAGTTACATTCATAATAGTTTTGTGCATTTAAGTGACGGTTGTCTGTTTTTAACCTCATCAGAAAGTGGAGACTCCCCTCCACATGGCCTCCAGGGCAGGACACTGTGAAGTGGCTGCGTTCCTGCTGCAGAACGCAGCACAAGCGGATGCCAGAGCTAAGGTACAAGCCACTACAACCCTAAACAAACGTTGTGTTTCTAACTTTAATGTTTGTAAGCCAGTGCTGCTTTCAAACTTCAGGGAATGTTTCATAAAGCCCACCTAAAGCACATAATGAAGGCAGCAGGGTGTCTGGATAGCTGTGTGACTCCATTGCCCTGTACTTAATGATATCTGTTTCCCTGTTTTAAACATTAATTTCCCTTGTTCTCCTTGTGTCCAGGATGATCAGACACCTCTACACTGTGCGGCCCGCATGGGCCACAAGGAACTTGTCAAGCTGCTTCTTGAGCACAAAGCCAGCCCCGACGCAGCTACTACTGCGGGCCACACGCCCCTACACATCTCTGCACGGGAGGGACACGTCCACACCATCCGGATCCTGTTGGACGCTGGGGCACAGCAGGTCAAGATGACAAAGGTATGGCTTCGTAATGTGCAATAATGCATTACTGCAAGAATAGCCTCAACTGAACTATGTTAGAAACTACTAAAGGCAAACATGTTTTGTTTTGTGCTCGGAGATCTTACTTTTAGTATTCCACTTTAGCAGCATCAGGTACCTTTCTATGCTTGTTTATATTTAATTCTGGTCTCATTCTATCAAACAGAGTATTATTTATGTTGGGTATTATTGTGAATGAAGTCATACTAGGTCAAACGTACTACTGATTTGTGTTTATAACAACGGGAGATGAAAGAAAATAATGGCCTTTTCTGTTTGTTTTTTCCAACAACAGAGAATATAATGACAGAATGCTTTTTCTTTTGAGCAGAAAGGCTTCACTCCCCTCCACGTGGCCTCTAAATACGGGAAGGTGGACGTGGCCGAGCTCCTCCTGGAGAGAGGGGCCAACCCTAACGCTGCTGGGAAGGTGAGACAGTCCCTGAAGTACACACACACACACACACACACACACACACACACACACACACACATACACACACACACACACACACACACACACACACACACACACACACACACACACACACACACACACACACACACACACACACACACACACAACACACACACACACACACACACACACACACACACACACACACACACACACACACACACACAAACACACACACACAATACAGTCCTTTTTACACACCTTTAAAGAGCCTGAAGTGTGACCAAATAGCGGCATTTTTGGATGTGTATATTATCACGGTATGTGTTTCATATATACATGTTTTTGCGTGTGTGTGTGTCTATATACGTGTACATGTGTGTGTTTAACAGAACGGTCTGACACCCCTTCATGTGGCAGTCCATCACAACAACCTGGATGTTGTTAGACTCCTGGTCAGCAAGGGAGGATCTGCACACAGCACTGCCCGAGTAAGATGCTCACTACTGTGTGTGCGTGCACAGCGACACACAGGCCAAATGAGTGTGTGTGATACGTGGAAATACAGTACCTTACATAACAACCAGTTTCTCCGTGGCACTGACAGCATGCAATCTAAAATTAAACATGAATAGTGCTTAGAAAAGCGATGCCCACTCGTGTGTGTGTCCTCGTTTCTCGCCTCAGAATGGTTACACTGCCCTGCACATAGCGGCCAAGCAGAACCAGATGGAGGTGGCAAGTTGTCTGCTGCAGAACGGGGCGATAACAAACGCTGAGTCGCTCCAAGGCATCACGTCCCTACACCTGGCTGCTCAGGAGGGGCGGCCCGACATGGTGGCGCTGCTCATCTCAAAACAGGCCAACGTGAATCTGGGCAACAAGGTAAAGTATTACCATGGATCGGAACGAAGCAATAGTGGATTTACATATCTTTCCACCATTACAAACAACCCTTCCCTCTACCCCTTCTGTCTTTTAGAACGGGTTGAGCCCTCTGCATCTTGTGGCTCAGGAAGGTCATGTGGGAATCGCTGACACGTTGGTCAAACAGGGAGCTTCTGTTCACGCTGCGTCACGGGTAAGTGACACCGCCTCCTCTGGTACACGCGATGATAGAACGGGTATTATTACACGAGAAGAGTAGATCGATTATTCCACTTAAGGAGGCAGTGTCCTAACGTAGTCTTCTCCTGCTGGGACAGCCAATAGACTGAATATGCCAGACTTCACTTGGGCTTTCTGTCGTTAATAGTTTCCATATATAATATTCATGACACAGCTTTAAGTCTCTTATCTCTGAGAAGTGTTTAGCAATTTCATATAATTGGATTTTCCGTATTAAGCAAATGAATGATAATCAATGAATATTTAATGTGAACTAGTCAAAGCAGCTCATCTGTGTTTAAGATGTAAAAAATTATTTTTAAATTTCATATCTTTAAGAAAGAATAAGAAAGCTGCCTTTTTTGTACTATTTGGAATCACAAGTATTTCTACACCTGTCTCTCCCTTGTGTCGTGTCTCAGATGGGATACACACCCCTGCATGTGGCCTGTCACTATGGCAACATCAAAATGGTGAAGTTTCTTCTGCAGCAGCAGGCCCATGCGAATTGCAAGACGAGGGTAAGCGTCGTGTCACTTTCATATTATATATATATATCTCAGTGTCTTTTGTTTACCTGTTAGTCCTGTGAAGCTTCATCCATGTGTTAAATAAGCCCTGTGAGGAGCATACCATGATGGTTTTAGCATTCCATAATCATAGATGGAAATACTTGTTCTGTTTTTCTCCATCTTTCTGACCTCCCTCCTTTTTCTTCCCCTCCAGATGGGTTACACTCCCCTGCATCAGGCGGCTCAGCAGGGCCACACGGACATAGTCACCCTGCTGTTGAAACATGGAGCGCTGCCCAATGAGATTACCACGGTGAGACACTTTTAGGAATACCTCTTTCAGATACAATCTTCCTCTCTGCACCCCTCAATCCCACTGTACCTGCACTCTCAGATCTCTTGGCCAAGATCAACAGGCGTCCTATAGATAATGTGAAAACTAAAAGCAAAGGACGCTATGGAGGCAAGCATCTGACATGTGACATACTTTCTGTAATCTACTTTGACAACATGATTCAAATGGCTTGATAGACTTTAATTTAGTAAAACAATAAGATACAAATATAAGTTAGTAGTCAACCGTCATTTTTGAAATCTGACGAGGTCCCAACTCATATGAATACCATGATCACACATTTTGCTAAATGCCCCCTTACAATCAAACCACATCCTACATTTTCTTAACGGAGATGGTCAGCATACTGTTCTGTAATATCATCTTTTGTACTCGAGTGCCTCACTTATAGAATGGCCTGAAGGTTTGTAACATGTTTTTTGGTCTAAAATGAAGATGTGTAACCAATCTGTGGTGATTGTAATCAGTATGAAATGCTTTGGGAATGTCTGTCATGTAATCTGACAGCCATCTGAGTATCACCGTTGTCTCCTGTTAACATTAATCCCTACAGTATATGCTGATGATGCTGTATAATGTATTGTGTTGTTTCCCATCTCTCCGTACAGAATGGGACGTCTCCCCTGGGTATCGCTAAGCGGCTGGGCTACATCTCTGTCATCGATGTGCTCAAACTGGTTACCGAGGAGTCCGTCTCCGCGGTGAGCAACACGCCGTGCACGGTTCACATGGTTACACCAGTACGCAAGGAGTAGCCTTGACACATCGTGACTCAGCTGTTCAATCAAATAGTTGTCTTTTGATCAGGTTCAGTTTGCAAATATAATGCAGCAGCAGTTCCAACTATTTTCCGCTCTGACTAATTCCACCTCCTCCTGCTCCGCACAGATCACCACGGAGAAGCATCGCATGAGTTTCCCTGAGACAGTAGATGAGATTCTGGATGTGTCAGAGGACGAAGGTAGGATTGAAATATCTTATGTTAATCAACTATGAACCCTTATTTTTAACTTTGAAGAAGACTGTATGGGAGGTACACTGGCTTACTAATGAGTTTGTAAATGTTGATCATTTTTAAATGTTTGACTGTTTATAACACTTTTTCCATTTGCTTCGTAGGGGTTGCCCAGCTAACTTTAGGTAGGATTGTGTGTGTATCTCTGGCTTGTCCAGTCTGGTGGTTCGTGAATTTGTGCCTTCATTGCAAATCTCATTTTCTCTGTGTGTCACTAAGTGTCTTTTTAATCAGTTCTTCTGACTCTCAACTCCAGCCCTGTGCTCAGAGATTTATTTCCAAAATGTGTCTGTTTTCTCATCAGCGTGTAGTCACGATATGTTTTCCTTTTACCAATACACATCTGTTGGCGGACTAATTATTGACTGAACTCCAGTATTTCTGTCTTTAGAAGACAAACAGCCGCCTTCCAATCGAGCCATTTTTTAAATGAGTGCTCCTGCCTTTTACAGACTAATTGATCAATGAGCTAAATTGCACACACGCTGCGTCCCAGCTGTGACACACAGTTGGCACTTATTCAATCGCTTTTTCTGCTTTTAATCAAATATTTGTTAGAATTAACATTAAAGCATTTTCACACACTCATTTCTAATCTATTTTGTTCTCGATGTTTAATGGTATTTCTTTTTCTTCTAACATTTTTTGAGTTTCCCTGTACAGCTTGTCCTATTCAATGTCTGTAAACAACTCTGTCTTGTGAATTGTTTATTGTTGTTATGATCATTATTTCAACACCATTCGTCCTTAATAACTGAGGTCTTTTCTCCTACACAGACACAACCATCACCACATGTGATTTCATCTTTAATAGGCATGCTCACAAAAAAACATGCTGTCACCAGGTGGCTTGCAGTGTGCCGTCCATGCAGTGTCCTAAACTGTGTTAATATTCAATGTCTTACCAAACCTATTCTTTCACTCCTTTGGTTTCCATCGGCTCTGGTTGTTGTTGGTTTAATCGGTTGAAATAAAACATCGCTTTGTGGCCATTTTTTTTCTGTGGTATTCATTAAGGTGAAGTGATGGGAAGGATGGTGGTGTAACAATGAACTTTCGCCTATTGGGAATTGAATCGAGTGGCATTATTTTGACCTAAGTGGAGAGGTCAACCAAAGTTCAAGATACTGTCACTCTTTAAAAAAAAAGTTTCAATTAGGGGAATAAGGTGAATTCCATATAGACAAAAAATAATTAGTAGAAGAAATGGAGAGTTGAGATCAGCATCATTTTGCCCTGTATTCCCGTGGTCTCGTCCTTTTTTCTCTTTAATTATTTATGTGAAACCTTTTCTTTGCCTATTTGTTCCCCTCTTTGCTCCTTTTCCTTTTTTCTTATCTCTTCATTTGGCCCACAGGAGACGAGTTGCTCGGGATGGATGGAGGACGCTATTTGAAGCTTGACGACTTCAAGGACCAGGATGACGACTTCCTCTCCCCGAAGAAAACCTTCAGAGACTTCGAGGGCGCCATGGGAACATCGTAAGTCATTGTGTGCTCATATGTCTGTATAGTAAACTGCAGTTGAAAGTTGAAACTGTTTTTATTTATTTTTTGACATAACAGCTGAAATATAATGGTGTTAAATAGGTCATTTAATGGCTGCCATTTAAAGTACATTATCTCTGTCCTAAATCATGAGAAGATTTGCTCTAATCATCTTTTATTGCCAAATAAAAGTCAGCTGTTTCTTGTCTTACATCATTTCCTCCCCGACAGGCCCTACTCTCCTGGTATTCCCAGAATCCCTTGTGTGTCCCCGGAGACTGTACTGCTGGATCAGGTAGGCTTAGCTTGTGATATTAAGCATTCGTAAGCATTTGCTTCATTTTCCAATTGAAAACAGTTATTCATTTGTGAAAGCCAAAAAAAAGTCTTCTTTTGTGGTTCAATTTTCTCTCTCTCTGATTCTGTTTATGCTTCTTTCTGTCCATTATTGTTCAGCTTGTCTCTGACTCAGTTGATTGTGCTTCTTTCTCTGCGCTTGCCTTTTGACTGATGGTCATTTAATTGCCTCTCAATTTTCCCATGCCTGTCTTTTTCTCCCGCTCTCCGCCCTCAGCACACCCCCATCCCCCTGCCAAAGGAGTACGATGACGACTCTCTCATCCCGAGCAGCCCGGCTACAGAGACTTCAGACAACGTCAGCCCCGTGGCCAGCCCCATTCACACCGGGTCAGATAATACAACGTGTTGCTGCCTGTTAATCCACATTTTTGGAATACTTAAATATGTCATTGATTGATGCTGCTAGTCAGGCTCAGCATGAAGCAGGGGTTTGGTCAGACTCAGTGAGATTACAAGTACTTCATAAAATGCATGCAAGGCAGAGAAGATGAAATAAAGGGGACAATTATCAGAATGTACAGTACATGTAAGTATGCTAAGGACCGGGGTCTCATTTTTAACTTACTTTGATTAGATAATAATTGATAGTTATACAAAGAAAAAACAGAGGAACATATTCACATTTTTAGCAATAATTCATCATTGCTAAAGTTGTGACATCCTTGACATCCAAACATCAATGATGCCGAGACTGAAGCACAGATAATCCGTTCTCCATAATTACAGATTCAGCATTTACACTGTTTATGACGATGACACAAAAAAGATAACTGTCACACTGTTTACACTTTGATTAGATTGTAAATCAGAATCAGAATCAGAAACAGGTTTATTGCCAGGTAGGTTCACACATACGAGGAATTTGACTTGATGCCATGGTGCATACATAAAATATATATAAGGACACCGTAATAAAATATAGGTAAATAGCAATAAAATAAAATAAAGCAGTCATTTACATTCAATACATGAAAGTAAGGCATTTTTTAAGAAATGCATAATGTTAAAGCAGCATCATGTTAATCTGACTTGTCTTAATTTATGCACGGCACAATGAGTCAGCATTTAAAATGCAGAATATAAAGTGAGGGTATTAGCAAAGATAAACCATGAGAGAAGAGTCACCCTGCCACACACACACACACACACACACACACACACACACACACACACACACACACACACACACACACACACACACACACACACACACACACACCCCTGTATGAGGCTGCCAGTCTAATGCAAGATCAAACGGCATGGGGCTCTTTTTTTAGGTCTTTGATGTCATCCTTGCTGCACTTCAGGGCCACTCCAGATGGCCGGCCCTCCTCTGTCACATTGAGAACAATGAAAGGAAAAGGGCACCCACATACCGAATGAGTGTCTCCTCTATTAATCATCCTGAAACAGAACAAGACCAGATCAATTCCGAACACTACTGAATGAAGTCTTCTCTCTCATTCAGGGGGAGAATTTCCCAGAGGAGAGCCCAGTATTGATCCTTAAATGTTATATAACTAACCGACATTATTGAACTCTAAATTCATCTTAATCACCGTTTCATATCATTTGAAGATGATTAAATGATCGTGCAATCCTTTTTTAAAGGTAATCATCGTGTCATTGTTTGTCTCTCAGCTTCCTGGTGAGTTTCATGGTGGACGCTCGAGGAGGCTCCATGCGCGGCAGCAGACACCATGGCCTGCGAGTCATCATCCCGCCGCGCACCTGCACCGCGCCGACACGCATCACCTGCCGGCTGGTCAAACCTCTGAAATTGACCACGCCCCCTCCGCTGGTGGAGGGGGAGGGGCTCGCTAGCCGTATCATCTCCTTAGGGCCGTCCAGTATGCAGTTCCTTGGGTGAGTCAACGTTTTTCCAGCTTTATGGCCTCCCTAGAAGTAATTTTATTTGTTCTGGGTCAGCCTGTACGTGCGTTTATGTTTAGCATGTGGCAGTACCTAGATAGGATATGGATGCTTTTTTTTATTTTTTTGTGTTCATAATAATATTAAAGGAATGTAATGTATAATATTATATGTTTTCTGTTTAATATTTACTTGTTTAGTTTCCTGCAATTTTTATAAAAAATGTTTTATTATAAGATATGCTGGAAATGCATCCCAAATTCCAAATGAGACTGACACTAGAGGTAACAATAACTTGAACTGGATTTTATTGTAAGATAATGACAAAAATGTGTAATATAAATGACAAGCTTATGGTTAGGATGCCATCTAGTGGACAATCATGGCTCTGTATATCTCATGCAACAGTAACACAATCCAATGTTTCGGTTTGAACTAGATTATATATAATAATACATGTTATTTATATAGCGCTTTCCCTGGTGATCAGAGTGCTTTTACATCCCAAATGAACAGAAAAAGCCTGAAACCTGATTCAAACCATGATTTTCATTCAGTTTTTGTTTTCTCTCACAGGCCAGTGATAGTAGAAATCCCTCACTTTGCCTCTCTGGGCCGAGGGGACCGGGAGCTCGTGGTCCTCCGCAGCGAAAACGGCTCGGTCTGGAAGGAGCATCGCAATCGCTATGGTGACGAAGTGCTGGAAACTATCCTGAATGGCATGGATGAAGGTCAGTACGATGTAACTAAAGACTGTTCCTGAGACCTTGCACGGCGACAGATAAGACAGTCCTAATCTTGATGTATGACCCTGGAGCTGCAGAGCAAAGGCACAGGAAGGAGAGGGGATACTTTTTTATGGGAATATTATCGAAGAACACAGAAGTGCACTTTTTCTCACATGGAAACCCATTATTACACAGAAATTAACTCTCGTCTTACCATGGATCCCTCTGTGTCTCCTTCCTCTTCCTGTGCGTAGACCTCGAGAATCACGATGAGCTGGACAAGAAGAGAATCCGTCGGATCATCTCCACTGACTTCCCCCTCTACTTCGCCGTGGTCTCCCGCATTCAGCAGGAGAGCGATCTGATTGGTCCAGAGGGCGCTCGGCTGACCAGTAAGCTAGTGCCACGAGTCGAGGCCATCTTTCCCGAGACGGCCGTCACCAAGAGAGTGAGACTGGGGCTGCAGGTAAGACGAGGAGATGGAAGGAATGAACAAGAGGAGAGTGGATTGCACATTTAAAAACATGACATTAAAGATCCTCTAGAGCTTTTTTGATTAGCTTAGGTGTTTGTTGCTTTGCTCGCAGAACTGAGACAATCGGCTGCTTTTGATCAATTACAGAGAACAGATGTTTGAAGTACAAAACAGCTGACTCTCAGTGTGTGACTTAATGGTCCGTGCCAACGAGTTTACATTCAGTCTGTGCTGCGCTGTGGAGAGTTGACAGGTTCCATATCCTGAAGTTGATGATCTGTCTGTTTGACAAACGACAGGCCTAAATATGTTTGAGCCGTGCTATCCGTCATTGAGACTGAGTGTGTGCTTCACTCTTGCTGTTTGAACAAAGTTCATGAATTATTCTATCAGTTGTTGCGAACGCGACAGGCAGCTAATCCATTTTAGACTCTGGCCGTTTTTCAATGTCGAGTAAAGCTGCTTCAGAGCCACTGTTTAAGTATACTACGTCATCGAGTGGCGCCGAAGGACTGTTTAAATGCATGTTAAATGCCCAGCATTCGGCGCCACTCGATGACGTAGGATACTTGAAATAGTGGCTCTGCAGCAGCTATACTCGACATTGACAAACGGCCCCTGTATTTGTGTATCCAGTATTTACTACAAATCTTTAGCTGAACCTGATCTGAATCCAACAACTCCAAAAAAAGGAAATTATGAAACATCTAAAGGATGTTGAAATGCCCTGGTCAGCAGAATGTCAAATATTTTGTATTTATTTGTACTAAATGTCTAAAATATTCAAAAACAGTGGTATGGTTATTTACTATTTTAAACATTAACCTCTTCCTCTTAGATTCGTGTTATGTCATAGGTTTGAAGCACCTTTTTTTTTATTTCTTCGTGACATTAAAAAGTCATGACTACATCAGCAAAAATCTAAGTTTACATGTTGGAAGAAAATCAGGGTAAACCAGAGTTTAACGCTGACAAACTCACTTTACTGACAGTGCTGACAACATTAACAAACGTCCACTCAACATGTTTCATTTCAAACGTCGCTAAACTCTGATTGCTGCCTTGAAGTAAGTGGCATCACCTTTTTGTTCCAACAATGCATCGTGTAAAATTAACAAAACTCTTTTCAATTACACTGACATATTAAGGGTCTTTTTAAAGACTATAAAAAGCATAAAGTTGCCAAAACTAGACCTGAGATATATCACATTGTGTCATGTCATACTGCACCATTTCTAAATTAGCATGCATACAGGGTGTCTGTCTGCAAATGTGTGTTTGACTGTCCACAGACACACATACAGGAACTTGGTTTAACTCATGCTGACTGCCTTTTTTGTTTTTGTGGAGATTATGACGGATTATGGGTTCTCCACATTTTTTTTTTTTGGTCACTTCACATTGTTTACATTTCACATTGTCCGTCAGAACACTGATTGGTCACAGCACTGATGTTATTTCAGGAACCTGCATGGGTCAGAGTCTTTGCTTTGCCTTATGCTGCTCTGTTTATGTTTTTCCTTTTTGATCCAGCCATTCATCACTCCTCAGTTGCCTGATTTAAGTTGTGAGCCACACTGACCGTGCTGATGCACTGATCTGAGCTGGGTCAGGTGTGAAATATGAGTTGGTTGCATGTGTGAGTATGGCTGTGGATTTCATGTTTCAGTCAATTGCACATTTTCTTTTTGTATCCTCCCCTTACTTCTATTCCCTGCCTTTGCACACTCCTTTAGAATCACCTACCTGTACTTCCTGCCGTTTTATATTGTGTTTGTGCTTCTCTTCCCCCCAGCCTTCTTGACCTCCATTTCCTTCAAACTACCTTTTTTGTGCATCTTTCTTTTTAACGAGCTTATCCTCCACCACTTACTTCTCAGGCGCAGCCAATCCCCGATGAACTGCTGACTCAGCAGCTTGGCAACCAGGCGACCTTCAGCCCAGTTGTCACCATCGAACCACGGCGACGCAAATTCCACCGTCCAATCGGGTTGCGCATCCCTCTGCCACCATCCTGGCGGGAGAGTCCTCGAGATGCTGGGGAGGGCGACACCACCAGCCTGCGCCTCCTCTGCAGTGTCATCGGTAGGAGCCACATGACCTTCCAACATTATTTTTATTTTGTATTTATTGTATTTATTGGATTGGTCTAATCTGCTGCAAAAGAGTGTATTTGTACATGTTTTATTTTTTGCTTTTTACACGGCTTAGTTGAATACTTAATTCTGATTGGTCAATTTGGATATTCAGCAGTCTGCTCTTTTTTGATAACAGACTGTTGCTATGGCTACTCTGATTGAGGGACTGTGTGCATTCATATCAATTCGCGGAAAAAAGTCCGGTCAATGTATGATCAGCTGTGGTAAAAAAAAAAACATTAGTTGTCCTTTACCATACTTTTTGAATATTCATTTTTAAATGTGTGTGCGGTTCAGCCATTGGTACTAGAATGGACCGTTTTTTCTTAGCAGAAGCAATACAATCATTATTATTCAATAAAATCAGGTTGTAATCAATATTTTATGTCGAAATTCAGGTTTTTTGTTTCTAAGTAGCCGTGTAATACGAAGGTTAATATGTCCTGCTCACCCTGTGGGGGGTGACCGTCTTGCTGTCTTTTGTCCTTACATGAATGACACAATGTAGCTATTATCTCTCAGGTGGCACAGCTCCAGCTCAGTGGGAAGACATCACTGGAACCACGAAGCTAATGTACGCACACAGCTGTGCCAACTTCACCACCAACGTTTCTGCAAGGTGAGCCCCTCAGCGGAACTCAAAACAAACGCATTACCAATCAGCTTTCCCTGCTCCCTTTGCACACTTCTTATTTATCTTCTCCTACCTTATCTAGATTCTGGCTGGCAGACTGTCCGCGCACGGCAGAGGCAGTGACCTTTGCCAATTTGCTGTACCGCGAGTTGATGGCTGTTCCATATATGGCCAAGTTTGTTGTTTTTGCTAAGATGAATGAAGCACGTGAGGGACGCTTGCGTTGTTACTGCATGACAGATGACAAGATGGACAAAACACTGGAGCTGCATGAAAACTTCACCGAAGTGGCCCGCAGTCGAGACATAGAGGTCAGCACAGTGGCAAAGCAAGATGTTGCCAAGGTCACAAAAAGGGAAAAGTGTTGAGGAAAGCAAGGAGGGCTTATTCAAATGTATTGCATTTTCATAACTCTTAACATGAGAAAAATATATATCGGCCCACTTTTGAGCAATTGATAGTTTCGAAAGAATGATATCCATAAATAAAGTTGAATTGTAGCTACTAAAAAGTCAATAGCATAAGATGATGCAAGAAGCATGCTAAAGAGAAAAGACACTAACACTACTGCTGGCATTGCTTCCAAAACGTCTCCATCTTTGAGACATGATCCTGGAATTAGAGAGTGTTCTTCAATGCAGAGGAGTAGGAGTTTGTGTCTTAAGATATTGATCCACACTGGCTGTTTAAAAGAACTATTAGACTCCATTGCTGATATGATATGATTTATCTTGTCTAGGGCTGCAACTACTGATTATGTTCTTTATCGATTGATCCGCCATTCATTATTTCAAGTAGTACACAATCAAAGTCTATGAAGTGGCCTTCTTGTTTGATCAAATACCCAACAAATATATTATATGACAAGGAAAAGAGGCTTGAATCCAAGTATTGTATCAATTTCTGCTTGAAAAATGACTGAAAGGATGAATCGATAAATCAAAATAGTATTGCCATTATGTCGACTGATCAACTTAACGGTTCAGCTTTAATCCTGTACCCGTTAACATCTACTAAAAACTTCCCCCAGCTTATGGAGGGCATGCCGCTGCACCTAGAATGTTCCGGAAACCTGGTGCCCATCAGGAAGGCCACGCAGCAGCCTCGCAGCTTCAGCTTCCAGGCCTTCAGAGACAACCGGCTGCCCGTCTCTGTCAAGGTCTGTCTCTATCCGACCAATTACACACCTGCTTTTCTCTCACTCGCTACGTATTCCTACAGTACTGTGGTTTTGTGTGACCAGTGTTTTCAAGAATCCTCTCGGCAGTTAGTCCTCTTGAGCACCCACACAACCTGTCCATACGGTGGTCTCTGTGTGCTTTTCCGCTGAGGCAGTCTCTCACCATTAGCATGTTAAGGTTGAAATAACAGTCGGCGCTTTCTACTCCAAATACAATCAGCTACACCACGCCAAGAAAGTGAAATACACCTGAAAATAGACTAGACGCATAATCATTCTACTTACACATTGAGTCTTATCTCACTATATATTCATACAGTTTGAAAGTATTTCAGTAAAGATGATTTCTATTAATGATATATAGATACATTACTTGTCTACCGGTCCATTCTTCTTCGTGTTTGTCAAATCATTCTTCCTCCACAAATGAAAAATCAAGCAAATGTGTCACTGGTTTGTGTGGTTCATTATATATTTGAACTGAATATGTAATAATCAGGGTTCGTACGGTCATTAAAAACCTGGAAAAGTCATGGAAATTCAAAATGCAAATTCAAGGCCCTGGAAAAGTTATGGAAAACAATATTTTCCCCAAAGTTTTGGAAAAGTCATGGAAATTTAACTAAAGTTGCATCAAATATAATTTATATTTTAGCTAATTGCCGAAATAGTAATACTATAATGATAATACATACTGTATCGTATAGTAATGAAATGTAAAATGGCATTTAACTCTCGAGGTATTTTGCTGGTGAGAGATTTTAGTTGCTTTAGCGTGTAGAAGCTATTAAGCCTATTTGATTTGTTTTAGATAGGCACAACATGTTTCATATGCAGACCTTATTTTCCTGTTCCATGTTAAAATAAACCATTTTCAGTGGTACTGCTGAGAAAGAGTAATTCTTTTGATCATGGAAAATTAGGTAAAGGTCATGGAGAAGTCATGGAAAAGTCATTGAAAATCATTGGTGAAAAAGTGTATGAACCCTGAATAATAAACCTTCTCCCTAATGTATAGGTTGCATTACTGTAAAATAAGTACATTTTCAGATCATAGTTGTCATTGCTTTGTACCTAATCTGTATTTCAGTGATGTTTTCAAACCCATTCTTAGAAATATATCCTAGTATATAATAATTGAGTCAGTCTGCTTTTTCCCGTCTCTTCATATCTGTTATCGTATTGATGTAAGTTTGTATTGTGTTGCTTTATTTGATTTGATTATCCATCTATATGTATATCAGTGTTTCTGTGTGTCTGTCAGTTTACCACACTGCTGTTCAGCCTCAGCTAAATGATAAAAACCCTTTCATTATGGCGTAGCCAAGGAACAAACAACTTACCTACTTACGTCCTGTCAGCTCTCTTTGGTAATCGTTTGCATGTCGTGTGACTCCCACTTTCTTTGCCTGCCTTCCTATCTTGCGGCCTTGCCTGTGTGTACGTGTCTGTCTCACTGTCTCTCTTTCTCCCTCTCACGGTCACTCTGTCACTGTCTGGTCTGACAGACGTCCAGGTAAACTGTGCAGGTAAATCTCTCCCTCTCGCCTGCCTGTGGACTGCTTCCATCCCTGTTTCCCCCTGCTTCTCGTCCCATGTTACTGCCCCACATGCTCCAGACATGGCGGACGACTCTAATACCCGTTTTCATCTGTTTTCTATTCCTCCTCCTCCTCTCTTGCTCTGTTTCACTCTATTCTTCTCTCGTCACCCTTTCATTGCTCCATCTCTTTTTAACTCTACTGTTCACCCTTCTCTCTTCCATTACTCCTCTTGGTATTTTTTTCTTCTCCATTTTTCTGTTCTTCTCTCTTCTCTCTGTTGGCCTTTTCTCTTTTTCTCTGTTAGGTCAGAGATAGTAACAAGGAAGCCAATGGGTTTCTCTCCTTTCTGCGGAAGTGCACCAAGTACGAGGACGCACAGCACGTTCTGTGTAACCTAAACATAACCATGCCACCCTGTGTCAAGGTAAGAACTCTTTTATGTCTTCAGTTTACCTAGTTTCTTCATCCAAATAAGTTCTCAGTTCATCTCAAAGGTTTAAGACAACACTTTGCTATTGTGCCAGTCTTACCAATTGTTTGTCTGAGGCAGGATTTCGTGAGCCATTATTTGCCAAACATGATTGGCCAGATGAAAGTTGGACTATACTGAATATTATATGTAATACTAGTGAAGAAATGTGTTTGAAACATTTCCAAAATTTGAAATGCTGAATGCTTTATTGCAAGATTAATGAACGCACTGCATATCTACAGTACATTTCAACTTTAACATAAGAGTAAAACTCATTTAGATAATTGTTGATTGCTGATCAATTTCAAACATTGTTGAATTGCTTTACCCATTTATCGCCTCCCCTTTAATGTGGCGGTTCCCCGAGATGAAAACAGATGGACCAATTTCGATTGTTAAAAATATACGATAGTTTTAAGGATTATTAATGTGTAGAATTGACGGACTGCTTTTAAGGTCTGGAGTTGCCTGTATCTTTAAGGTTTATTGGATACTCTGCTCTGCATTAAACCCAACATATTGTTAAGACAGGATAGTCCTTTAGAAATGACAAATACACGTGTACAAATAATTAATACATGCTCATATTTATGTATCTTTATTGTATCAGCAGTCCGCCGAATCTAACAGTTGGCAAAACAAGTTTAAGAAGTGATTCATTATTGACGCCTTAGACATTAAATATAATTGAATGTTGTTCTTGGTTTAATTATTAGGTTGTTGGAAGTGAGGAGCGCAGGCGGACCCTGACCCCCCTCGCCCTGAGGGAACGCTACAGCGCGCTGAACGAGCCCGGTGTGGGTGAGTCCTTCACTGCCCGACCTCCAGCCCTCTCCTGATTTACTCACGGTGGAGATGGGCACTGAATGTTGCACCGCCCCTTTTACCCACAACCCCTGTTCTTCCCACTCTGCCCTCATTATTCTCCCCCCTATCTGTCTCTCGCGTGCACGCATGGCACAAAGACCGAACCTTGGATGCAATGCACTGTTCCACAGTATGCCCCAGAGTCCTTTGCAGTGCAGTTAGAGGAAATAATATCAAAATGATGAGCCCGAACACGACCCATAATGGCACCATGACACGTTAGCCTTTCCTTGGAAACGAGTGTCCTGGTAGCAACAGATGAATGACTTATGTGAACAGTTTGCATGGCGCTAGTGTCTCCACTGCGATTTCCAACCGCATGGCAGCAGATACTGTAAGCATTAGCACCTTAGCTTAGCATCGGGAATGGGAAGGACCTCGCAGTGGAGCTAGACAGAGGAGCCCTCATGCTGATTGGCCAGTTGTAAATTAAACAGAGTCAAGATGGCCGCTCTGGTTGGTTAAAACGTTGCTGAAGGCTTAGTTAAGAAGAAAAGGCCTTTTCTGTCTATCACACAGCGCTGCTACATTGCACCTCAGTCCCTCTGTAATGTTTACTGAATGCTACTTTGACTGGTGGGACTAGCACCTGAATGACCCCCCCTTCCCCTCCCAAATTATAACCTCCCCCTGCCCATATGGTGTTTTAATCCTGAAAATGATTTGGACAAAAAAACAAATGTTGTGGCTATTGCTGATTTCCTTCAACAGAACAATGCTTTTCCCAAGGTAAGTACTGCTGTTGACAGTTTTAATATAAACTTAAGTCATTGAGGACACAGAAAACGTATTCAAAATCTGCCGTCTGCCGTCAATAACACACATTTGGATGGTCCAAAGTTTATATTATCTGACCACTAATTGTAGTCACTTGAGTATCAGCTGGTCTGTCCAAATACTGGAATTAAGACTTCTTATGTATTTATTTTATTTTAGTTCAGGATATAATCTCCTCAGTTAAGTGTTCACATATTTAACACCGGCACGGCAGCGAGTTTCTAATTGGGATGCTGTTTTTCCCCCTTATTTTTCATTTAAGCCACAGTGAATGCCATGGAGAGGACTGAGCTCAAGATCAACCTCATATCTGAACAGCTGGGTCTGAGCTGGGCAGGTTAGTTCTTTAATATCAAAGAGGCTTTGTATCTCTCTGTCTTTGCAGCTCTCTTTTATTGAACTACCTGTCCTTTTGTCAGAGTTGGCACGTGAGCTTCAGTTTGGTGTGGACGACATTAACAGGATCCGTGTGGAGAATCCCAACTCGCTGCTGGACCAAAGCTCCGCCCTGCTTAACCTGTGGGCCGGCAGGGAAGGCAAAAGAGCCAAGAGTAAGTCCCATACTACTGTTTATCTCTTAGAAATGATCTGTACAAAGGAACTGCTGTAAGGCACAGATGTTGATTGCTACTGGTTTGTTATCCCCGTTAGGCGTAAGCTGGTGGGGAGACCGTTTGTTTCTGTGTATGGCTATCTGTCAACAGCTAACCTTGCTTATTACTGGACCCATCAGCCTAATAATTGTTGTGCTCATTTATAACTTTACAATCAAGGGCCTCTATGGGTGGCAGTGATTCACACTTTTAAAAAAAACTATTTTAATGCCTGTTTTATTGAGTGAACGTTTACTTTTTTGGCTTTTGTTACGGCTCAAAAACTGCCACCCATAGAACAGATTTAAGCTGGAGCAGCTAAGGATTCATTCTCTATTCTGTATCAGGGGTGTCAAACTCAAGGCCCGGGGGCCAAATCCGGCCCGTGATTTCATTTGATGCGGCCCCACAAGAGCTTGCAAAGAATATAACATGTTTATTATAAGGTTACATGCCGATCTACAGAAGCACGTTGCCCATAAACTGCATGTAGCACAATGCATCTCAAATTTGATCAAATCACTTTCTTTATTCAAAATATTCCTTTTTTCTCAGAATCTGACTTTTTTTTCAAAATGTGGCTTTTCTTTTTAATCATTTTGTGACATTCTCACTGAAGAGACTTATGAAGTTATTACCCTATCCGATAATAATCCAATGCAAAGGCAATAATGTAATATAATACATTATTTTATATATATTAAATATTTATATATGTATTTTTTGTATGTGTATAAAACTGGCCCTTTGAGTGCAACCATGCTAATGTGGCCCGAGATGAAATTGAGTTTGACATCCCTGTTCTATATGATGTGATCCACTACGGTTAGACATGTTACAAATGAGTAAATCCCCATTCTGTGAGTCTGTTTTTGTCTATTCAATTGTCGAATGTCTTTTTGATGAAACATAATGCTCTCTAAAATATTTGTTTGACTTCCCTGTCCACGTCCCATACCTCCCTGTTTGTCTCCCTGTCTCTGTTACCTGTCTCCCTCCCCACTCCCTGTGTTTCCCTCTCAGTGGAGAGCCTCTACACGGCTCTGAAGTACATCGATCGTGCCGACATCATTACCTCTCTGGAGGGTCAGCCTCAACAGCTGGTGCCCGGGTCTTTAGAGGTGGGGGCCTGCCGACTCAGCGACCGCGACTCCACCCTGCTGTCCCCCAGCGTCCTCAATGGTGAGACACACAAACCCGTCAAACATCACAGAAGACGTCAACTATTTATATCCTTATCAATGAACAGTGAATTAGCCCGCTACATTCAAACAGCAACTTTGAAATAATTTCATCTTTTATTTACGACCCGTCCACACTACAGCTTCAAAAAAAGCTTGCCGGTGGGCGTGTCTGAAGCTCGACCAACAACCAATCACATGAATCTCCCGCCCCTGACACACAAGCAGCGGTTTGATTGGCTAGAGCTTGTACTGGCATATGATTTGATTGCCTGACGCTTCCACCGAAAGCTTCAGAAGCTTCAAAAGTTGAACATTGCTCAACTTTTGCAGCCTGAAAAGCCAGGAAAGCTCCGCTCTGCTACCCACAATTCAGTTTGGCGAAAAGCGAGGCAACGTGACGTCACCCCATTCAAAGTGAATGGGCAGACGCGTTGGAAACCGTTTTTGAAGCTGTCGAAGCTGTAGTGTGGACGGGTCGTAAGTCTTACCGCCTTGTTACACTAAAGTCAGTCTATCTCCAAGGTTAGATCATTTGACTTTACCTTATATAGCAAGTTATAAATCCATTTCTATTATGAGACTAGAATACAATTCCCCATTCAGGGTATGTTTGAATAATGCCAAAATGTGATTGTAAATAGGGCTGGACAATTTGAAGGAAAAACAAATTGCCATTACTTTATTTTTTAACTGATATCACAATTGATTACGACATTAGGATTTTGATATTTTTTTATTATCATTGAAAAATATATTAAATTATTTATTTTATTTTATTTTTTAAGATGATCTGTAGAATGTGATTTTCTGGGCAGTATTCCTCTGCAGCTTTAAATAACTTTTTTCAATATATTATTCAACATTTTAATTGTGCGGCCCTAATTGTCATTCATTAAAAGTGTTGAGGGCAATATATGGAATGAATACTAGTATTGTTATGGTTGGACTGATGTCTGATTGTTCAATGATGTGATCAAAAAAAGGAACATTTAAACTTAAGACAGAATTTGGATTCAAACTTAATAGGAGGCTCGATTACTTCAATTGCAGAGTAAGCTATTAGATGTATTTGGTAGTTTTTGATCAAAGATGATTTCTAAAATGCTTAATAATTCAAGATGTTTCACTTGAGAAGCTTATTATTCTACCATTATTTCACAATTATTATTGATCCTAGAATGTGTTCACTCAGACGAATATATTGGTCCCAACAGTTGGTATATTCAGCTCTACTTAAAATCATAGAAGAAATTCTTAAACAGGAGTTTTGGTACCAGCCGTTTTACTTTGTTTCTGTTGCTCCACAAGAGGTCACGGACAAAAGGCCAACGCGCCATGTGCGCAAGCCCCGAGTTATTAGACCCCCGTTTTTCAGAAGGGGTAAGTTGAAGGGGAGTCGGGCTGCATGGTGGTTTGCTGCTGATGATGATGATGATGATGATGATGATGATGATGATGATGATGATGATGATGATGATGATGATGATGATGATGATGATGATGATGATGATGATGATTGGTAATGAAAGCTGAGATGATGTTTCTGAGATTTGAGAAATGGTGTCATTCTCCCACCATGAACCCAGCCTTCTGCAGCATGCACCAACGCCGCCTCTGTGCACTCCTCACTGGGCCACTGCCATTTATTACACCTCATACTGGAGCCCTAAACATGACGTTTTGATTCTTCTTACCTCATATGAGAAACACTCACATTTGCTATAACTGACATCATTTTAAAAGCAATAAACAAGTCAACACTTGATTCATTTCTGATTTTCAATTTAGTATGTTTGAGATTGTTTTAGATTACGTGTGTGTGTGTGTGTGTGTGTGTGTGTGTGTGTGTGTGTGTGTGTGTGTGTGTGTGTGTGTGTGTGTGTGTGTGTGTGTGTGTGTGCGTGTGCGCGTGTGCGTGTGCGTGTGTGTGCGTGTGTGTGTGTGTACATGTGTGTCTGTGATGGTGCACTACTCAAAAGTGGTTGATAGTGCAGATGATAGTGTGCTCTGGGCCTTCATACCTTGTTTCTCTCTCTTCTTTCTTTCTTTCTTTCTTTCTTTCACTGGGAAAGAGACAGACATATTTAGTTTGATTGACAGCTGACATTGCAACACAACTGCAATGCTCTGGCCGTCTCAAAGTGTCTCCTTTGCTCAGGACAGTCTCTGTCTCTCTCTCTTTCCGTCCTTCCTTCAGTCTGTCTCTGAACCTGTGACATGTCATATCCGCTGCCCAGCCGCCCTGCTCCTCCTCTTCCTCCCCTGTCCTGCTCTTCTTCCTCACAGCTCTTCCTGTCCGACCTCTGACCTCATATGACCTCATGTTGACCTCTGGGCCTCCTCCTTCTCTTGCCATCTTATTCTCCTGCGCTCCTCCCCCGTTCAGTCGAGTGGGGACCCTCTCCTCCTCCTCTTCCTCCTCTCTCAATCAGCTCTGTGTGTGTACTACAGTTTGTGCATGTGCATGCCGCATGCTTTGCTGTTACAGTGTGTGTGTGTGTGTGTGTGTGTGTGTGTGTGTGTGTGTGTGTGTGTGTGTGTGTGTGTGTGTGTGTGTGTGTGTGTGTGTGTGTGTGTGTGTGTGTGTGTGTGTGTGTGTGTGTGTGTGTGTGTGTGTGTGTGTGTGTGTGTGTGTGTGTGTGTGTGTGTGTGTGTGTGTGTGTGTGTGTGTGTGTGTGTGTGTGTGTGTGTTTCAGACCTGGGTTTAGTAAATAATAAAATAACTTTAATTTGTTCCTGCTTGCAAAGATTTGATTTGCATATATTATAATTTTTTTCAAACAGGAAGTCTTTGAATTTCCTTGCAAGACAAAGTGTTCTTAGTATTATATTTTTTTGTATTCGTAAAAAAGGTCTTAAAACCCAGTTGTACCCAGGTGTCCTTTAGATGGTTTGGTGTGAACAGTGACTGGGACGAGTGAGTTTCCTGAAAATAATTAACTGCTTTTGTTTCTGACATCTTTATGTGCATGGCATGCTTTCAATGTACAGTCTAAAATGTTTTCTCTGTTCAATGGGTGTATTTCAGTCTCGTTTTGTAATGCTTTATTAACAAACAAATGTGTGTTTTTTTGTAATTCTTAACCTGTAAAATAAATGTTGTTGTGTTTAATGCTACGCTGTAACATGGTCAGCTGCATAGTACATAATGTTCTATGTACAATGTTGCTGTGGCAGGATGTCTTTCATCCATGGGCAAAGTGAATCATATTCCTCAGTGTTAGATCCATGGGACTATACTTTTTGTCTCTTATTATACACTGAACAAAAATATAAACGCAACACTTTTGTTTTTGCTCCCATTTTTCATGAGATGAACTCAAAGATCTAAAACATTTTCTATATACACAAAATAACCATTTCTCTCAAATATTGTTCACAAATCTGAAAAAATCTGTGATAGTGAGCACTTCTCCTTTGCCCAGTAAATGACACTTACTAAGTTACTTACATTTGACAGTAAGAGGTACTGACATGTTAGGGTTAGGGTTAAACCCTAAAACATTTTTTAATGTGTCAGTGGGTGACATGTTAGGGTTAGGGTTAGGGTTCAACTTGACAGGTTTTCGGACCCCCCCAGACCCCCCCAATAAAGCAAAACGGCACGTTTCAGTGGCCTTTTATTGTGGCCAGCCTAAGACACACCTGTGCAATAATCATGCTGTCTAATCAGCATCTTGATATGCCACACCTGTGAGGTGGGATGGATTATCTCTGCAAAGGAGAAGTGCTCACTATCACAGATTTTTTCAGATTTCTGAACAATATTTGAGAGAAATGGTTATTTTGTGTATATAGAAAATGTTTTAGATCTTTGAGTTCATCTCATGAAAAATGGGAGCAAAAACAAAAGTGTTGCGTTTATATTTTTGTTCAGTGTATATATCAGAATTGTTCTTCATCAAAATCAGTCTACATCCCGACATTTAAAGAGACAGTTTACTTTTTTTTGTGGGTTTTGTATTAGGTCAGTGTTTTACCTACAGTAGCTGGAAGTTTGGTAAAGCAGAGAAAAATACTGGAATGGAAGCTAAGCGATGTGCTGCTTTGCACAGGTCGATGTATTTTAGCCACCAAAAGAAAACAGCCAGACATTTGAACTTGCAGAACACAGAAATCTCAGCTATAGACCAGCAGGGAGGATAAGAATATATCTTTATTTGTTATCATACAAAGTACAACAACATTTCTTTAGCAACTCACACTGCAGTAAAAAATAGACACAATAAATAAATAAATAAGAGTGGTAAAAGCAGAGGTAGTAGCGATGACAGTGCAACGAGATCAAATTCAGTGTCATATTTACACTTACAGTCTAAATATATATTAGTAAAATAGCCATAAGTATGTCTAAATAGTAGTGCTTGCAGTATGGAATCAATGGGTAGTATAATGGCTTCAAAAGATGCTGCAAATTAAAGAGGACAAATCTAAATATAGCATACACCTAAACTGATAAAGATATATTGTTTTACATGGCAAGATATTTTCTGCCATAGCAAAACAGTGCTTTATTTCCCTGCTTTTACCCCGGTCTGTTTCTCTAATCTGCCATCTGCTGTAGGCAATACACTGACTATGTATAAGTACCTCATACAACCCCACTTCAAACACAAGCTATGACTTTAATTAGATTTGTATAACCGATGTGTTGCCCATGTGTGACGACGGACTCCCCGTTAACATTGTCTAAACGTTATCTGCCAGCAGGGATATTGCTGCGAGGTGTGTTTGTGTGTTGGTTTGGGTGTGTGTGATGATTTGTGTGCATTTGAGGCTCACCTGTGGGCTAGAAGTGTGTGTCCTCATCTAAATATAAGTGCAGTTTTGTGAGTGTGTGTGTGTGTGTGTAAAGTGGTGGTGTGCTGTGCAGTGTGTTTGTTTTCTGTTGTTTTCTTGTGCTATGACAATCTCTGTGGAGTTTATTTGTGCTTCACCACATCCTGTGCCTTTGACACCTGTGTGTGTGTGTGTCTGTGTATGTGTGTGTTCTAAATAGCAGGAGCGAAGGGAAAGGCTAACCCAGATTCATTTAACTCTCATTCTAATGCTCACTCATTCCTCCCAGTTCCCCTCATTCTGACGCCACATGCCATCATCCTGGCCCTCTACCATCCCAGAAACACACACACATGCTTACTCACATGTAATCCATACACACATACACTCTGAGACAACTACTCAGTAAAGAGGTATTTCACCCATTAATACATATTTTGTATTGACCATAGATTTTATGGCTGGCGTTCTGTTTGCAACAATTTGACCAAAAATGATTTAAATCTGAAATTAGAAAGTAAGGTAGATTTTGCTATTTTGTATCACTCAATCATTTTCTTACAAAAGCTGGACATTACCGTATATATGTATACGAGTTTGAAATGGGTCCTGTCGCAGGATAATGTTAATTATGGACCATATACAGCTAGCTACGTTCTTTCGTAGTGTTCCACAGCTACATTACGGCAGGTTCGATTAGATAAATGTTATGTATTTTCTCAAGTAAGCATTCTTTTCTTTCATATTCCTTCAAATGAAGGCTTATTGCCTGGTGTGTTTTCACTGACTAGGAAATGTATTGGTGTTTGGTGCATGCAATACACATTCACAGGAACTGAAATGACAAGGAAAGTACAAGGTCGAGGACAAAACATAGAACAAAATGAATATATATATATAATAGACAATGAAAATATAAAAATGTAAAAAATTATTATAACAAATGTGTACAACCATGATCAAAATCTGTTTTTTAAATGTATTTGATTTAACAAAATAACTATACTGTAGTTGATCTAATTGAAGCACAGCAGTGTGAACGCATCCTCACATTCATTCTGGGTGAAGTACTCCATTACTGTTTAGTTTTGCCCTTATTTCATTCATCTGAAAACATTGATGAAACATTTGAACTCAGAGTAATCGGGCTTCCCCGATCCAAACAGGTCACATATACAAAAGTATTGCTGTCTTCAAATATCACTAATGAAAAACACAGATTGTTAGATTATAAGGTTCATTCACTTTTCAACATTTATTTCTAAAGGTCGTTTACCACGTCTTGATGTAGAACTCATATCATAGATAATGAATAAAAATGCTCTCAATCATATTATTAAAGGAAACAAAAGAAAAAACACCAGCGGTGGAAACAAATCCTATATATCTTAAAAATTAATGAATAGGATAATGTACTAAAATATTTAAATTAAATAACATTTCGAATAAAATCACAAACATATTTAACTGTATTTACTTTTAATCAAAAATATCTAACTTTTGATATGCGCCAAAAAGTACATTTTAGTGAATAATTGACAAAGTATCACTGAATATAAAGTGTGTTTGTCTGTCCTTGTGTATTTTACTGGTTTAATCAAGCTCTTTCTTTATAAGTAGCTAATTATAGTTCTATAAAGAAAGTTGTTAAACATATTTTGTTATCGCAAAAATATATATTATTCATTTACTATTAGTTCATAAAAGTAATCTTCCTGAATCTGAAGAGGTTTGCAGAATAACAACAACATCAAATCATGCTGCAAAATGTGACCAATTCAGTATTCAAAAGGTATCAAATATAGACCAAGTTGTAAAAGTGGCATAATCTGTTAAAAAAACTCTTTCTCTAATGTGTGTGTACGTGTGTGTTAGTGTGTGTGGTCTTTATTTGGATGCCTGGGATGCAGACACAAGCAAACGCATGCCTCTTATGATGCAAGAGCCACAGGATCTTGCATTCAGCAGAATCTGCAAGATGCTACTGACTCCCAATCAGAAACGTGTGAAATGGGTTGGAACGATAATAGATGGTCAAAAACATTTAATGAAGCTTTGATCCTTGTATCACAGCTTATTACAAATGTAATGTACAGCACACAGCCTAATCCTTTATTAGTTAACACTCAACAGTTATTACAGTTAATGCTTTTTTTAATTAAATGAACGTACGTAATAAAAGTATGTACTTGAACTACTTTGATTTGAATATTGGTTGTATTAAACCACTATATATGAACATTTTAAATAACCAGCCTCTTTTAACTATGGCTACTTAAATCCAATTGCCACTTTTTCCTCAGATGTTACTTATGATACATTTATATCGTGCCAACCCCAGGGTTCATATGCTGTATAACTTTAGACTTTTTTGCTTATAAAGAAACAAGTGTATGTTCTGCAGATTCCCTTTCTCTCACTGTGGCAAGCTAGAGCTCTGCACCCGTCACCTCACGGACAACTGGTGATACAGCAAACCCCTCTGACCCTCACCTCACTCTTATCGCTTTGTCCCAATGCCAATTACCAAAGTGCTTGAATCAAACCCACAAGTATCAGTCCAAAAACAGTTCATTTTTTGTATGTAGGGTCTGAATTGTTTATCTACATCTATAACAGGTGAACAAATGTTTTGGCAGGATAATTCTTTATTTTATTTTTGTTTAAATGTGGAATGGGTGAAAAAGAAAAGTGCAGGTAGATGCATTTATGATTTCCTTAGCGGCAAGATAGTGGAGATAAAAGAAAAATACTCACCACAATGTTACATAACTATCTTTTCAACCCTTTATTGTGGATATACTTCAGCCTCTTGTGGTCAAAATGAGTGTTACAACAACAATACATATTCTCTGATTGAAGTCACTCAAATTAATTGAATTGTAATAAATAAACTAAATTGATTCTAGCTTAACATTTATTTTATTAAAGATTATCTTGTCATAACCTTTTTTAAGACATGTTAAGTAATTAACAACAAAGAGAAATTGAACAAGTTCACACTTTGTAAAAAGATCACAATAGATATGTTTTCTATCTTGCCTCCTAAGGCTTCCTTAATGAAATGATTGCTCATTCAATAAAATAGATATATCCTGATCCTACATTATTGGCTTTATAAATCTTGATTCTAGTCCATAGTTTGGTATATTGGGACAGGGCTGAGCCCACTGTTTCCTCACAGGTTGGAGAAACAATCAACCCCCCCCCCCATCCTGCCCCGGCTGTGCCTGCGTGGTGTTAGTCTCTCTTTTGTCTCGCCCTGTCCCCCCTCAGGTTATGGGCTGGTGCAGGATGAGATGCTGTCCCCGGCCTCCATGCAGTACAGCCTGCCCTCCCCTCTGGGAGCAGAGCCCTACTGGCAGGAAGTCTCCAGCCTGGAGTGCGCCCCCATCGCCACCACCGAAGAAGACACGTTAATGGAGATGTCCGATGTTCAGGTGTGGCCCGCGGGGGTCAGCCCCTCATTAGTCACAGTGGAGGACTCCTCATTGGATGGCAGCAGTCGTGCCGACGACTCGGAGGGCACCACGCTCTCCCTTCCCTACAGCTTGGGGCGCCCAAGCAGCGGGGCCAGCGGCTCCATCATGGAGCTGGAGGAGGAAGAGGAGGAGGAGGAAGAGGAGGAGGAGGAAGGGGAGGTTGAGGAGGAGGAGACGCCACAGGAGCCAGCAACTGCTCTGGCAGAATGGAACAGGGTGAGGGCCAGTGGCGCCGTGCCCAAGGTCAACCTGAACGGCCAGCTGGGAGGTCAGAGGTCGGACGGGAGGAGAGGGGAGGTCCTGGCAGTAGGAGGAGGAGGGGGGGGTGTAGGGCTGGGTTCAGTGGAAGGGCTTTCTGTCGTTGCAGGCCAGCAGGTGTACGCCCAGCGGACTGAGATCTCGGGACTGAGTCGAGGGTCGGACCACAACGGGGATAACCGGTACGGTACCTCTTGGCAAATCTACATATGAATCAAGAAACAATAAGAATATAACAATTTGATATTATTTGCTCTCCAGGATGGTGGGAGGCGGAGCGTTTCAGCCTTACCTGGCAGACAAGGACTCGCTGCAGGGCTGGGGGGGCTCGGTGTCGTCGGGGCAGGAAGGCAGCGTGCAGGAGGCTCTGCTGACCCCGGTGTGTGACACGAGTTACTCATGTGCTGCAGCGCACGCAGCCCTTTGACAGGGGACGGGGCTTCTCTCCCCAGGAGGCGGGCCTAAGTGCTTGCAGAGCAGCGGCGGGGCCAGGTCAGGTCGCCGACCATCAGTCGCTTCCTGCGCCTGGAGGGGGAACCTCGTTGAAGACAGTCATTATTTTGTCTTTAGAAGTCAACATCAAAATGCATTTTTCCCAGACCCCGACAAAAATGATGTGTTGTGTGCTGCAACACATATAAATATAATATCGGCCATGATTAATTCTTTTTGCAAACTATTTATTCTCATGTAAAAGTGGGTACTATGAATTGGTTCTTATATGTACATTTTGTTGTTCTTGTACAGAGAGAAGAGAAAAAGGACTATGCTGCCGAGGTGCGGTTTGTAGACGAACACGGACGCACGCTTGCCAGAAAGGTGCGTCAGTCCTTTTTTCATCCTCTCATATTCCACCACATAGCCACAAGCCAAATGTTGAAAGCAGATTTGACAACAAAGCCTCTATAATTTGTTGTCAAATCTGAGTTAAGGGTAATTTCAACTCTAAAGGAGGAAGTCATAATTGAATTAAATGTATTTAATAGTTGTGAGTGTGAGGCATAACCATCATCATGTCATTGTTGTCTGTATCTTGGGACTGCAGAGAGCCACATCGGTCGGCTAACGGAGAGACAAGTTTTTTGGTTACATGTAGAGGCTTCAGCAGTTAACTGGTCCGAGTCTTGTTTCCTTCCCTCCTCCCTGCCTCCTTGCTCCAGGTGGGGGTGGATGAGAGAAAGGGCGCTCAGTCAGCGCAGCGCACCATTCTGCGGAGAGTTAAACACTGAAATACAAATACTGCCCGGTCCTCCAGGTACGGGACACACAACAAGCACGAGTGCATCCCAGTGCTTGGACAGAGCCTACAGCAACTTATCGGACTCAAAAGTCTCTCACTTGCTGTTCCATTTCTGTGCAAAATTAGAATTTGGGCATAAATGATTTGGCATTCAGTTACACTTTTTGTTTTATTTTGGAAGGGCAAATTCACTTTTCCTGGGTTTTGTTTCTAAATGCTGTTCGTCTCTTTTTTTCTAGGACCGGAAAGCCACTGCCAAATCATCCTCCACAAAAACACAACCAGAGCGCAGATGGAAATGAGAGGATGGGGAGGAGAGGAAGTGTGAGACAAAGACTTAAGAAGTGCAAACTACAAAATGACAAACACAGAAACATCCTCAACGTGTGAACATGGAGCACCATGAAAGAAAAGTTCAACTTGTAGTTTTATAACATTTGTAAAGATAATCGAAAATGAAAATATCAACTAGACTAAGGCATGATTCTTTTTCTTCTTCTTCTTCTTTTTTTACAAAAAAACATAAATGTCAGTAAAACAACCGAGAAAAAAAAACTAAACAAAAAGTGCTTCCTGTGAACTGTAATCGCATGATGACTGCTGGTGCATGCCCTTTGACCTTTTGAACTGTCATTATCTACAAACTGAAGCGGTACAAGGTACGGGGCTGGCCCAAGCTGGGGCCTTTTTTAAGGACCCTATTCCCGCCAACAGGAGTTGTGTGTGTCGGCAAGTTGAGTCCAATAACACAAAAAAAAAGAAAAAAAGATCGATCCCTCGATGGACGGTTCCGTATACAGCTAAGCTCCTGCTGAGCCTACTGATGCTTCTTTCACTGTCCCCTATTATTCTCAATGTGATATATGCACTCTATGCTACGTGGACATGTGTCAGTGTGTGTGTGTATGTGTGCGCGTATTCTCTACCGCATGTGTTTCTTGGCTTGGAGCTGAGCCCTGCCTCATGATTGGCTCTTGAGCCCTGTGGATGTCACGGCGGAACAAGAAAAGCCGCCGTGCTCTGCTCCCCCGCCCCCCGCTCGTGAGTGTACCTGTCTGCGTGTGCTGCTAACGTCTTTTCCTTTGTGGATGAAGCTTGTGTGTTTTTCCGTTCCTTCGGTCCACCTTGGTTTTTAAAGTATTTGTCCGACCAATGTGAGGAACATTTTGCCCCTGGTGTTTCCTTTGGATAGGGGTTGGTTGCTTGATTGTATTGTGCAGCGGCTCGACGTCACAAAGATTTCCTCCATCGTGACCTTTTTCTAACTTCTTCCGTCATTTCTCCAAGTAGCGCGCGGTATCTTGATCCTTATCAGTAGCCTCAGTCAATATGCAGTTTTAAAAAATCACAGGCCTCTTATCAGCATTTATTAGCTCCTACATTTAACGCTGAAAACTTTGCATGTGCTCCCTCTTTATCTGTTTGAAACAGCTGTAGCACCTCACCGTCAAAATGTACATTCATTCATTTGAACACAGTGGTTGCATCGTAAACAAGGATTCACCTGGGGGGGGGGGGGGTACAGGGATTTGTAGTTCAATGGTAGCAGGCGTAAAATAGCATCTTGCTACGAGAGTACAACATGGGATTGTGACGGGCAGCGGGGACAGACAGGTAGCACTGTGATTGTCTTATTAACACTGACCCCAGACTCGAGAACTGTGAAGACACACAAACAAAAGCACACACACATAATCAGAAACATGTGACATAAAATAAAAACGTATTGCCTAGTCGGAGAGCGTCGGATTTTTGAGTTTGCCACCGCAATAATACTGGCAAGAACAATGAAGATGCTAGCCAGGGTTCTGGAAATACATGATTTGGAACGGTGTAGATGACTAAATCTCTGGGAAAGCATTTGAGTTAGGCATCAGTCAGATACAGCTCTAGCATGAGAGGGATTCTTTGTTTTTCAGCACCTAACGTAGCAAAAATTAAATCAGGATATATTACCGTACCGAAAAAAAGGAGTGCTGCAACCTAGCTCCATTTGTGTTTTTGATTAATGTCTTTATTATTTTCATACACTGACGTCACTGCAACCCGCCCATCGTTCTCTTCATCTCCAACGCACTTCCTTTATGCAGAAACCTGACGGGGTCGTACCATAGTAGCACATTTAATGGGACAATATTGAAGTGCTGTAAATGCTACTGTAGCCTGAAAGAGTGAGACGCCGATTGAATGAATGAATGAGCGAGTTCATTAGTTCTACATCACACAAATGCACATGTTTTCATGCCCTGTCAGTGCACACAAGAGCATCATCTGATATAGCACATGTTTATTACATATCACACGTTTTCCACTGTTACTCCACTCAGGTTTTCCGTTCTGCTCGGTCAGAATCAAAATGTTTTTCCTTGTTATGTTCCAAGTCCTCCTTTCACAGACGAGTGAGGGGCACAAAGTGAGTGTTTCTGAGGAAGGCGTTGGTGTTTTGGGCGGGATAGGGATGTAAAGGAGGGGGGCAAGAGCAGGATGGTGTGTGTGTGTGTGTGTGTGTGTGTGTGTGTGTGTGTGTGTGTGTGTGTGTGTGTGTGTGTGTGTGTGTGTGTGTGTGTGTGTGTGTGTGTGTGTGTGTGTGTGTGTGTGTGTGTGTGTGTGTGTGGTGGAGAGCTCTTTGATTCAAGTAAGAACAAAGAGGAGACGTGAAGCATTCAGTATGTAGTCAGTAACCTCTTCCAACAGGAAAGTTTCATTAAATTAATATTAAGTGTTTTATTTAAGTTAGCTGTAGCATTATTCATCTAAAGTGACGAGTTACCTTCTATATCACCTCTTGTACTGTATCAGCGCAAGAAGGGAGTTAGATTTGGGGATGTTAAAGACAATTTAATTCATCTTGTGTTCAGGAAATAATCCTTACAATTTCGAGATTTAAACCCCAAATGGTATAATATATTTGTGTCATGTTTAGCATGTAGAGTTTTCCCTACAGTATAGTTGCTTTCTTCATTGGTGGATTTGACAGTCGTGGGACAGCATTCAATCCTATTACAGTCCGTTGACGCTGTGGACATTTCTCTCCATTAATATGATCAGCTTACAGTTGTATAGTCCTTTAAATTGTCGATTCTGACAAAGTAGCCACCAAGACTACAATTTAAAAATGTCTCTGGGGAAAGGTTTAAAACTTATTTTGACTTTCATGTTGGACATAAAATGTAAAAAAAACCTACTTATAACAAGAAAACATTTTCTTTGCTGGTTTATGAGAAAAGTATTAGAGAAGGGATTATGTCTGTCAGGTGTGGTACCTGTACGCTCAAATGTAGTTGGTATTAATCCATTTTGAAAATTAGAAGATATTCGATGTGGCCACCCAAAAAAGATTTATGGCTGAAGTTTATTTTAATGTAATTCTTCTGCTTCCTTCCTGAACAATAACTTAGATTTGCAATTTGAATCAAACAAGTCATTGAGCCTTTGTACTAACATCAGTACAACTCCACGGTGTGTATCTGTGTGTGTGTGTGTGTGTGTGTGTGTGTGTGTGTGTGTGTGTGTGTGTGTGTGTGTGTGTGTGTGTGTGTGTGTGTGTGTGTGTGTGTGTGTGTGTGTGTGTGTGTGTGTGTGTGTGTGTGTGTGTGTGTGTGTGTGTGTGTGTGTGAGTGGGTGAGTGTGTGAGTGTGTGAGTGAGTGAGTGAGTGAGTGAGTGAGTGAGTGAGTGAGTGAGTGAGTGAGTGAGTGAGTGAGTGAGTGAGTGAGTGAGTGAGTGAGTGAGTGAGTGAGTGAGTGAGAGAGAGAGAGAATGTGTGATGGTGTTTGGTTTGAAACCTTGTTGGATCAGGGGGAAGAAAAGAGAGTTTTTACCAGACTTGTGACCTGAGAGGACGTGTAACCTATGGCGATGTATTTAAAAAAAGAGTATTGTAAAATTAACTGTGGCGAAAGAATAGAGGTCACCTATACTCCTTTAGAATGGATACATGACAATGTAAACGCAATATCATATTTATCTATCCTAAGGAATGCAACTGCGCACATGCAGAAAAAAATCTGTTTTTATGAAAATATGTGTATAAATATATGACAAAATATATTTAATTAGAATGCTATGCACCCTCATAGAGTTGTTATGGATGTTCTTTAAGCATTATCTAGAGTAGGCCAACGCCCACATCATGGGGAATGTAGAGGCTTCGTAGCTATGACCACTTGTTTTCTTTTCTTTTGTATTGTCCTGGAGAGAGGATAAACAAACGTGAATATGTATACAAGCCTTTCAATCAGAATCATTCTGACATATGTATAGATCATCTTACCCTGTACACCAGCTCAAACCATTTACAAGACTTAATAAACAAAGATGTGACATAAATGTGGTGTCATGTTTTTTGTAAAATGGGAAATTAGTGCAGCTTTTATATATATATTTGTATTCAATAACATTCCTACATTGACTATTGGGAGTTTAAAGTGCTTTATTTTAGGGGTCTAACATATCAAAACCATACAAAATGCTTTTTTTATTTTATTAGCAATTTGATTTATTTTATAGAACTGCTCCAAATACATTAGGTTTTTATAGTATTTCTTATTGTAGATTGTATTGGTTGTATAGATTGATGCTTACCATATAAATTATACCATAGAAAACTATTTTTTTAAATATTTAAAAATATTATTAATTTGTTGTGTTTTTTATAGTAGGCCTGCACATAATATTTGTACTTCATACAATCGTTGGGTATTTTACTGGATGTTTCCTATGACTACAAATATGTTTTTGATTACATGAAAAAGGTTTTTTGCATGTAATTTTAAAACAAAATGTATTTTTGTTCTTTATATCAATGTGAATACTTTTTTATTAAGGATTTGTTACGATTGAAGTTGTATCTGTAATTGATACCCCTGGATTATACATCCATGGATTGATAGAGCAGCCTGCAGATCCGGAAGAAATAAAACCTCCTCGTGTTGTGATTGGCTAGAAACAGGGGGCGTCACAACCATGTTTCCAGCCAATCACAGCGCTCCACTCCACATGTTGTTTTGAAGGAGGTTCCTGGAATGTTTTGGACCTGCTCTCACCACGTGGAGGCTCAAGGTAACTTCTCAGCTTCACTGCGTGTTGAGCCACTGAAGCAGCTAGCCCTGTCTGTGGCCTTTAAGTATTATTAAAACAGAACCGTGTTGTGAGACATGTCAGCGGCAGGCCAGCCCACCAGGAGCCAGAACATCCCGGCCGTGAGACGGGTCACCATCCACGATGCTGCCCACATGCCGCAGGACTACTCCACGACCCCCGGGGGGACTCTGTTCAGCACTACGCCAGGAGGTAACGAAGAACTGGGTCTTGTTATTGGATTTAACACAGTTTAAATACGATATGCGTTAAGAGAAAGATCAGTAATGAAAGGGGGGGGGCATTTAAAGGGACACTTACATGGAAAATCTACACGACATTTCTGAAGAATGTCACGTTGATCCCGAAACCAGCATTTCAAGTTCAAAATGTATTTAGTTATAGGGAGATTCATTGAGAGTTACTTTCCCTTTTCACAAACGCCCTGATCACGTTCACAAAGGCTGTGTTCAAAAACACTCGTTGTTTATACTATTTTCTGCAGCTGCCCTCGGGAAGTACTGTAGCATGCAGCATGCATACTACGGCCCAATCCCAAACCACGCCCTACCCCCTACCCCTTATCACACTACCCCTCCGTGACGTAGTGAACTCCGTGGAGTGACACTCGCAGCTCAACGAGGCTCCCTCCTGTCAGATGGAGGGATTAAATACAGCAGCAAGCTTTGGGACAAACTCCCCTCTCTCCGGTAGAAACAGGAAATGCCGTAGCTGTATGTGACAACGGTTTCAAATCATAGACTGTATTTCAAATCAGCATCTCTTAGGCTAAAAATTAATAACTAAAATAAAACTCCAAACATCTTTAATTGTGTTACTTTTTTGTAAAGCTCGTTTAGTTTTAAACCTAATTTTTATAAGCTTCTTAGTTTTTGCAACAGTCTGTAAATATACACAACTTTATAATAAAATGCACACATTTACCTTTTTCTAGACTAAACACAGGTATACGATCCTAAGTTAAAAAATATGAGGTTATCATGAGGTTGTTAACATCGCAGTTTATCAGTGGATGTTTGCTGGAACTACTTGTTAATAGCGTGTTTCCTGACAGACACACACAGCATTGAGACCGGTCAGGTAGAGACCGGTCTCCAGTCAGCACCCGATGCAGACTCGCTGTTTGATGGCTTGAGCCCACTCCCCCTCCACACCGCTCCACACTCGTTGGTTTGGAACAGCACTTAATGTGGCGGACCCTCCCCACGAACGTGAAAACGGAGGGGTAGGGTGTAGGGGGCGGTTTGGGATTGGGCCTACGTCACAACACTTGGACTTGACCCTCTTGCTTATATCAACACCGCAAAGCATTATGGTTGAGATATGCCAGTAAATCATGCTGGATGCAAAAATAGTAACAGGATGCACTATCTTTGGGACATACGTTTGACATGCTGCACAGTATGGGAGCATGGAAAGCACCAACTATTACACATTCTCACCTGGAAAAGGCCATTTCCCCTCCCAAATTCTGTTATTCCGGGGATTGAACCTGACCTTCTTATCAAATGTTAGCCTATCTGACCTATTAGCTGCCACTTACCATTATGACCCCAAATGTTGCCAGATTTGTATTTTAAACTGCTCCAATTCACACAGTATGTTGGTTCAATGGAATATCTCTGTGTTGCCATAGATTGAAGTGAATGGTTTGTAAATGTAAACATTACTCCATGGATTTATATTTGGATACGCTATAGAAAAAAAGGGAATAATCCTACCAGATAATAATAATAATAATAATATATATTTTTTTATTTATTTATATATATATTGTGGCATTTAAACTGTTATTTATAAAGGACATTTAAAATATTTGATGGTTTTGGCATCTTCTGTGTTCAGGCTGTAGCTGCTCTCACACAATCGAGTATGTTCAAATATAGCCCGTCCTCGGTCCCGTCCTATTTATAGTTTTGTTATTACAGCAGGCTGCTGTTTAGCTGCGGCAACTTGTTTACTAGAGTTTGGCTTCACCAGGACACGTGTGTGATACTGTAGACTAGAGGAAGAACATGCGCTTATAATAACCTTATGTGTTTTAAAAGCAACATATGTTTCCGTGGATACATGCAAGATACTAAAAATTAACAAACTTTCACCTACTTGCCATGAAAACCTAAATTATATATATATATATATATATATATATATATATGTTTTTTGGCTCATCAACCGACTAAAAGCCAGTTTCACACGCATCAAAACGCTGAGTTATTGGCCAATAAATGTATTCAGCATTTTTTGCTCATATATCTAATCTTGACACCTTGAGAAATCTCCAATGACAAGAGTGACGCAAAAAAGTGTTTTCACTCTGCTGCGGTGAGAAAGTTACACATGTCGTCCATTATAAATGATAGTGTGTTCTGCCACAGATGAGGGCAGATTTACACAGATGAGACAGAATTGGTGCACAGGGCTCGACATTAAGGACTGCCCGGGGCCATCTAGTATTTAGCTCGGGCCATGAAGCCTCACCTGCTGGTTGCCCGATCGGGCAATCTATTATGCCAGTATCATGCAGCTCGCGGATCCAGTAATGAGTGACCCGACAGTAAAACTAAACATATCTATAACTAGTTACGGTAGTTTGAGAGGTAATTAAAATAGCTACGTGTGATATTCTAACCTGAAGTGTGTGTTTTGTCCGCTCACCGCTGCATGTGATCATGCAGAGCTGCGTGTCGACTCGTCAGCAGCAGCTGATCTCTCTCTCCCGTCAGATTAGACTTCACTCGCGTTTATGTCCATATCGATCAGATCCAGCTAGTTCTAGCTAATGATATGACTACCTGCTTATTAAAAGACACCTAAACAATAAGTGTCGCAATGCAACCGGGTGAGGCCACAAAGTATAGCGCAGCATTATGCATTTGTTTACATGCCCACCGGAACCCCGATGCATTACCAACAGATCAACGCACAATCAACCTAGACAGGACATCTCTTTCTCCACATTAAGTGTTAGACATTAGAATTGACTATTATTGTCTGTCACATACTCTTCTTGTCTGTCACATAAGTGGCGCAACTGAAGCGGTATTTGCGCTAAAGGGAAATTATTTTGACCGAAGAGATTTAGATTTGTCGGCTAACGGGAACTCCGACGTCACATGTTGTGTGCTTCGCGGATGCGCTCGGCTCCTCTCGACTGCTGCTCGGGTCTGCTCGGTCAGCTTCTGGATGAGGAGGCATTCGTTCGACCAACTTACAGTAGATAACATTACAAACATTTTTAACAGGGGCCATAATAGTGTAAATAATGTTTGTTTTGGCAGTTATAACTGAATGTAATGTTTTCTACTTTTTTCCATCGGATGAAGGCATTTGCCTTCATCAGATGTATCTTGACCAACAACTTAAGTATTTCTTATAGCTATGCAGGACATGCAAGCGAGCAAACAAGAGCAAACAAACAAGTGAAATGAAGAATAACATTGACATTGTACAATATAATATTGTGGTGGTTCATCTTATAATTCAGTCTAGAGAATGCACCAGACAGCATCTAAGGCCTGCAAAAATCTAAATGTTCTAGGGGGAGGCCCCCCAAACCCTTCGTGCCATTTCATCCGCGCGCATTTTTCAGGGCAATCTCTATTGGGCTCAGGGCCATCTGTAAATTAGCTTAGATGGCCCACAGGGCCATCTCCCAAAATCCTTAATGTCATGCACTGGTGCAGGTACGGTTAGTGGACTGATCTCGGGGACAAAAAGAAATGGGTCATTCATTGGTCATGGACGTGTGTGCAGTGAACACACAACAGTCCTCTTAAAGGGGAACAAGAAGTACTTCACAATACTGTGGGATGGATGAGGGATCATAAATATCTTTAATACTTTCTTTATGTTAATAATGATTGAATTATTTTTCATTTATATTGTGCTATACTTGGAGCTATATTTTGTTAAATTGTATTGTATTAGATTGAGTTAAATGCTATTTATTTTGTATTTTATATCTAATAAACAAGTTACCACTTTTAAATGTATGCTTCTACATCTTCTTGAATATATTTTAATAATGTTTCCACTGGTAACAAATGTTAAATGTGGAGATTAGTTGCTTAGATTTTTGTTTAAATTAATAATAATAATAATAATAATAATAATAATAATAATAATAATACATTGTATTTAGAGGCACCTTTCAAAGCACCCAAGGACACCTTACAATTCAGAAATTATTCTATATTTATTTATATTTATCTTTTTCGAACTGGCTAGAATTCTTCAATGTGGATATTAGCTGCTGAATTGTATTTTATTTCATTTTATTTTTAAGTTAAACTGACTCAAGTGCTATTTAACTGAATGTACACTATGAATACAGCTGCAGCACATTTTGATCTCCTGAAATTCAACATATTATTTTAGTATCAAAATATGGACAATAATGAACTTTAAAGTCTTTTCTGCTGCTTTCTACAGGTACCAGAATCATCTACGACAGGAAGTTCCTCCTGCAGTGTCGGACGTCCCCCCTCGCCCGCACCCCCCCCAATCTGCCCGACATCCCCGGGGTCACCAGGCCGCTCAAACCCAGCGACAGAAACCAGCCGGAACAGACCCCCCCCTGCAATAACTCCAACCACAGCCTGCTTACAGAGGAAAGCGCAGGTAAACAGATCTGTATATCTGTCATGAGCAGCCATTATCCACTTCCTTCTTCTCACTCCAATGTCTTTTCTTTCTCCTGTAGACGACCAGTTTGAAATGGATATCTGAAGAGCCTCTGCTGCAAGGATAAAAGTGATTTCCAACATTTTTATTTCTTTTTTTTATGTCCAGTGACATAAGAAGCATAGTCTTACTGAGCCAGGTAATCTTCCTTCAGATTCGTTCTGAAAACGAGATGGCATTTTTTTGTTGTTGTAATGCTTAATATGTGTAAGAATGTTGTTCTCTTACGAAACAACATGCATAATTGTTTCTTTACTTTGAATACACTTGACTTTGTATGACCTGTGACATATTTGACAAGTAAGTCAAAGTCTTGTTGAAATTAAACAATCAATATTTTATGTGATTTGACTCATTTGATGACTTTTTAGGTCTTAAAATTATTAAATGTTTCACAGATAAATTACTGAAATTATTTGTTGGTTATACGGTGTAAATCAAGAGCCAGGGACTCTAAAAGGAGAACACATTTTTAAGCATGCCCTTATGATCGTAACACTGAAGCCTATTCTAACTAGGGTTGCGGTCGGATAATCCAAAAATCAGCTCCTGACGTCTAACCCTATCGTCTATCCCTTGACCTCTGTGTGAAACGTCACGGGGTTAAGGGATAGTGGATAGGAGAATTCAAAAGGACTTTAGAGAATCAGAATGCACTTTCCCTATCCGACGTGTTTATGATGCGCCAGCGGACGTCATAAATGTGCGTCTGCTGCTGTGTGGAAACTATGGAAACTACAGTCTTCTATACAGCGGACTACATGGATGTTTAATAAGAACGAGGGACTACTGTAAACTCATCTAGAGACTCTGCACCGTGCTCTGATGCTGTTGTTTTATGCTTTATGAACGTGGACAACAGAGAAACGTATTCTTCATGACCAAAGTTGGAATTGAAATAAAAAAGGAAAGTGAAACTTATGCTCGTCACCCTCTCCCTCCGGTCCACATTAATACAAATGATCCCAATACGTATGATTGTATGAACTATGAAAAGATCTTAAAAGAAATACTGTATTTATTAAAAAAAATTCATCTGTGGAAGCCTTAGCGCTGTAAAAAGCACGACCAATCATCTGAGCCGGCCCGGCTAAAATAACTGGATGGCCTACCTGCCTTTCAGCCTTCCATCTGTGCACAAACTTATCTCGTGCCCTCATTGGTCATGTGCGCGTTCGTGTGTGTTGGAGGACGGGCTCTGTAAGGAAGTGGCAGATTTTCAAATTCTAGCGCACTCGAGCTGGTTTCTCCAAAATTACCTACCCCACCTTTAAGTACTATTAATATCTTCACAGAAAATTCAGAGGTTTTTCATTTCACTCCTCTTTTAGCTGACATTTAATAAATGCAGGTACATTTTTAGCAACTATTCATACTAAATCAGTTGTCCGTCACCTGGTGCCAGGACCAACAGATCCATCTCTAGGCTCAGCAGCCCTGTCCCCCCATAAGGCTTTGCAGTCTTGCCATGCTGTGTCCATTGAAAGCCAGTTGGCTTGAAAGCTGGACTTCAATGACTTGATCAGTGACTTTTCCTGTAAGAAGGCTAGGCGCTGGGCTCTTGGTGAGTCAGGCTGAGCCAGGGCTCGTAAAACTGTTAAAGGGCAAGGCTATACGATATTGGATCACTACACAGAAGATGCATGATAAGAAAAACACTTTTCATTTCCATTTCTGTTTTGTTGTCCGTTTACACTTTAATACCCGCTTATTTTGTAGTTGGTATGTATATTTAATTCAAACATATGCTGCTTATGTTATTTTTGTTGTTATAGCATTTTATAAATGACAATATTGGTGTTAATGTTCACTTTATTTTTATATAAGAGGTCATGTATATTTAAGTTATATTTATTTAGATTTTTGAATGTTCCATTCAAAAATGTTATTAAAAAGTCATGTACCATAAAAGGTGACTATTGAGGTCTATTGTCAGGAATGTTAGTGTTATATCAAATAGTGAATTCTACTGCAGCAGAATGTTGCACGTCTGCACAGTGTTATATGTTCACCACTCAGTGTCAGTAAATATTGAGTAGTTAGTATTGGACTACAAGATAGATGCAACAAGCCTGTACAGGTAGAGTTATTTAAAACATAAATGAGTCGGTTGGGTTCTGGAGGTGTGGTTACAGCAATTGTGCTTGGTTGGCGTGGCCTGAGCCTGGTGGTGGGGCCCAATGTGATATCTTTTCATGGGGCCTAAAATCCCTGGCGGCGCCCCTGGCCGCAAGGCATTGTGGGCCAGCATTTTCTCCTCTCCTTTCGTGAAGGGAGGTCCAGTGGTTCCTAAGCTAAAGGAGGTTATAAAGGAAGTTTGAAACCTCCTTTCCTATCATCTAGAGCAGGGGTGTCAAACTCAATTTCATCGCGGGCCACATCAGCATTATGGTTGCACTCAAAGGTCCGGTTGTAACTATATAAATATACATATATAAATGTATAAAATACATAAAATAATGTATTATATTACATTATTGCCTCTGAATTGGATTATTATTGGATAGGGTAATAACTTCATGAATAACTACGTCTGAAAGCAGAAGTCCAGGGCAAATAATTGCAAGTCTCTTCAGTGCGCATGTCACAAAATGAGATGCATTGTGGGACATGTAGTTTATGGGCAACCTGCTTCTGTAAAGTGGCATGTTACCATATAATAAACGTATTATATTCTTTGCAAGCTCTTGCGGGGCCACATAAAATGAAGTTGCGGGCCGGATTTGGACCCCGGGCCTTGAGCTTGATACCCCTGATCTAGAGAATTGGAACGGCACTTATCATGGCTGCCACTGACGTACTTCCGGGTCATTTCACTCCGTTAGGAAGGTTCCTAAGCTAAATGGACTATTGGACCGCAACCTAGTACTTTTGTTAACATCCAGCAGATACAGAGCAACATTAGTACTCATTTGAGTAATGCTCCTCACCACCTGACCTGCTAAATCTAAGTCTGATATTCAGCTCTGTTTTGGTCGTTGTTACGTCGCTGCACCATGTTCACCAGCTAACTTTGTTACCTGATGGATACAGTAACTAAGTACATTTACTCAAGTACTGTACTTAATTCCATTTGTAGGTACTTGAGTATTTCCATGTTGTGCTACTTTGTACTTCTACTTCTCTAAATGTCAGAGGTAAATTGTGTACTTTTACTCCACTACATCTATTTAATACCGTTAGTTACTTTACAGAATTTGATAAATGATGTGAAATATAACCAACTCTTAAATCAGACTTGAGTTACACCTGGAGTAAATTCACAAGCTACCTGCAGTATACAAAGTCATTCAAACTAGCTGCCAGCTTTGATAACACTTTAATGCATCAATAATTATAATAATATAAAATATGTTTTTCTGAAATGTTTACTTTTGGTACTTTTAGTATATTTTGATGCTTATACTTTTGTACTTTTTCTTGAGTAACATTTTGAATGCAGGACTTTTACTTGTAAGAGTATACACTCTGGTACTTATACTTTTACTAAGTACAAGATCTGAGTACTTCTCCCATCTCTGCTGTTTGAAAAGTTTATTTGTAAAACTACTTCCTGGAAACCAGTCTTTATATTCGAACACTCAAATGCCTGCTGTGCCTCATAGCATAGCAACCCTACAAAGTTAGAGGAAATTAGCCACTTTTAGGCTCTTGTAAAAACCCTTAAATAAAAACCATCACACACTTTGTTCTGATGAGAAATAATTTATTGTATTAGTGTACACTTTAAACATACAAGGATCCATGTGACCCGACATCTCAATAAAGTTAAAAGCGCTTCAACCATTCTGACATTTTTTATTTCAATGGCATTATTACGTAACATTTCAGTCTTAAATTAAAAAAAGAAGAGTTTGTACATAAGACCTGTACAACTACTGTTAGACTTTTCTATAGTGCTTTAGTTAATGACCATGTTTACATTATGTTTCATCTTACTGGATCAATACATTACCATAATCAACCACTCTAAACTTCAATTCATCCATTTTCAATCCAAGGTAAAACTAAGGTCCCCTGATATTTACAAAAAACTACAAATAATTTACAACTCTTGATTTTACAAATCCATTATTTCGAGATGTGTCCAGGATAAAGCTTGTCCCTTCCTTCCTGCCAGCTGCCTCTGTCCCAGTGTCAGACTGGACTTCTGTAAAGTGCCTGTGATCCTCCGTCCACTGTGTGTCTCTGACTGGCTCAGTTTTAGTGTTGAAGACTTTTCTGGGCCTTCTGCTCGATTCTATTTCACCTTTATCCAAAAGGTTTTCAGGTATTTCGCTCAGTGGCAGCCGCACTCCTCCACCACCATGTTCTCGTGATGCCTCATGACCATCGCCCCCGCCTCGTAGTACAGCATGGAGAGCGGTCCCAGGTGTGTCGGCACACAGGACAGACACGGCACCTTGTCTGGGCGGTGGAGCTTCAGAAGGCTCTGGAAAGATAAAGAGATACAATGATGGATTAGACAACATGTAGGGTATTATTGGTAAACCTCATTACTAGAAACACTATACAAAAAGAGAGGTCTTAAACTCAGTCTCACCTGCATGTACGCATGGTTGGTTGGAGTGAAGGTCTCGTCCACTGGGTTGGGGCAGCTCCCCTCACAGCGGTAAGCGTTGTACTGTTTGGGATAGACGATCCACTCGCTCCAGCCGATCTTCTCAAAGTCCACCACCATGTCCACCCTCCTGCAGAGAGGACCCTTCTCCTCCTCCTCTGTGGGCTTGCTGACAGGGGCCGAATCAGCCACTCCCTTCCTCTGGTGCTGGGTGTGCTGGTGCCTGTTGGCCCTGCGACTCCTCGGCTTGGAACCAGAGCCAGGGGCCACTTTCTCCCGGTCATAGCTGACGTACTTGGAGTGCTCTGCTGTGCGGATGAGTGTTGGCATGCGCTTGTTGTTCAGGTTCTGCCTTGAGAACACCACCATCATGACCCGGTCAGCAGTAAGGTGTTGGACTCTCTCCTGCTCTTCCTCCTCCTCTTCCTCCTGTGTGGTGTGCTCCTGCTGCAGCCAGCGAATGAGCACCCCCGTCATGTTGACCACCTTCCAGGAGGAGGGGGATACCGTGGCACCGGGGTGAGCTTTCAGGCGGCCCAGGAACATCCTGTTCTCTGAGCAATGCGTGCCGGAGCAGCGCCCCCTGTGTGAGTGGTAGACGTCCACTGAGGCTCGGGGAGACTCGGTGAAGGCGGACAGGCGGATGCGAAGTTCTGCCAGCTGGACGTTGTCGCTCGCAGACATGGAGGACAGGTCAAAGGTAACGGACCACCTTTTGCCAATCTGCTCGCAGCCTGAAATAAATAAGAGTAAAAAAAACGTGTTAAAATCTTCCATCACTTAAACAATAGAATGCATTTCATTACATTTGGGACTGCAAAAACAATGTCCAATTTCTCATTCAGTATGTAAACATGTGATGATTCGACAGCTTGTATTCCTTATAAGGGAACTGCAAGCATGCTAAAACACATTCATCATTTTTTGATGAGGCAAATGATTAAATTAAGGTGAAAATAATACAGGTATCAAAAGGAACTGCAGAAATAGTGTATTTCTTAAATATATGTTTTTTAAAGAACAACATAAATCCCACATGCACAATATGCCATAGAAAAACTGCACATGATATTAATCTGATTTATGATGAAAACTTACTTTTAGCTACCAGGCTGATGACAGAGTCGGAGTCCTGCATGGCAGGGTCCTCGGTCATCGTGTGGCTCAGGCTATTGGCCAGGGTCTTGGCCCGCTCCTCGGTCAGCACGGTCCGGTATAGCTGCATCATGTAGAATGGCAGCCTGCTGCTCTGCTTCGTCTGCTGGATGCGCTTGGAGCCGCCACTCATCCCTCGGAGCAGTGCGTCAGGGTGCATCCCGGGAAAAGGCTGTGCGCCGAGACACACAACCAAATCCACTAGAAGAAGAAGCGCAAAAGAAAAATCCATAGGTGCCTTCATAATTCCTTAGTGTGATGTTGTCTCTTCCACGGGTAGATCCCAAATGCTCCAGATGAGATGCTGAGGCCAGGATTTATAGTCCCACCCCTTTCTCCTGACGGTCTTTGAAGAGCTGTCAATCCGGAGGGCGTGTTTGATCCAGGGGGCGCTCAAAGACTTAATGTTACATGGGTCGTTGTGTATCGAAACCAATTGCCTGTGTAGTGGTAAAAGTGTAAAATGGCACCACTCTGACTCTTGTTGTTTTGGGTTAAAGATCCCTTTGATAAGAAGGCATGACAATAATATCAGTTAAAGAGATTACGAGCTGCATGCGCTGTGATTAATTGGTTCGTAACATGGGAGTTAATCAGAATGTTAAACTTACCATCAATATTTGACATAAGTTAATGGAGATTTCATTTTCATTTTGCATTTACAATATTGGTAAACTTTTTTATAAAGGCTTATTTGCCATATATTTTTGAAAAACGAATCATTACTTGTTGGCATAGTTAGTATGTTTACGAACGATGTTCAATATATGTATTGGATAATTACTTTAAATATGTAGTTAATAATTATAAACAAATACAATAACCAGAAATATTCAACAAAGACGATATTTAGAGATAAATCTAGTGCTTCTGCTGATGTGTGAAATATGTTCCCTCGCCAATTTTGTGGACATCTTATCTTATTCGTTGGTTTTATTGAATTTATTTGAATGCTTATTTGTTGTGTTTATTTTTAAACTAAAGATTAAAATGTTTTATCTAAAGACCTATAATAACAACAATTCTAAAATCATTTATATTGATATTGAAACTGGGCAGGAGGATGAGTGATCATTCTCAACATGTAAAATGTATACATATAAAAACTAAAGATGAATATAAAATAAGCAAAATATCACCATATGTTTGTCTATTATATTCTTAAAAAATAGATGTTATGTGTATACATTTATCTCAAATACATGGGTTTCTATACTACACATATGTTCAGATGAGCTGTAATAATCCACAATTTTGGACAACTTCAAAAAAAGATGTAATACAGCAATTTCAGGTGTATAATCTGCCATGATAAGTGACAGCAGCATCTTCAAAGGAACATTAATGTGTCGGACATGGCAGATAATCGTTGCCCATTCATAAGTCAAACTGCATACTTGAGCTCAAAGGAAAGCAGAACGTGTTGATAACAAACTACAAAGCCTTGATGAGCATATGAACTTGAAAAGAACCAAATAAATGCCATTAGTGCCATACGTCTTGTTCTATGAAAGTTCTTAATTGACACGACATGAAAACAACTTTGTTTTAAACAATGTATTGCACGTTTGGAGCCAGAGTGTAACAAAAGCTTAAAACATTAGTACAAAATCAACTGTAGCATGTTTACTACAACGAAAACCAAACTTAAAACGATGTGTGTTGCTTAACGGTGTGGAAAGTAACTTTATTTAATTAGGAACTGTAAGTCCATTCAAGTAAAGAACAATTTCGAGTTACTTTTAAGAGGTATACTTCACCTGAATATTTCCATTCTTATGCTTCAAAAACTTCTAATCCACTATAAGTATTTGACAACAATAGATTCGTTTTTAGATTTACATTATTAATACATATATTATTATAATATTAGGCTTCTCATCAGAATAAAAAATAGTCGAACTGGGACAATATTTACAAGCTGCAGCTATACATTATAATCTTGAGACAAATGTACTTTTAGTTACATTATGTGTCCTTAAATAAATTGTTGAATGAACTTGTATTCTGTTGTATAGTTACTTTTACTTGAGTAAACTTTCTTTGTTATGAGGTTAAATCTATTACAGCTGTTATAAGAAAAATCATTTGAAACGCTTTTAATGTTTTATATCCCTATAATCTTGATACTTGTAGTTATGCATTTATCTGGCAAACCCTGTCCTGCATAACTGATTTTTTTGTTTAACTTATGGACACAGTTTTACCTCAAGATAAGGTACCAATACACGAATAGTTTACGTTCAATCGTTCTGTGCATACAAGGCAAATGCTATCCAAAATGCCCACTTTATCGCATCACAGAGAGCACTTCAAGAGGGAATAACCGAATAACACAAGTAGCAATGCACTGCTCCGAAAATGTATATTTAGGCGAGTTCAGTTGTAAGTGTCAACCTACTTCAAAAGTCAGTGACTTCAGACACTCTATCTGATCGTTGCCCATCATTGGTCAAGGGGACTTTATGCTAAGTACAAAGCTTTGATTATTTTAAAACCGTTTTTAGTGTAAAAACGCTAAACCTTTCCAACACTCACATCACTGGAAGTAAGTGTAAGCCATTGGACAAAAGGCAGCACATGAACAGCTCGCTCTCTTTCAAATGAAACCACATTAAACAGATTTACCTGCTAAATTATCTAAACTCTAACTGTCCAAACCTTTAATTAGCCTATACCAAATCTGAGGTGTGTGGTGAAAATTCCTTAGAAGTTATCGCATGTCGTTTTAGTGAAATTACCTTTATTTAATTAATGTAGACTTGTGCTTGTTTGGAATAGCCTACGGCAACATTTTTAAATAGCCTCAATGAACAAACATAAATACATATAGATTTCCAAACCGGTTTAAGTAACCACAAAGTCAATCAATGACTTGTGTTGATCATGTGCGTTTTGTGGTAAATGTTTTATAGCCTACAACGTATTTATTTGTGTGTAAACGGAAGTGAATATCGCACGCGCACCTGCAGTAGGTGAAGCTGATTGAAGCATTTCCTCTCAGGTGAGGCTGTTTCTCACGACGAGCCGCGTGGGCCATCATGGACTTTCGACACTTAATTTGCTCAATCCTGGCAATTCTGAGCATTTCCCAAGGTAAGAAACATTATATTCGGTTTTTTAAGGCATTATACCTATTAAGTGTTGCTATTAAGCGAGTTTGTTGGCCTACAGTACATGTCAATTAACACTCAAGCACGTTTCCACAAGTTCTTCAATGTCAGCCTAAACACGAACAAGGCAATTTCGCGTACATTTCTGCACCCCATGGGCTCAGGGATAAAATATTTTTATGGAATGCCAGTTACTCTGTTTTTGTTCATGCGTTTTTATAATACAAATGTTCCTCTGTTTCTTTTACTTTTTTTGTAACGTTTGGGTAAAAACAATGTATCAGTTGGTGGAAATAGGTAGTTATATTTATCAAAAATATACCCATGCTGTTTTAGCTAACTTTCCTTAACATGAATTTGAAGATGTGAAAGCAGTGCGCATTATATGTATCCTTCTGTTTGCTCAATCGACCTTTTGTGCCGAGTTTAGACCTCCTCGGTTTATCAAAGGTTTTTCCTTTACTGAAATACTGACTTGGTGTGAGTTTGCCAGTGGCTTTTGTTGCCCACATTTAGTCATTGTAAAAGCAATTCACCAATCATTTACAATTCAGTTTGAATTTGGCTTAATTTTTTAAAATCCTGATCTGAAAAGTGAGGGGTGTAATTTTAGATCCATTGCACAATTCATCCAGTGAATTACTGGAAAACTCCAGTGAAAGCCAGAAATATTTCCCAAGCCTTCTTGAATGTTTATAGGACAAATGTTGGGATGCAGACCAGACCAGTGGCGGTGTGACGATGGAAACTGTATGCCGAATATCTGGCGATGTGATGGAAGTGGAGACTGTCTGGATGGATCTGATGAAATGGATTGCAATGGTAGATTCACTATCCTTATTCCTGTGCAAAACAACTGTTCTTTACAATAATACATTATTCAAATTGGATGATCGCTTTATTATTTTTCATAGTTTGTTTAGGAGTCTGAAATGGTTAACACAATATTCTACATGGCAGATATTTTTAATAGATTCACCAGAATAGCTAAATCTGTTTTTTATTTTAAATATGCTTCATAATAATGACAAAAACGAAGTGATGTTTCAGTCATTACGAAATAAAAATAATGTGGAAAACTTTTTTACCTAAAGATAAAATGCTGGTAGACTGAAAGAGAAACTATTTCCCCCCATCTAGCAATTTCTGGCTCTCCTAAATGCCCCCCCGGACAGTTCCCTTGTGTTGACTCTGTCGGCTGCGTTGACGCCTCAGCTCGCTGTGATGGTACAAAGCAGTGTCCCACCGGCTCTGATGAGGAGAACTGTGCAGTGACACAGGGCTGCTTGGACTCTGACTGGACCTGTCGAAACCACATCTGTATCCCCAAGGAGCTGCGCTGCAATGGACTGAATGACTGCCAGGACAATTCTGATGAGGAGGACTGTGGTGAGGAATATGGAGGATTTTAATCTTATAGTACATCCTCGTTGATTGCCTACCTTCCCGAAATGTCAGACTGTGGGAAAGTAGGGCACTATGGAGTCGGTTCACCCAAACATTGAACAGTTTTGATATGTGATGACTAAAAAATCAGTAAAGTTAGTTTGCTGAACATGCTGATCAAAGAAGACAGATCAAGCAAATGGATATTATGTGTTAATAGTATCAAAGTTGTGTCAAAAGATGTCAAACACAACCAAATGGGCCCCTAACTCAGGCTAGATATGAGAGAGAGTTCAATGTTGAAGTATTGATGGTCTGTTCCCCAGGACTGTGTGGTGAGGATGGCATACGGTGTCCTGATGGGACGTGTCTGAGTTCAGACGAGCGTTGTGATGGGACGTTTCACTGCGCGGACGCCAGTGATGAGCCCATAACCTGCGGTAGGTTTGAGACAAATTGACTTGAACAATGAGGTCTTCCAATGATGGCAAATACAAACCACTCGCAACTGTTGGTAATCAATGTCAACATAATGTTTCTGACATGCTCCTGGTTCATGGATTTCTGTAATGCTCCTGCAGGTCGTATTTGCTCTACGAACAACGGCGGCTGCAGCCACGTGTGTGTCGATGAGCCCTGGGGAGCTTTGTGTACCTGTCCCGCTGGATATAAGCTCTCTTCCAATGGAGCAGTCTGTGAAGGTGTGTTTGGCTTTAAATAATCAAAGCGAACTGAACAAATATAGATGTAGGAGCCTGCCTTTTGCAGGATCATCCTTGGTCCCTTAACCCCTTTCTTTGCATACCGGAATGTTTTTAAGAAGTGTCTTTTTGCAGCTTTGTAATCATCTGTTGCTAGATATGTTTTGATACTTCATGTATTTCAAGCTATAACCCTCTTTTTTCCCCCTCAGATTTGGATGAATGTGCCCCCCCCTTCGCCCTCTGTATGCATCACTGTGCTAACACTGTCGGCTCATACTATTGCCAGTGCAGAGAAGGATTCAAACTATATGGAGGCACTGCATGTTTAGCTACAGGTAAGGAGACAAAGCTTTTCCTTGTTTGTACAAATCTAATGATGCATACAATCATCCTTTGGTGCCAACTAAGCCTTTTCTAGAGCCAGAGATCAAACAAGACCATACACATCAACCAGCAAGCAAGTACCAAGCTGCTAAGTGTTACTGAGCTAGTCATCAGCCTAATTGTGTTATGTGATTAACCTACTCTGGATTTAGTTTCATCCTCTGAAAAAGATCAAACCCAAACCAGAAGCATCATGAACTGAACTTGGTTAAAAGATAATTGACGTACTAATAGGTCTCTTTGATGTGCCTGAGCATTTACGAATAACAAAAGGTATCAAACGTTCAAAAGGATCAAACGCGACTTCAGATGCAAGCAGTTGAGATGGTTTCACCGGGATGTCTCCTCAAATGTTGTTAATAAAAGGATGATGCAATTGTGAAATATTGCGTTTGCATCAAGGTTGTTTTTTCTGTCTGAATATAGGCAGTAAAGTAATCCCTCACCTTAGTAGTTGATGGATGTTTAGTGAGCAGGAGGTGAAACTTACTACAATCCAAATATTCCCACTAACTGACTCTATACATTTGTCCAGGTAACGCTACCAGACTGCTGATAGTGCAGAGGAGCTCTATGGGGCTGTTAAATGTGACGTCTCAACAGTTTAAAGTTATCCACACTCCAGTTCTTGACCCAGTGGCTTTGACTTTCGACGTTTCCCGAGGCTTGTACTACTGGGCCGACAACCGTGGCAGCATTTACGAAAGTAATGGACGGCAGAGCTGGACAACATTTACTGGTGAGTTGATCCAAGATGTGGTTGCTCTTTTTTTGTGTCTTTAGAGGTATTATGGCAATAACAGCTGGTTTTGAATTAGAATAGTGACATGTATTTTATATATGAAGTTACTGAGTCAAGAGAAAATGGTAATGTTAACTAGGTAGATGTTCACCACACTGGTTAGCTTGGCTTTAACACATAATGTAAAATATGTTGCATCTTTTCCTTTTGAAAATCCAATGGAGTTGAAACAATGTGTTTTCACAACTTTTGACCGATTCAACAATGGGTTTTTTCCCCCCTTGTTTTGGTCTGAATTAGTTTTTTTTAAAGTCCTGAAAACCCCCCTACTGTGTTACCCTTTGTGGAATCCATCAGGGTCCACATTTAAATCTCAACGCTGAATGCAGAAGGTAATTGTGGCATTTCTAAACAAAAATGTCTTATTAGACGTCTGATTTATTCATTAACAGGTGAGCCTGGAATCACGGGTCTAGCTTGCGATTGGCTGAATGGAAACCTGTTCTGGTCCAATCAGAAGACAGAGTCAATCTACATGCAGTCAGCTGACGGGAGAAGTTTCACTACACTGCTGAGCAAACACAACAAACCATCAGATTTGGTGCTCGTACCTGTGGAGAGGCATGCTACTTTAATTCTCTCTATCTGCTACACAGGATGAAACATAATATTATTTGACATATTTAAATGTTATTTAGTGATAACCCTGGTCTCAGTGAATTGGTAAATCTGCTTTTATACAGTATTGAACATGGATAATTGAGAAAATGGTTGCAGCAGTATTGGAATGACTTGTTGAATCCTATACTCACAGCAAACATTCAAAACCAGCCATGGTAAATTAACCAAAATAGGATGATACACTGACCGTGCTTTTTTAAATTCTCTGCTCTGTCTCGCAGCCTGATGTTCTGGTTCAGTTCTGGCCCGGGGGAAAGAGTGACGATAGAGAGGTCGTGGATGGACGGGTCCGATGGAAACACTCTAGCGGTGCTCACTGCTCAGGCGGCCCACAGCCTCACTGCAGACGTCGCTGCCAGGAGGCTGTTCTGGATCAGCAACTTCAAGAAGGTGAGATGAGATTAGATGTACTTTATTGATCCCAATTTAGGATTCATCTTTTGTCACAGCAGCATGTTAAGAAGGTGAGAAACGGATATACACAGTGGTGGAGTTGAAATGCATTGTAATGTTTTAGATGTACAGAGTTATGATACTGAGCATGCAAAATAGCAGGAAACTGAAACGGCTGAATAAAATATAATTTAAATTAAGGCGGCGCATAAAGGTGCGCTCAGTTGAGGCTTCCTCCGCAAGATGATGCCCCCTCCCCGAGGTGAGATCCCACGCAGTCTGATGATCGGCGTGTAGGGAGGGGCGGCCCTGTGTACTCATTCATGATGAGAAGAGAGTATAATACCATTCTTTTTAAAACAAAGTTTGTCACTACAGAATAATTTTGTAAACCATTTGATGTTTATGCTTAACATGCAGTGAACAATAACTAGTTTCATTCAGTCCATAGAGACGGTGAAGATGGACGGGACCGGCCACTTCTCCTTCACAGGCCTGTTCAGCAGGAGGGCGGCTCTCGGCCTCGCTGTGTTTGAGAGCTCCTTCTACTGGGTCGATGAGATGGGACTGTGGCAGGTCCCACAGACGCAGCCAAACCAGAAGAAATTTCTTTTGAAAGCGGCACTGCCGACACTAGCCGTTTACCATGAGCTTCAGCAGCCTCGAGGTACTTATGGAAACAAGATATTTAATTCTGATGCAATATACTTGTTGATTGGAGTATTTCTTTCTCTGAATTGGCTATGACTTTAGTTTATGCTCTTCTTAGGCACCATGTTAAGATTCATTTTTGTTTCAAAACAAACAATACAGTTGTCATATTTGTATGTTTTGTCCCGAGTATTGTTTATTGATTTATACTTGATTGGTTTTAAATGACATAAACAGCGGATTTTTTTTCGCACCATAGTTGTTTCTTCCTCATCTGAGAATATTACTTTCATTTCAAAATGTCCTGTTTGTTTTTTTTAAAACTATTTTTTTTTTTTTTTTTTACATCATTCAGGTTCTACTGCATGTGCAACTACTCTGTGTCAGCTCTGCCAGCTAACTAAAAGAAACCCGGTGGGATTCACCTGTGCTTGTCCGAACGCCAAAATGCTGATGCCTGATGGGACATGTCAATGTAAGTTTAACAACTTTATTTTGGATCTCTGCCTATTTTTGGTTGAAGACGGGTAAAAAAATATTTTATCCAATCCGTTTTCTCTTGTCCGTCTCTAAGTAGTAATAAGCACAAGGGGAACGTTAAACAAATTTTTTTTCTGCCACAGACCCAAGGTTTGTTTATGCCACCAACATGGACATCAACCTGCTGGAGATCAGAGGGAAAGATTACGATCAAACCCAGCTGTTAAGCACTGGCGACGGGATCCTGTCCTTTGACCTGGACTGGTACAGAGACTGGCTCTACTGGGCCAACCAAACCGGCCATATCCAACGCACCAGTCTGACCCAGGTCAAGACTGAGGTGGTCCCGACACCTCTGCCAGGTAATGCTATGAGTTTCAAGTTTTTCATGCAGACAAGGTATTTTATGTGATAGATAGAATTGGAGGGATGAAACCCTCTTTAATGGTCACACATGCAGAGCACACACAGTGAGATGTGTTCTCTGCATTTAACGCATCCTAGTACTAGGAGCAACTAAATATCACTAATCCCTGTCAATCGAAAACAATTAATAGCATTAATGCATTTAGATAAAGCACTTTTTAGTCCTTTAGCATTCATTAACACCACCAATTTCCTTGTTCCAACTTGATCTGTAGTTTAAATGATTCATGGGTTTAAGATAATTGATTAAATAAGTCTTTAAGTTATACTTTGTAGTGAATTAAATTATTTGCCGTGAACAATTGTCTACTTTGTCTTCTTACAGCTTTCTGTACACTTTCCATTGACTCACTTATTTTTCTCTTTAGTTTGTTTGATTAGAATAGACCAGAGGAAAGGGAACCTCTATTGGGTGTCATGTGACCAAAACAGCATCGGCACCTCCACAGCCGACAGCCGGAACCTGCAGCAGCTGTACCGTACGACCAAGAAGATCAGAGACCTGTATCTGGACTGGCTGAGGGGGGGCATCATCTGGTTGGAGGAAGACCGAATCTTCACCATGAGCATGGCGGGAGGAAGTGCCAAAGAGCTGCTGCAGTTGGCAGACGAAGTCCAGGGGAACATCGCCTTCGACCTCAGGGCTAACAGCCTGCTCTGGAACTCAAAAAGGGCAGGTCTGTCTGAAGTCAAATGTTTCACCAGCTGTGTCTCAACACTTAGCTTAAAGCAATACAAAAGTACATGTGATTTTGTGCTGCAACAATAAGAGATGACTGTGTTCAAAGTCTTTCATTCAGTTGCAAAACAGTTTTGGTTTCCCCTTCTTACAGGTTTGACCATGATGAGTTTGCTGCAGGCGAAAAGCCACAAAGCTGGCAGGAGATGGAACATTTCCGGCTCAGTCATATCTGCCTTTGAGCCCTTCCTGCTGTCCCATTCGGAAAATGTCCTGACTCTGTGGGACCGGCGTGACGGGAGCGCCATCCAGGACATGCCTGTGAGAGAGCGTGTGTTCAGTGTCATCCTTGCACTGAAGAACGTCCGCCCAGGTCAGAACAAGTTCATGTTTTTAAAGAAGAAATAAAAAAGATCTCAGTTTGTTTACAGTTCGTTTTTTAGCTTGTAGTGACTCACAAGTGCAAATGACCAGTTTACAGCCATGTGTATGAAAGCAACAGATTTGTACCCTGACTTACCTCCTCATTTTTTCCATATTCAATTATTAGTGCCAGATACTCCAGTTTGCGCTGAACCCTATGTGCTGTGCCGACACACATCACTCTGCCTCTCACAAGCCCAGTTGTGTGACGGGAAAAAGGACTGCCCTGATGGAGACGACGAGGACGGTTGTGTAACCACATGCCCATCTAAAGGTGAAGTACCTATCACGGCGTCTATTGCACGTCTGTCCGTCCTGGGAGAGGGATCCCTCCTCTGTTGCTCTCCCTGAGGTTTCTCCCATGTTCCCCTTTAAACTGTGGGTTTTCTCTGGAAGTGTTTCCTTGTACGATGTGAGGGTCTAAGGACAGAGGGTGTCGTATTGTCATACTGATATTCTGTACAAACTGTGAAGTCCACTGAGACAAATGTGATATTGGGCTATATAAATAAACATAGATTGATCTATATCACTTTTTATTGTTTCTTGAAAATGGCACCTCTTTCAATATGCAACCCTTTCTTTTCTGCCTCCATTTCCAATCTTAGACGAGTTCAAGTGCAAGGACAGTAGGAGTTGTGTCCCCAGGGTTCTCGTCTGTGACGGTCGTTCTCATTGTCGTGATGGCTCAGACGAGGTCAACTGTCCGACCGTAGCTCCAGTTGGAGTTCTGTTAAACACTCTGAAGTGCCGCACGGGCTCCAAGCTGTGTGAAGACGGGACTGATTGTGTTTTATACAGCCACGTGTGTGACGGGGAGAAGGACTGTCAGGACGGATCTGATGAACAGGGATGTGGTGAGTTTCCTAGGATGTTATCTGAAATATGCAGTTTGACTTACCGACGCATTCTATTTGAGTTTTTATGAAATATCCCTTTATTTAATTTAACTAATTGGATATTTTCAGAACCACTCAAACCTCCTGCTCCAGTCGCGCCGGCCTGCAGCAGCCCCGCTGTGCTCTGTCCCAATTCTGCTGTTCAGCTCTGCATTCCTCCGAGTCTGTTCTGCAACGGGCTCAAAGACTGTCCTGATGGCTTTGATGAAAAGAACTGTGTGCAAAGGTGTCCCTCTAGAAGTAAGGAGTTTGCTTATATATATAGTTTTCCCGGTTTGCCAATGTTTGCAGGAAGTTTTTTTGTTTAGAATGTGTCCTGCAACCTAAGAGGGCTTCTTTTGTTTTCTGTTCAGGCGACTTCCGCTGTAACGACCGCCGGAGCTGCGTCTCGCAGAGTCTGGTTTGTGACGGCCGCTCGCAATGCAACGACGGCTCTGATGAGCTCAACTGTCCGAACGCTACCCCTTCTGCAGCTAGAGCAAACGTCCTGAAGTGTCGCATCGGCACCAAACTGTGTGGAGACGGGACAGAGTGTGTCCTCTTCGGCCACGTCTGTGATGGAGAGAGAGACTGCCGGGACGGATCGGATGAAGTAGGATGTGGTGAGTGTTCACTCAAAGCTTTAATGCATGTAAAAGTCCTTTGCAGAAAGCATAACATTTTGACACTTTCCTGTTGGTTTGCTATGAAATGTATCACTCTTATCTATCTTCTAGATGCTGCAAACACTGTCTCTACCAGTCTTCCAGAAATTGTGCGCTCAATTCAATCACCTCCACCTGTCGAGACATTTACTCAGCCCCCCACCAACCCCCCCTGCAGCAGCCCTTCAGCTCTGTGTCCAGGCTCCTCTGTATGCATCAGCCCAACAAAGTTTTGTGATGGCAAGAAAGACTGCCCTGATGGGTCTGATGAGAACTGTGTGAAAAGATGTCCTTACAGGAGTAAGTCTTTATTTAAAATTGAGTCTGGGAGATATGCGTCAGAATGTTTGTCTATTAAAATGGTTTTCTTTCCACAGCTGACTTCCGCTGCACGGACCGACGCAGCTGCATCTCAAAGAGTCTGGTTTGTGACGGCCGCTCTCACTGCCACGACGGCTCTGATGAGCTCGACTGTGCAAATGTAGCTCTGCTTGCACCTCGAGCGAACGTCCTGAAGTGCCGCATGGGCTCACAGCTGTGTGGAGACGGGACAGAGTGTGTCCTCTTCAGTCACGTCTGTGATGGAGAGAGAGACTGCCGGGACGGATCGGATGAAGTAGGATGTGGTGAGTGTTCATTCTAAGGTTTACAAAGGTAATAAATGTAAAAGTGCTTTGCAGAGAAACGCACTACAGCATAACCATTTCAAACTCTTCTGTTGGTTTTTTACATATACTCTTGGTGTGATCTGCTAGATGCTGCAAACACTGTCTCTACCAGTGTTCCAGAAAATGTGCGCTCAATTCAATCACCTCCACCTGTTGAGACATTTACTCAGCCCCCCACCAACCCCCCCACCAACCCCCCCTGCAGCAGCCCTTCAGCTCTGTGTCCAGGCTCCTCTGTATGCATCAGCCCGACACAGTTTTGTGATGGAAAGAAAGACTGCCCTGATGGGTCTGATGAGAACTGTGTGCAAAGATGTCCTTACAGGAGTAAGTCATTACGTCATTAACTTTAACACATTCAAATTACTTTCAAACTATTTCTCTGACCTCAATACCTATTTTGAAAATTCTAAGTATCAGAAAATGTACACAATTCCACTCGTTTATTTATTTCCCCCTCCACAGCTGACTTCCGCTGCAAAGACCGGAGGAGCTGCGTCTCGCAGAGTCTGGTTTGTGACGGCCGCTCTCACTGTCACGACGGCTCTGATGAGGGCGACTGCCAGAACGTAGTTTCATCTGTAGCTCGAACAAACGTCCTGAAGTGCCGGTTGGGCTCAAAGCCTTGTGATGACGGAAAAGAGTGTGTCCTCTTCAGTCACGTCTGTGATGGAGAGAGAGACTGCCGGGACGGATCAGATGAAGTAGGATGTGGTGAGTGTTCATTCTGAGGTTTACAAAGGCAATAAATGTAAAAGTGCTTCTCAGAGAAACGCACTACAGCATAACTATTTCAAACTCTTCTGTTGGTTTTTACATATACTCATCGCACTCTTGGTGTGATCTTCTAGATGCTGCAAACACTGTCTCTACCAGTGTTCCAGAAAATGTGCGCTCAATTCAATCACCTCCACCTGTTGAGACATTTACTCAGCCCCCCACCAACCCCCCCTGCAGCAGCCCTTCAGCTCTGTGTCCAGGCTCCTCTGTATGCATCAGCCCGACACAGTTTTGTGATGGAAAGAAAGACTGTCCTGATGGGTCTGATGAGAACTGTGTGAAAAGATGTCCTTACAGAAGTGAGTCTTTATTTAAAATTGAGTCTGGGAGATATGCGTCAGAATGTTTATGTCTATTCAAATGGTTTTCTTTCCACAGCTGACTTCCGCTGCACGGACCGACGCAGCTGCATCTCAAAGAGTCTGGTTTGTGACGGCCGCTCTCACTGCCATGACGGCTCTGATGAGCTCGACTGTGCAAATGTAGCTCTGCTTGCACCTCGAGCGAACGTCCTGAAGTGCCGCATGGGCTCACAGCTGTGTGGAGACGGGACAGAGTGTGTCCTCTTCAGTCACGTCTGTGATGGAGAGAGAGACTGCCGGGACGGATCGGATGAAGTAGGATGTGGTGAGTGTTCATTCTAAGGTTTACAAAGGTAATAAATGTAAAAGTGCTTTGCAGAGAAACGCACTACAGCATAACCATTTCAAACTCTTCTGTTGGTTTTTACATATACTCTTGGTGTGATCTGCTAGATGCTGCAAACACTGTCTCTACCAGTGTTCCAGAAAATGTGCGCTCAATTCAATCACCTCCACCTGTTGAGACATTTACTCAGCCCCCCACCAACCCCCCCTGCAGCAGCCCTTCAGCTCTGTGTCCAGGCTCCTCTGTATGCATCAGCCCGACACAGTTTTGTGATGGAAAGAAAGACTGCCCTGATGGGTCTGATGAGAACTGTGTGCAAAGATGTCCTTACAGGAGTAAGTCATTACGTCATTAACTTTAACACATTCAAATTACTTTCAAACTATTTCTCTGACCTCAATACCTATTTTGAAAATTCTAAGTATCAGAAAATGTACACAATTCCACTCGTTTATTTATTTCCCCCTCCACAGCTGACTTCCGCTGCAAAGACCGGAGGAGCTGCGTCTCGCAGAGTCTGGTTTGTGACGGCCGCTCTCACTGTCACGACGGCTCTGATGAGGGCGACTGCCAGAACGTAGTTTCATCTGTAGCTCGAACAAACGTCCTGAAGTGCCGGTTGGGCTCAAAGCCTTGTGATGACGGAAAAGAGTGTGTTTTGTACAGCCACGTGTGTGACGGAGAGAAAGACTGTATGGATGGATCTGATGAACAGGGATGCCAAGAAACCTGCAAACAAGGTCATTTAACTTTAAAGTTTTGAAGTGGCTTGGAAAAATGGTTGACACTTTTGAACTATATGCATTTTCTTTCAAAACTGTTTACTGATAATAAAATGTAATGCAATTGCTGTACCCTATATACTGAGACTAAAAACTGAAGTCAAACAAATAAAAGTGAGTTTCCTGTACATTGTTCTGTTAATGAGAACTTTGAAGAAACTATGTAATTCAGATAGTCATCATTTTTCTTTGTACTCCTCCTCAGGTGAGTTTCAGTGCGCCCATGGGAAGATGTGCATCCCTGCAGCCGAGGTGTGTGATGGCAAGCCGCAGTGTCAGGATCAGTCGGATGAGCGGGACTGCTGGATCAAAACCAAGAGCTGCGCGCACCGCTGCGGCAAGCGATGCATCCCAAACACATTCCTGTGCGATGGAGAGAAGGACTGCCTGGATGGGTCGGATGAGGCGGGCTGCGGTAAGGCTGCAGATTCCGTTATTGAAATTGGTGATGATGCGGCTGCAAAATAACAACACGATTACAGGTTTGATGGCTCTGATTTAGTGTTATACATTTAAAAAAAACGAAGCAATGGAAGTGATGACAACTCATAACAAATGAAATATAACCACAAGTTTACTTGATCTCATTCTTTATTAGATCTGTTAGCTAGCCAAAAGTCCTGACTGTCTGCTACAACCTTTTGAGTTTAATGCTTAGTCTTCTCCTCTCCAGATGCTGTTACTGCTGCATCAGCGCCTCCTGTTCTCACCTCCACATCATCTTGCATCGCTCCATCAGTTCTCTGTCCAGATTCATCTCTGTGTATCTCTCAAAGCCAGCTGTGTGATGGAAAAAAAGACTGCCCTGATGCATTTGATGAAAATAACTGTATAAGCCAATGCAAAAATCCAGGTAAGTCCAGCGACAAAACAAAGTGTACCTATCCAACTAATGAATGGCATGGACCAGCTGTATGAGAGTTCCAAAGAAAACAGTGGAAGTGCTTTGGGGTTTAAGTAGCTATTTGTTGCAAAACAACCACTTTTTTTTGTTGTCCCTGATCCTCAAATTGACACCTTTTTGTCTTCCTGAACATCAGGTGACTTTATGTGCAGCGACCGCAGGATGTGCCTCCCTAAGTCAGAAGTGTGTGACGGCCGCGCCCACTGTCCCGACGGCTCGGATGAGATGCAGTGCCAATCAGAAGATCCTATTGCTCCCTGTAATCACATTTCATTGATTTCAGTCACAGCAGTTGGAATTGTTGTTGGAGAATACACACTGCTATTTTCCTTATGTTTGATGTGTGTAAAACATACAGTAGCACCACCTAAGATTCCCCATAACACAACTGCTAAGCATCAAATATCCTAGCAGCACCAACTAGTAGAAACCTTCCCTAACTTTCAGTAACAGCCATCATAGTTACCACCTATCAACGTGCCATTTACCCTCTAGAAAAATTGTGCACTCTAACCCTTAATTTCACATTCTTGTACTTAATTTGGTAATGCCTAACTTGACTTTTTCTTTGCCCAGCTATCAAAATATTTACCGTGTGTCTTCAGATCTCATTAAATGCATATTATTTTTCCGTGCCTAGCCTCCAATGCGCTCGGTGCCAAATCCGCCCCGTTGAAGTGCCGCACAGGTTTCAAGCCGTGTAAAGACGGCCTGGATTGTGTTATGTACAGCCATCTGTGTGACGGAGAGAGGGACTGCAACGATGGATCAGACGAAGAGGGATGTGCCGCCAAGTGCAAAACAGGTTTGTTATGTGTATTGTGCCGGTGAGAAAATCGGCTTAAAGCAATGACACAACATGCTTAATTGGGACGATGATTGAGTCACATGGTATTATGAGGCAAATAATCTAAAAGCCATAATATTTAACAGAGCATCAAATGGTGACTTTTATGTTTTAAACTGAACAGTCACCTTTTTAAATCAAATCAAATATTGTCGAGTAACAACATACATTTTATAGTTTATTTTCTGGTATATTTTATAGCACATTCTCTTTATTTGTACTGTTGATACATTTTTCACTCTCTCCTGAATTGTTTTTATAGATTTATAAATTGACTGTCTATTTAGTACAGGGCTAAATGTACCTATGTTCCAGGACACTACCAGTTGTTAAAACAATGTATGAACTGGACACTTAGCATTTCAATCAGTTGATCATGTGTGCTCTAAAAGCCATGGATTATTTCTGAGGAGTCTCTTTCCTCTTCCTCAGATGAGTTCCGGTGTGCTCACGGGAACCGATGCATCCCACCAGAGAAGGTGTGTGACGGGCAGAACGACTGTCAAGACCGATCTGACGAAATGGACTGTTCGAGTCAGACCGAGGGCTGCCGCCATCGCTGTGACAACAACACTCGCTGTATCCCGGACACCTTCCTGTGTGACGGAGAGAGAGACTGCACCGATGGGTCTGATGAAAAGAAGTGTGGTAGGTCACGTCAATATATAGAAACTCACTACAAGTAAGCTGTATATAAAACAAACTTCACAATGAATTACACATTTGCTTTATCTTTCCAGGTTCGGTGTCCTGTGCCATGGAGCAGTACCGCTGTCTCAGTGGTCAGTGTGTGTCCGAGGCCCTGAGGTGTGATGGATACGCGGACTGCAGCGATCGTTCTGATGAGGCGCATTGCATGAGACCCCCCCGCTGCCCCACACAGCTGAGATGCCCAAACAGCCACGAGTGCCTGCAGAAGGAGTGGCTCTGTGACGGCGAAGAAGACTGCAATGATGGATCAGACGAGAAGGTGAGGAACTGGAGGATGTTTTTTTAGAGTGTTTGGAATCGGTGGGTAAAACTTGGGTTTCATCATTTGTATCCAGAACTGCGTGTTGTCGCCAGCAAAGTGCAGGGAGTACCAGTGGCAGTGTGGAGAAAGCAGTCAGTGCATCCCTCTGTCATGGAGGTGTGACGGGAAGACAGACTGCCACAACGACATGGACGAGGACAAATGTGAGCATGTTATCCTCAAATGTTCTCCCATGCCACGCCCTTGAACAGTTTATTTTCTACTTCAGACTTTTTTATTGTAAGGGACTCTTTGGATAAAATAAGTTTTATAAAGATGCTCTAATAATTTGCAGGATGACGAAATAGCCCATGTTTAGTCCTGCATTAATGAAATATATTTTAGAGGAACTCTGGAGAACAATGTCTCTTTATCTGCCTTTTACAGGCAGCCAGAGAATTTGCCCCTCTCACCTTTTCCAGTGTGGCAGCGGTGAGTGTGTGGACCCCAGCCTGGTGTGTAACGGCCTCACCAACTGTGCCGACCGCTCAGACGAGGGCGCGGGATGCGCTCAACACAACTGCTCCAGCCCGTCAGCTCCGCGCTGTGAGGACCACTGTGTCAGCACCCCAACCGGACTGGTCAGTACAGACAAATGCATCTGAAACAAATCATTTTGACTCTATTTGCAAATGAATGGTGCACAGATCGAATGCCCTTTTCCCCCTCATTTTTGCAGAGTTGTTACTGTGCTGCTGGTTTCAGACTACAGTCCAGTGCTCTGTACTGTGTGGAGATTGACGAGTGCAATACTGTGCCGCAGGCCGTGTGCAAACACACCTGCCTGAACACTCAGGGGTCCTACATCTGTAGCTGCTTTCCTGGCTTCTACCTGGAGCCTGACAACAAAAGCTGCAAGACCAGAGGTACTGTACCGTCTCTTATGTGAACGCAATGCCTTTGAGAAGCTGACTCAAACATTCAAAGTCTGAGAGAATGTTCCAAACATTTTTTAAAGTAGCTGCTTTGAAACAATTTGGTAAGTATAACTAATCAAACCATTAACATTCCCCATGACATGCAGTCTATATCAAGCCATGTCATTTTACAATTGTAACATTAAAAATGAAATGATATGCCTGGGGAAAATGTTTCATGTTTGTTTTTATAACATGATTCTTGCTTTTCAATGTGTGTGCTTTCTTTATATCGGACTCTGCTACTCACTCCTGAATAGAGAACTCACCTGTCATGTTTGCATCTCTAGACGAGCCTTTGCTTCTGGCCTCGGTGCAGTCCGAGCTCTTAGTGCAGGGAGTCCACAGCAGCACCTTGCGTCTTCTGTCCTCGGCCAACCGGCCCGTCTTCTCTCTGGATTATCACTGGGCTAAACAGAGAGTTTACTGGCTGAGCCCCGACTACCAGAGCATCCGCTGGTCTGACATGAAAGACTCAAACAGCAAAGGGACACTCATCAAAGGTAAGGCTGTCTAAACATATGAAGTATAAACAAATGGAATGAATAGAAGTGTTTTGATTTTAAGCACCCAGCAACATTATTTGCTAAATAAAATCTTGCTATAGGAGTAAAGTCTGACTCCATCGCTGTGGACTGGATTGGTAAGAACCTGTACTGGGTGGATGGACTGGTGGGTCAGATTCTGGCTGTGAAGCTGAGCAATACCCCGGTGACATCCCAGGACTACACGGTGGTGCTGGGAGAAGACCTGGAGCAGCCCAGCTCACTGGTCCTGCTGCCACACAGAGGGTAAGCTGCAAAAACCTGCTTTTAAAAAAAAACCGTGGAGAGACTCCTTGTACTATAAAAATGTGTTCCACATTTTAACCCAACCCCATACTGTTCATCATTGCATACTTCTTTCAGGATGATGCTTTGGTCTGAGATCGGCAGCACCCCTCAGATCGAGCGCTCCGGGATGGACGGATCGAAAAGGAAGGTGGTGGTGAGCCAGGGCCTCCGCTGGCCAATCGGTCTGGCCTACGACCTCCTGGACAACCGGGTGTACTGGGCCGACGAGAAGATGCGCTGCATCGGCTCCACCTCTCTGGATGGAGAAAATGTCAAGGTAAACAACCTCAGAAATGGAAAAAATACTTTATTGGCTGCAAAAATGTAACATTGTAGGATTTCCTTCATGATCGCAAATGATGATGGCGGTATTTCTTTTTACACTAGATCCTCCAGTTGGACGAAACGCCAAGTCCTTTCTCGGTGGCCGTCTTCAATGACAGAGTCTACTGGTCCGACACTAAAAGAAGAACCATCCGCTCAGCTGATAAGAACACCGGCAAAGATCAGAAGGTTCTCCTGAAAAGACCAGGGCAGCCATTTGGGCTCAAAGTGAGTCTTCAACTTGTAATGCTGTTTGTTATTGAAATCATTTATAATTAATGTCTAAGAAAGAAGTTGCCAGCTATTGACACTTATTATAATTCTCTCCCCAGCTGATGCACGCACTTTCGCAGCCGGACATATCCAGTCCTTGCGAGCAGCGTCACTGCTCCCACCTCTGCCTGCTGGCCCCGGCTACGAGACCCTCGGGCCCCCCTACAGCAGTGTGCCGATGCCCAAAGGGGCTGCTCCTTTCCAAGAACAAGAAGACCTGCTCTCTACCTGCGGATTCAACCTTCATCATGCTTCTGTCTCGCACCACTATCTACCAGGTGAGGAAAAGACCAGATGACCCGTGGGCCTTTTATTCCTTCCTACTTCTGGGATTTGCATTTTAGAGACTCTTCCCACTTGGAATGAATACACATTGAATCCTCCTTTTGTTCTCCTGCTCACTCTTTTTTGTTTCCTGTTTTACTCAACTTCCCCTCACTTGCAGGTGCACTTAAATTCCATGCGTCGTGAGGGTATTGCTCTGAAAAAGATGCCAAACGGCAGAGTCTTAGCCCTGCCCGGGGTAACTGAGGCCTCGGCACTGGACGTGTCCATCCAGGAGCGTTCTGTGTTTGTGGCGGATGCAAGACAGGGATCTGTGGATGTGCTGAAGCTGAGCGGCTCCACGTCGAGACAGGGACTGATTCCTACAGGACAAATCCTAAAGCTGGAGGTAGGCATAATCAGCTATTCAAAGGAAATAGCAACTCCCAAGTCGTTTTTATTTATTCAACTTGAAGTCAGTTTGTCACTCCCTTGTGAAATGTATTCCGAAAACTTCTCCATCACACAAGGACGATGCGGTCACAGCTCTGGCAGTGGACTGGGTGACCTCTAACCTCTACTGGAGCAGCATCGCCAGGCCTGATCTTCATGTAACCTCCCGGAAAGATGCCTACACCACCTCGCTGCTGCAGGGATCACTGAAGGTGACATAGGCTGATCTTCACCGCTCATACATCATCTCTCTTACCTCAATATTCACTCACTCCTTCCTCCCTAACAGGCTTGCGGAACGGAGTACCTGTAACAGCGTTATGCAATTAGGATACCTTTTTTTGAATTTTTCAAACTAATCTTTTACAGTTACAGAAAGTACCTAATCAGATTAGTTACATTTTTTTTAAACTGGGGATTACTACCAGGATAACACAATGCATTTAAAAAATTTAAGAACGGTATTTTACAAGACTCATGAGCGCATAGTACAACACTTCACGAGTCTCGCAACACCATGTGAAAGGACTGGAGTTAATCTCTCAATAATCAGTGTTATGCTGTAAATGTGAAGTACCTTGACTTACAGTACAAGTATCACATTTGAAGCAATCATATGTACGGAGTCCCCTCTTTAGTGATTTATTCACTGTATACATTTCCTCATGTCTTTAATCTCCTTTCCTTGCTTGCCCTAATACACTTCTGTTTTTGCAATTATTTGTATTCCCTTGTAAACTAAGCCTGGGTTTTGTTCATCCCCGCAGGGCACCACATCCATCGCCCTGCACCCCCCCTCGGGACTACTTTGCTACACAGCATTTGTGGTGGCAGGTGGGAAGAGCCAGACGGAGGTGAACTGCGCCTGGATGGACGGCCGTAACAAAGTGGTGCTGTGGAGGAGGTCGAGCATCCCCACCTCGCTGGTCTTCTCCCATCAAGATCCAAACAGGGTCTACTGGGCTGACACAGGTGAGTTTAAAGAAACCGCACATATTTGATGACTTGCATATATTTGAACAACTCTTTCTCTTCAGGGGAAGGTGTAATCAGCTCTATAGGAGTGGATGGAACAGGATACAAACAGTACAACACCGGGCCTGGTCTGCTCATCTCCTTCACGTATATTGAGAACATCCTCCTCTGGGTCAGCCAGGACAAAGGTAAGAGCAGGGGAAGTGGATAACAGTTTTTAAAACATCCTAAGACTCAAGCTCCCATAGTGTCGCCGGGTGGAAGGTTTAGGGCTCTATTACATGATCAGTCCTGCTCGTAGAATTCATTTCCCAAACATTTTAGCTTTCACCTGCGTCTCATCTGTCTTCATCCCCTTCAGGGAGCTGACTAATGTAACGATGAATAATTTAAACAACCTCTTCTCAGTAATCTCTACCGTTCTACATTATTAAACATCCACTTACAATCACGAGCATCATCTCCTCGATCAGATCTGTTACTTAAATCTTTATATTCAGAACACACATTTCCTCACTACCCGCCCTATCAGTAGCTTCTAATTCTGCTCTGTAGAAAGAAAACTATGTTTATGCCACTTTTTTGCTAATTTTTGGTCTTATTTCCAACTGTAGATGTTACCAAACTGTGGTTCAGTGACGGCCTCCAGTCCAACCAAATGTGGTTTGAGACAAAGACCATTTTGGTGGAAGTGAAAGCTTACAGCAACGACAGTCAGTACGGTAAGCGTTCTTCTAGAAGTGAGACCATTGGAATACTCTTCACTGGCCACTAGAGGGCAGGGGGAGCATGTCGAGCAGTAGGAAACTATGGAGCAGGGGTCATGACACAAACACAGAATTAAATTATTATTAAAATAAAGTATTTTAAATCACACAGTCCAAATAAGGACAAACACCTAAAAATACACAATCTTGTTTAACATCCAGTTTTACATTTAATTCAGAGTGCAGTGTCTTACTTGTGACAGGAGACAAGTACAACTGCTAAAATGTATTACTGTATAAGTAAAGGAAATGAGTTGGCTAGTAGTACAGCACATCATGGAGTTGTAAACAGACTAAAGTGCTAAAAAAATAAACACCATCCTCTCCAAGCAAGAATCCTGATTAAGAGCATATTTGTTAAGCTTCTCTGAAGATCAGTATTTAAGTTAGAAAATAGCATAACACTTGAGCTGATTCACCAGCGACAATTTAACTACCACATGCCATCCTGACATGCATCACATGTAGATTCTGACAGATCAGAAGCTGTAGGGCCAGGGAAAATATGAAAGGGGCTCGTCAACACTGAAATTCTATTCACATAATACAATGATGCCTGTCATGATAACAAACAGGCCTGCAGACACTAATTTATAAAAGCAAGCATGAAAAATCAGTATAAAGTCAGGAATTACTCGATCTGCGGACTTGTATTTTAACCTCAGCTGTGTTCCTGAATGCAGCACACAGACAAAGTGTGATATCGGACACTCAGGGCAGAGTGAAAAGATTCTCTTAAAGGTTCTCTTAGGCTCAGTTTGAGTTGAATGGTTGAATAGAGTGATGCGACCCTGCAGAGAGACAGCGCTGTGGGAAAGAGCCACGATGAATCGATCTCATCACACTCCTCCCTCTTGCTTATTATCCCAACTGTCACACACTCCTGCAGTCAAAGCATATATGTGCACAAATATGGTTTCACGGCAAAGTCTTGCTGATGTTTAACAAAATGCTTGTATGACCAACATGAATACATTTCATAACCACTGAAGCAGCATCTGAATCAAAGTGAGACAGACGAGGCAAATACTTTGGGAATAACTGAAGAGGCCAATCGTAGAAGACAGTCTTTATTGATTTAGTGAGTAACAGTTTCTGCTGGGGTCATAATCAAAGCGGTATTGTATTTACGATCACTGTGAATCTTTGACGTTAAATATTACAATTCTAAGATGGTGCACAGTTGTCAACATGGAGCTTTGCACAATGGTACAGAGCATTATAAGAACAACTGGCACACATCCAGAAGCCCAATTATTCTTCTATCACAATTATCCATTCACTCATTTCGACACACCCTTGTTTCACATGTTCAGCCTGGCACTGAAAGCTTCCTTACAGAGGCAAAGCAGAATATGTAATTGCCAGGAGATTTTCCTTTGTGTATATTATGTACAGACATTTTGTAAATTGCCTTAACAGTGTTGATTCCAAAAATAAACTCCAGGATGAAGAGCAACCATAGTGGAAGTTAAAGAGGATCCTATAAACATAAACTAATAAATGCTGTTGATACTTTGGAGATTTGTCAGGAACTGAAAACAACTTCTGATTTAAAAAGAGATTAATTCATTTTAAATAGAGGACAGCTTTTATTATTTGTACTCATGTTTTAATTGATGTGTGAAAAGCTTTACATTTGATTGTCCTCCCAATGACGGTCTACATCTGTTTACCAATATTTTTCCAGGAACTAATAGCTGCTCCAAGAACAACAGCGGATGTGTCCACCTGTGCCTGCCCTACCCCGGGGGCAACACGTGTAAATGTGGTCGGGGTTTCTCCGGTGCTTCCTGCACCCCGCTGCCCGCCTGCCCCTCTGGAGAGGAGTCCTGCTTCGACGGTAGCAAGTGCTTCAGCATCAGCAAGTTTTGTGACGGACACGTGGACTGTCCTGACCAGTCTGATGAACAGGACTGTGAGTCTAATGCACATCTTTAATAACCCAACAATTTATAAAACAAAACCTAACCCCACCCCTGATTTTCTCTTCAGGTCCAAACCCTAACTCTGCATCTCCCGGGAGCAAATCCAGCAACGTCCGCCCTCTCCCCAAAGCCAAACTGAACTCTGTCCCCTCAATAAAAAAGTCCTCTACGTCCTGTGATCTCCAGCTGTGCAGCGGCCATGGCAGCTGCATCACGGAGGGCAAAACGGACCGCTGCCAGTGTGAGGACGGTTACAAGGGAGAGTCCTGTCAGGAGGCAGCAACTGGGAAAAGCCATGTGGGGATGATCCTGGGGGTCTTCTGCCTCCTGGCTGCATTGATGTTGGCTGGATTTCTGTACAATAGAAGGTAAAACTGACGTCCAGCAAGATTGTTGTCTATTCAAAGGACTGATTCATACTGGTCTACACTACTTCAGAATGATTTAGTTTGATGTAAGTCTGATCTATGAAGAAACTAACATTTGAGATTTCAACAGGAGACAAGTGAGGAACACCTGGGTGACGATCAGAAGCAGATCCTCAGAGAAGGAAACTCTGATGGCCAACATGGGTCTGCCAAGTGAACACTCCGACTCCGACTGCGAGGTAAAGCCTGAGGCCACAGACAGGAAATTCATTTGGATAAAAAGCAGAGATTATTTTAACTTTTGGATTATGGACCATTGATATGGCTTACCTATAAACCTGCCGGGTTTTATTTTTTAAGTAGCCTACTCAATTAAGTCCAGAAAAATGTGTCCCCAAAACATCCAGCCAGAAACATAAACCAATATTTTCATTTGATTGTTTTTTAGAACTTACACTTGATTTAGACTGTAAAGGTTCATTCTTGTCCCCAGGATCTGGATTCCCCGGTGGATACGAAGAACCCCCCGCTCGTGATGAAGTCTCTACAGCTCACATAGAAGTTCTGCTTCCTGAAATAAGGCATCCTGTAAACACCTGGTGCCAGTCAAGACTCTTATGGTGCAATAAATGTGAAAAATATCCAAAGCTCTGGCTCTGCTTGTTTTAAATCTATCCACACACTTACTTCTGATGCTCCTTAGCAATTCAAACACATGTTCAGCTTCTCATTTAGCCCGGGTTTCATGGACAGGTTTGATTACATTCCAATATATTTAAAATCAAAGTTTGTGGCCTGCAACTTGATTATTTTCATTTTTTTGTTTCTCTATGTTTTACATTTTGACCACACAATAACACAAATGGAGAAAGATGGTGGGAGAGTTGTTGTGCACAACCTCCACATTTTAAATGATGGGACAGCTAAAGTATTGCTGTGTTATCAAAAACATACTTTCAGAATGTGTCCTTTACGGCACGCGGTTCCATGTGAAGCGTCATCACAACGGTGCTATGCTAACAATGCTCATGTGTTTTCTTAGTGTCTGGTGTGACTGCATTCATCACAGATCTTTCAGTGTCTGATGCCAAAACATTGTCACAGCAGTACCTGTGAGCCCTTATGTAATCTGATACCAGTTTCGACTAAATGCTTCCTCGTGACATTTTGTTTCCCTTTTTGTCACCTATTCATGGTTCCAGAGAAACATATCTGCTATGAAAGATCTTTTTGTTTTCGTACTTCCTCTTGCCAAACTCTATCAGGAGAGTCAGAACATGGGCGTGTATGTTTCATCTGTTATCAAAATTACTACTTCCACTGTGATTTTAAAAAGTCCCAAGGTGTTATTCTGATCAAAGTAACAGTGTTAACTATTATACATGTCTGCAATACATAAGGAAAACGTTACTTTGATTCCCACTATTTAGCATTTATCGATCATCAGTGGGGCATTGACTCATTGTTACCTAATTTGGCGATGTAACGATATTCATTTAAATAAATATCTTTGAGCTTATGAATTAAAGCTGTTGGCATTATTAAACACTTAGATCTAATTAGACCTTTGACATACAGGTCCTTTCAGGGCGTTCCCAGATATATTGAATATCAATCCCTCGGGCATGTCTGCTCTGCCTAGTGGCCTCCACCCAGCTTTGCAGGAAAGCTTCAGGAGATAATGATCACTTGCCTTAACCACCCTTACACAACACTGCACTGAGCTTCCTCAAGGAAACAATTCTCTGATGTGAGAACTGCTGAAAAACAATTGTCTTGTATTTTTTTTTTCTCCAAAACATGAACTCACGAGCATGGAGATGTTTCTTAATTGGATCAATTAAAAAACTGGAGTGTATATATTTGACAGTGCTCAGAGGACATGGAAGGGCTTGGCAACAAAACCACGGGCCGCTGAGCAGAGTACACACAGCCATGTTTCAGTCACAAGACAATGCCTGGGATTCTTGCTGCTGACTGACTTGTGTTTGGTATGAGCCACCAACAGATCAGTTGCAGTAATAAAATGCATTAACTGTAAGTAAAAAATGTCTAAAGATATCCGAGAGCTAAGGCTAGCCGTTCAACGCTAAATAAACCTCAGACATGCACAGACATGCGAGTCTTGCCAGTTTTTCTTGTTCCAACCTGCATTCTCTCCTTTCCCTCCCCCCACTTAAATAGCAAACACAACCACTGTAATTCAGTAAGAAATAGTTCTCAGGTACAGAAAGGGTGTACGCGAGTTATTCAGCATCCTATTCCCAAGACGAATGACACATTTGATATCATAAAATCAATGCCCTGCTTCAAATTATTCAACATTTCTTGTAAATTTCGTCAAATGTTCGTTTTATTTGGTGCCCTGGGTGTTTATTTTTCCCAGGGATGCCTGAGCATTGTGTTGTGAGTCAGTGTGAGTCAGCTATTAACTGAAGCATAAGATTAGTTTGAACTCTCCTTGTGAAATGTAGAGTTGCTACATATATGGCAGGGATATTTGGTGTGAGCAAGAGTGTGTGTACAGTATATGACTCAACCCCATTTAAACATAAGATAAAGGGGCGGAGTAGGAGATTGTGTGTGCTTGTGGGAAAAAAAGGAGGCAGGTATTCACAGGTCTCGGCTTTCTTCCTCTTCCCTCCTTCCTATTGTTGCACATTCCCTCACTGAGAGAGGAAATAATTTTTCAAAGACCCAGGACTTTTAGCTCACACACAAAGAATCTGCTAGCTTTCTTTCCTTCGGTGAGTAGACGTATTTCATTTGTCATATTTAAAAATGTTGTTTTTACTGTATCTCTATTCCCAAAGTCAGTGTTTGGTACCATCTTGCAGTGCTGGTGGGGAAACCTAATGAACGACATGCTTGAAAAGTAGAATCAATTATTTGATAATGGTCAGTCTTGTCTCTTAAATCTTTGAAGTACCTTTTCCAACACTAGTCTGAATGCTTTAGGCGGCTGTGATGCAACACTATCTTCAGCCTCTCTAGTAAAGCGTCATATTGTAGCAGGCATGCCAACCTACTTTTATCTTTGTATTCATCCAGTAGTGAATATGTTTTGCACAGATTCATTAAATGCTTTGTGAATCACAGTGAATCTTTAACCTGCATTTATTCTGTTCTTTGGATAAGGTTGATGTTTTTTTGATAGGAGTTGAAAAGACTCGGGTGGGGTCAGTCCCCCTTTAGGGTTGTTCCTCTGTTGTTGACAAAGAAACAACTGGGGTAGCTTCAAGGAGTACTTCCTTGTGTCTCGGGAAAGAATAATGGCAAGGTGAACAATTATTATAGTTTCTTACACTTCCTGCAGTGTTATGCTGTTAGGCCTATTTGGTCATTTGTATGTGATCATTTAAAAGTAAAATATGTCTGAGGGTGAGACGCTACACAACACCTCCTACAAAGAAGCAAGACACTGACTCCATAATTGTTTAGCCATGGAAATCAACTTGTTACTTTGTAGTTGTTTAATGTCTTTTTATATTTTGTGTCTTTATGGTCATGTTGTGTCTCTTTGTAATTGTCACTTTTGAATAGTTGTTGTCCTTTCTTTTGTTTTGCTTTTACCTTTGACTAGAGTTTTTGTACCTCTGTCATTTGTTTGCATCTCTTTTTAGTAATTTCTTACCATTTATTTGTGGTCATCTTGAGTGTTTTCCTGCCTGGTATGATGTCTCGTTGAGTGACATTTTGTAGATAAATGCCAGGTGACATCCTGACACTTTGGGCCCTTGGACATGTGCCTGGGGGGTATACTACGAAGCAGGATGTTCGCTTAGCCGGCTAACTTCTGGGAAAACTGCGGCTCTCCGGTCTTACGAAGCTGGTTCTCTTTTTAGCAGGCTAGATCTCCATGGTAACTTATGCTGAGCGGCTAACCTGCCCCGGAGCAGGTTAGGTTGCAGGCTAAGAGATCAACTCAGTGAAAGCACCGCCAGCTGACCAATCATAGCTCAGTGTGCAGAGTTTAAAGCGATCAAGTCACATTACAGGAGAAAGGAAATACAGAAAAACTGCCGTTGCAGGAAAGACGGCCGGCAAAAATCAACTGACTGTGAACGTAAACATTATAGAATATCACCTCCCATCTTCAGAGCAATCTGACTATTAACATTAGCGTTAAGAAAGCTTACTTAAATATCTGCCACAACATAAGTAACCGGATCAAAGTACCAGTACAGTCCGCGGCATATCACATCATGTATCATATATTTCCTTATCTGAGTCAGCTGAGTCGTATCTGGCCGTGCAACACTCAGTGTCACATACTACATGCAGAAGTATTATTTTAAGCATTTTAAGTTGACGAAACACTCGAGACAAATGTAATTAAAGTCAGATCGTGTCTTAGACGGGGCAGTGATATCATAAACCTGTTAATGTACGCATTCAAACACTTTTTCTTTTACCAGCTGTATTCACCTTGCAGGTGCAGCTATGTGGCTTTGATCCTGGATAAAGTGTTTAAGTCATGGATGTTTAAAGTTTAACGTCTTCATATTTGTCTAATTATAATAGTAGTTGACTTTTCATTCAGGAAGTATGACGCGCTGCGCTGTCAGTACGCTTGTCCACGGTTATGACTAGAAAGGATCCTTCTAGTGTAAAACTCTCGTGAGAGTCTGGCTGAATGTCACGTGGCTGAATGTTTACGCACACACACCTCAACCTGTCCGCCATAAATGCCTCAGAGGACGGATACCTGAACCGTAGCGTCCAGCTAGCTTAGCCGCTAGCTTAGCGATAAATACACACAGCGTTGTATTCTCCTCCCCCTGTCGGCCCCTAAAAGCTTCAGAGAGCGGATACCTGAGCTCCATAGCGTCCGGCTAATGTGAAATACACACACACAGCGTTAGCGGGACATTCTCCTCCCCCTGTCGGCCCTAAAAGCTTCAGAGGGCGGATAGCTGGGCTCCGTAGCGTCCCACTAGCTTAGCCGCTAGCTAAAGGTAAACAAAAGTAGATGGGTACATAGCATATGAATAAATCGTCACCGATGTAGAGGATATATTTTTTGATTCACTTTGAACTCGGCCAAATGGAGTTTAATGCTTTGGGATTAAAGTTAGGCCACATAGTACGTGCATGGGTTTGAAAGTATAACGTGCTAGCCTGCTGTAGTACATCGTATAGTCAGGCACACATTTATGAGACTTAACAATGGCCAATTATATTTCTTAAATAATATGTAGCCTATTCCCAGAGCATAATTAATGGGGCAACAAGGTGAGGTGTAAAATGTGTTTTAATATCATACATTTTACGCCAGCAAACTTCTTGTACGGACTTCGGCAGCAGTGAAGACTCACTAAACGAATTAAGTACAAAGACGAATCGTGCAAATCACCAGAAGTCGTTCGCGAACCGGTGAACGAATCTTTAAAGTGAACTGAATCAAAAGATTTGTGTCCCCGAAGGGATTCGAAATGCCCATCACTAGTGCGGGTGTGTGTGCTCGCCTCGGGCTGAGTTTCGCTGTGTCTCGCCTACCAGGAAATCACACCAGTAAGACAGCTCACACTGTCCGCTCCTTGCAGCAGCGAGCCTCGCAACGTCCCGCCAACACGGCACCCAGACCCCACGCAGCATTCTCTTCTGTTTGTCATTACTGGTATCATTTTCTGGTTGCTAACAAATGTCATTGTAACACATAACACACATCAGAGCACAATGGGCTCACGGGAGCACCAACAAGCCGTTTAGGACAGAGAGTGAATACACATAGCTACTATACAGAGCTGTATGAGAAACCAATGTAAGTTTGGAAAATTGCACAATGTAAATCTATTCTAGTAGACCTAACCAATATAATTATGAGCAGTAGAAATGGTCATATCATGGGACCTTTAACATATTAGTATGAGCACAACCACATCACCACAGCCACTTATCTGTATGGAAGGTGGATTGGATCTCGTGCGCACAATATACTTTCTCGTTCGCACCACTAAAAAGAAAATGTTTACACAGAGAAAGTATCTAATTGTTTCATGAACATTTAGGGGCTCCTTACAGAAGTAATCACATGAATAATGATTCATTTTGATTAGTGAAATCACTACTCGTAAAGTAGTGCGCCAAAGTTAAACAGACTTGAAGGAAGGCAACTACAAGTATTTGCACACTGACCCAGCCCCTGAGGACATCCATCTTACAGAAAATACTTTTCTCTTTGTCATGTTAACCTATTGTGATTTGGGTGTGGTCTCCTTTCATTAATTCCGTCTCACTCTCTATACATCACTGCCTCCCTCAGCAGCCCAGTGATCCCCGTCTACCTGCCATACCTCCACCATGACTTCCTTCCCTCTTCCCCAACCGAGAGGCATCGACCTCAGCCTGCTGACATGTGGAGAGATTCAATGCAGCGACCACGGTTCCTGCCTGAGTCCACCGGGGGGCGGCACCGGGTTCGTGTGCAACTGCGACCTGGGCTACCAGGGAGAGGCCTGCGAGGACACGGTGAACGGGGCGCTGAGCCTCCCGCTGAGCCTCAGCGTGCTGGCCGTCATCTTCGGGGTGCTCATGGTGGCTTTCTTAGTTGCCAAGATAAGTCAGAAGCAGAAGAAGAGGAACAGGTACTGAAATATGTTGTTCTTAAGGGAAAATGTTAACGTTTTGGTAAAAAATGTTTGATAAGAATTAGTTTAAAAGTAAAAAAGTTAGCTTGAAAGTTGTTTTAAAGTAGCTTGAGTCGGGGTGTTGTTAGCCTAGCTTAGCATAAAGACTGTTAGCAAGCAGAGGCACAGCTAGCCTGGTTCGGAAGTAAACAACAACTTCTGAAGCTCTTCCCTAACACCTCCTTTCTGCTATATGTTAAACTGAAGTTGAAATTATGTTTTACTAAAAATAAATCTATTTGACTTCTTTCCGAGGCACCTGCAGCTGGTGAACGGGAGTTGTCACTAAGATGCCGGGGCAAGAGAAGGTTTACGGTAGCTGCCACTCGCCTTCCGTGGCAAATTCACATATTTATCGTGTAAAATGTCGCTGTTTAAGCATGACTTTATCGAACTGTTCTGTACACAGGACTGATGTGCGATCTCCATTTTTCAAAAAGATTATAAATTATAATTTGTATTAAATGTTACTTGGAGGACGTGGTTTGTTAAAAATAAAACGTGCTATATTTATGATAGTACTACAAATATATTGTTATACAAGAGAGAAACATTGGCGAGTGAGTTGCAACCATAGACTGGTTGTAACCTATGGTTGCAACGCAAGCCCAGCTGACATTGCTTCCCTTGGCAATTGTCGCTTCTGGGGGGGACTGGAGTTTCCACTGCTTGCTATGATAAACCAGGTGTATTATTACTAGTAAAGACAAATAAATATCTGTATTGACACAGAAACGTGCACACTGGTGTTATTAGACTTGGAAATGGGGGACCCTGATGTAAACAAGACGAAAGTCTTTCTCTGGTCTGCATCCCCTTAACAATTGTATGTTTTGAGCTGTACTGTACTATACCCAATATACAAGCTGTTAATAAACTTTTCAATCAATCAAGCTGCAGACTTAGGGCAGCTGTAACTGATTGCACTGGCCACTAGTGAGATGCTAAGGTTTATACTTTATAAATGAGGCAAAGGACAGTTATATTTTATTGTACACATGTATAAATGTGTTATTTTAAATTTAGGCATATGTACATCATTTGTATCTTCGTTGTTAATAAACAGATTAATGTCATTGTATCCGTTTTGTTGTTTAATATTTTAATTCTCATTAAACATTTTTATTTCAATTATTTAAATGATAAAATACATTAATAGCTGATACTCATCATTTTTTTTTTGGCTATACTTTTACAGTTTGCCTAATCTACGTCACAAATACACTTTTTTGGGAGGGGCTGTATGTTTTTAAATCTGGGATTTTTCATTTTATAGCCTTTATATTTATTCAGATTTCAAAATCCTAACTGTATGGCACAAACAACAATTTCAATTTATTTCCCTCAGGTTTGTCTCGAAATTATACGTTTTTGACTATTTGAGAAAGACATTAAGAATAACCAAATCCAAAAATAGTATATATACACAGCAACATTTCTCAATGCTTCAGATGATTCTTATTTTATATTGATATCAGTAAATCTAAACAAACCATGCTATTCCGTTTAGACAATCATGACAGTGTTTTAGCAGATAGTACAAAAACAGGCCAGCAAGAATCATTACTGTTGGACTCAGCTTTCTCTGCATTTAGCAACTGCTGCGTCAGAGAGCAACTGATTTGCATTATTTTACCTGATGTAGCCAGTGTTAGAGGACACAATAGGCTCATCTATGGAAATAAGCTATATGAAATGTGATTAAGGAAGTACAAATGTGCTGTAAGCAGATCGTGACATTTCTATTTAAACTGCCAAAGACATGATAATTTAGTCCGTTCATTTCTTGCAATGTGAAAAATGCAATCAGTGTGTGAAAACTACTACTGGACCAAAATGGTTCCATGTAATGTTGTGATTAATGGTTAGCATTTTGTATTATGTTTAATCATTGTTCTTGAGCACTATTGAGCCACAGTACCTCATCAAAATTCTCTAGAGTAGAGGATTTAAGTCTACTAAAGTATACAATAAGTCTACTAAAGTATACAATTCATGTTTTTTTTTATCCAAACCTTTTATTGTTTTTCGAAACTGGCAGATGCCGAAAGTACCTGCCACAGATGCCACGGAGTAGTGGCATCTGCAAATACAGGTTTAAACAGCAGCATTTGCCACGGAAGACGAGTGGCAGCTACCGTAAACCTTCCCTTACCCCGGCATCTAGTGGCAACTCCCGTTCAGCAGCTGCAAATGCCTCGGCAAGTAGTGGCATATGCCGCAGATGCTTCGGCAAGTAGTGGCATCTGTGGCAGATGCCGGAAGTACCTGCCACAGATTCCGGAAGTACCTGCTGTAGTATCAGGCATACTAGGTGGGTAGGAACCTTTGAGATGTAACTGTTGTGCATCAGTAATTAATAAACGTGAGCAAGTCAACCTACACGTCGGTCCAAAACTTTCCTATACAAAAGCCTCTATATAAGTTATAGTGAACACTTATAACAATAGAACATGGTGTCAGAAGTGAAAACGAGACATTAACAAGTCAATGTTAGTGTCCAGTGGACCGAAATGTACGTGAGGTTTACGGCCCTTACACACGGCGGCTTGCGTTGTCGCTTGCCGGCGGGGGGGCCTGAAACTCGACCAATAACCAATCACATGAATATCCCACCCCAGACACACAAGCACGCGGTTTGATTGGCTAGAGCTTGTACTGGCATATGATCCGATTGGCTGACGCCTCCGTCGAGGCGGCAAAATTAGAACATTGCTCTACTTTTGCACCGAGCACCGCGAGAGGAGCTACGCTTTGCTCGAGGGCTGTAGCAATACACTAATCTCACGATACGATATGATACACGATATTGAGCTCACGATACGATATATATCACGATATTCAGCCAACGATACGATTCGATACAATTCGATATAATTTGATACACTTACATCATTTTCTGAAAGATTTTAAAGGGACAGTGTGATTTTGGTGACATCTTGTGAGTGTTCTATTGACTTGGATTGAATTAATTCAACTGAAAACTGAAAGCATCAATTATACAATATATGGCTCTGACTAGACAGAGAGTCTACAGCTTGCAAATGCTGGACAAAATGACTCAAAAGATGTGGTGAGAAAATGTGTTTCATTTATTGAAACAGTGCCAACTGTAGCTTACAAGCCTTTGAAACGTAAGTACATAAAGTGCAGTATCACAATGGACAATGGAGAATTAAAAGGTGCAGCAGGTGGCCTGTTCTGAACAGATTCCTTTACAGCATTTTTAGCTTAACACAGAATATGAGGTAGCCAATAATTCAAGTCACTAAGAACAACATTTAATGTAAAATGTACCTGCCAATAATTCAAGTCCAAAGGAGTAACATTTAAGCCAAAAACACTAAACAGAAAGGCTCCTCTCTACATAACTGCATCTACATTGTCTTCAGATTTTTGTTCAGGAATATAATCTGATCAACGTGGTCTGGGAGAAGTGCACTTCTCTGAGCAGTGACGATGGCCCATTCCCAAACCGCCCCGTACACCCTACCCCTCCATTTGCGCGTTCACACGGAGGGTCCGCCTACGAGTGTTGAGCGGTATGGAGGGGGAGTGGGCTATCAAGCCCTCAAACAGCGAGTCTGCAGCGGTGCTGACTTGAGACCGGTCTCTACCTGACCGGAGTCGCGCTGTGTGTGTCCGCTGCTGTTAAGTAGTTCCAGCAAACATCCACTGATAAACTGCGATGTTAACAACCTCATGATAACTTCATATGTTTTAACTTAGGATCATAACTGTGTTTAGTCTAGAAAAAGGTAAATGTGTGCATTTTATTATAAAGTTGTGTATATTTACAGACCGTTGCAAAAACTAAGAAGCTTATAAACATCAGGTTTAAAACTAAAAGAGCTTTGAAACACAATGAAAGATGTTAGGAGTTTTATTTGAGTTATTAATTTAAACTTTTTGTCTAAGAGATGCTGATTTGAAACCGTTGTTACATACAGTTACGGTATTTCCTGTTTCTGCCGGAGAGAGGGGAGGCCGTCCCAAAGCTTGCTGCTGTATTTACTCCCTCCATCTGACAGGAGGGAGCCTCGTTGAGCTGCGAGTGTGGCTACAGACGGAGTTCACTCCGTCGAGGGAGTGGTTTGGGATTGGTAGAGAAGACCCTCTGCAGTGTGGTTAATGTTTGCCGCCATTCTCCTGAACCGCTTCGCACTCACTGCGAGAAGAAGACACCGACGTCTGTGTATCTAGAAATGCTCTCCAGCGACACTAGCGGCTCGGCTGGCTGACGTAATCGCTCTTCGTGCAAAGCGAACGGGGGGGAATGGGCAGCGAGCAGAGTGCCAGGCGGAACACGGGGGATTTGAATGGGAGTTAATGTATCGATACCTGCGGCTGAAATATCGATACTTTCTCGGGAAACAAAATATCGATATATATCGCAGGATCGATTAAATTGCACAGCCCTACTTTGCTCCCAGAATGCTGTTCGGCGAATCGTGACGTCACCCCATTCAAAGTGAATGGGCAGAAGCGTTGAAGCGGCAACGCACACCGCCGTGTGTAGGGGCCGTCAGTGTCGTCTATTTTTTCCGTGGAACGCCAAGGAAGAGGCTAAAGCTAGCTAGCGTTTCAAGTCTCACCACCGGAAAAGTTCACTTTCAAGGCAGATGACTGGCCTAAATGGACAAAACGCTTTGAAGGATTCCGCATTGCGTCTGGATTAGAGACACAACCGGACGACAATCAGGCGAATACCCTCTACACTATGGGAGAAGAGGGAGAGGACATACTGACTTCTCTGCACTTAAAGAGCAACTTGCAGGGTTTTTTTTTAAATAGATTTTTGCTTAACCTTGCCTGAAAATTACAATTAAAAAAAGTTAATGCAGGATTTGATATTTTTTAAAAGACATAAGGGCATTTCACCATTTTTAATCATGGTGAGCTGGAGTTGTGCAGGTTGCACACACTCCAGCCTATCAGGACATCGAGTCCACAGTTTCCCCAACAGGAAAAGGACCGGAGCTAGCTTTTGTTCCTGGGTGCGTTGTTTGAGGGGCATCCACCTCCCTGCAGCACATCTCCACAGCTGAGGCCTATCAAACAAAACGTTTATCAGGGAAACCGTATTACATCTCTGTCCCCCCTTCGCTCCTCTCTCTCTCCCCTCCGGTACACAGCACGTAGTGTGGAGTTGCATTAGGTAACGCGAGATACGGCTGATACTTGCGCATTAGTTTCTGTTATGGATCAGTATCAACAGTCCTGCCAGTAACGTTACTATATTATCAATACTACTTTTAGTTATAGCTTGATATATGATAGCTAACTTTACAATGTTGTGATGTGACTGACGTTAGCTAACATTAACTGTAGCTAACGCCGGTGTTCCGGATTAACTGGTTTACAGAGGTGGGGGGCGTGGCCTTCGACTGAAATACACATTTCGATCGCTTCTTCTGTCGTCTACATAAATATTTTTGGTATATTTGGCCCGGTAGGAAGACTTTGATGCACATTCAGTAACAGTGTGTGGGGTTGTGGTTACGATGGCGATATCCGGACGCCAACAGCGAGGACTACAAAAAGAAAAACGAGTTGACTGGGGATGTCTGTTCAAAACATTGCGAACTCCAATAAATCATTTAAACCAGCTATTGATGCCAGACTAATTACTGAATATCGTTCTTAATGTGATACCAAGTCCATCTGAGACCTGTGTACACCTTCAGACAGCCTCCAAGTGAAGCGTGCGTTGTTTACTCACAGTTTGAAAGCAGCGTGGAGAAGTCCTCAGCTGTGGTAAACTGTGATTCTCTAAGGTAAACTACGATCCGCCCAGGGAAAAATGGGATCCGCCAAAGTTTAACTGTGATCCACCCAGGTTAAACTGTGCCCCACCTCTGTAAACCAGTTGATCGGGAAACCAGTTAATCCAGAACACCGGTCACTCACCAAGACAGCTGCCCTGTTCTCCAATGGTTCTCCTCACACCACAGCTCCATTTCTCGCCTATGGCCGTTATTTCTTCTAATCCTTGGCTGCTCCTGGTCTCTTGGACGCCTAGCAGGCTCATAATTATAATCATATGCATTCGAATAAATATTTTCAACCTCTTCTGTGTCAAAACTAGCATTGTGATCCATGTTTATTCATACGTTAGACCGGCCGCTCTCCCCCATGTTACGTCACACGCAGGAGGTCACGTGGGGAGGCTTTTTTTACGCGGAAGTAAAAATGTCTTTCAAAAACGACGCCAGATGTCACTGTAGTGTATATTTCTGTATATTTTTTAGAAAATCTAGTGTAAACATCATTTTCCTACACATTTATTCACTGGTGTGTCTAACCTGCAAGTTGCTCTTCCCAGAGGAAGCGAGTGAGTATGGGACAGTTACTAGAAGACTGGATGGACACTTTGTGGCATGTAGAAACATAATTTTTGAGAGGGCAAAGTTTAATCAGAGACAGCAGGAGCTGGGCGAGTCGGCTGACAGCTTCCATACAGCGCTGCATTGCCTGGCGGAGCACTGTGGATATGGCGCTCTTCATGATGAAATGGTGAGGGACAGAATTGTGGTCGGTTTGAAAGATAAAAGACTATCAGAACAATTACAAATGGATCCTGAACTGACGCTAGAGAGAGTAATAAATAAAGCTAGACAAAGTCAGCTGGTAAAGAAGCAACAATAAATGCTCAAAGTTAATTTCAGGACAGTGATCGCCAGCACACAGCTCGAAAGCGTGCACGCAGTTTAGCGCACGTCCGAAGCACGTTAAACTACACAAGGAGAAAAGAGCACCGCAGGATAAACAAACACAATGCAGAAGATGTGGAGATGCAAGAGGGCACAGATTCTACAGTACTTGAGTATATGTACTTAGTTAGCCTACTTCTCACCTCTGGTCAATTGATAGATCTTAATGTCAATAAGTTGTCTTTATTTACTTATAATATAGGCTATCTTGACTATTATTAAAAAAATAGCACGTTTATTTATTTTTAACAAACCACGTTCTCCAAGTAAAATTGAATGGAAATGATAATTTGTAATCTTTTTGAAAAATAAATATCGGACATCATGCAATTCTGTGTACAGATCAGTTCGATAAAGTCATGCCTAAACAGCGACATTTTACATAATAAATACAGGTTTAAACAGCAGCATTTGCCACAGAAGGCGAGTGGCAGCTACCGTAAACCTTCTCTTACCCCGGGGCCCGGCATCTTGTTGCAACTCCCGTTCTGCAGCGGCAGATGCCTCGGCAAGTAGTGGCATCTGTGGCAGATGCCGGAAGTACTTGCCACTGCCTGCAGATGCCACGAAATGCGCTTGCTCTCTCTCAATTTAATCTTTGAGCTATATCAAGCTAACTACATCTTTATTCCACCATCACCATATAAAAGACATGACATTGATTTTGATCCTCTTATATTACTTTTGAAGTGTATCAAAATATCCCAAAAATGTTAACTCGAGAGAAAGATGTATCTTGGATTTCACCAGTTTCCCCCAGGATAAATAAAGTATTCTGATGAATAGGATAATAAAAATGATCATTGGTGGTCACATTAGCTGAGCAGACTAAGAGTAGGTGACTAAATAAACAGTGAGTGACCATACCTTACCATAGATTCTTAAGAATGTCAGTCTGGCCCAATGTTTGATAGGCAAGTTTTGTCCCCACTGTAAGTACACAGAAAAGCAGGATATTTTGTTACATGTGTCGCAACTTGGCAACAATTATTTTAGCTTTTCAAAACACCCCAAGTGAATTTGTTGTATGTGCTATAACAGTGTGTTTACTTTACATCATAAGCAAGACTTACTCATTTTGTTTGTTTTGTCTAATAGGAAACAACAGGCAGCAAAACAAGGCTACAACATCGCTGTGTAATTTGGATGACTCTCCATTATCTCGGAGGTAAGTGTTCAGAAGGAAATATTCAATATTTGTGTGCGATTACGAAATTGTAGTAGAGGATTTAAGTCTACTAAAGTATCTTCCTTTAATTTCAATATCATTTTTTTAAACTGACTTCATATTTGCTGCCTTTTATTTGCAATTTGTTGGTTATCTTAATGTACCCACGTCAAGCAAAAATGCTCTGTAGTGCTGCTATTGGTCCAAACGCCACAGGGGTCCTTAACCTCACACCATTTGGTGGATAAATGATCACAAGAATAATAACTCTGCTGTTCTTCTCCAGGTCAAACATGGCATTGTGGCCAGTGATACGCTTGAGCTTCCACCAGCATTCTTCTGCAGCACGCTTACAGTGCAGTTTGATGAATTTAGTAAAAAAAAAGGACAGATCAGATCCACCATTCTTTCTTGATGACTGGTGGCCCCTCTTCTACGACTGATGCTGCAACATCAAAGAAACCCAAATACTGAAATATTGAACTGAACGTTAAAGGGATTGACAGAGACACAACGTCCCTGCTTTGTTTCCCGTGTATCATTTGACGAGGACAGGCAAGTCATTCATGTCAAAAGGCCAGCGTGTATCAAAGAGCTTTCAAGCTGTTCATTTAGAAAGGCAACAGGAGACTGACTAACAGTATGTTTACATGTATGTATTTGGCACCAAACTGGATTTGGGCCATTAAAGATGTTCCTTGCAGCCACCTTTTTAAACTGTTTTCTACATCTCTGAGAATTAGGTTGACCCTATTATTTTCTTACAAGCACAATACAATGTTTGAGATGTCCTTGCTAGGGCCCTGCATTCATCACCAGCTTTGGAGGTTTGTTTGAATATTTATAGAATTTTGATGAGGTACTGTGGCTCAATAGTGCTCAAGAACAATGATTAAACATAATACAAAATCCTAACAATTAATCACAACATTACATGGAACCATTTTGGTGTAGTAGTAGTTTTCACACACTGATTGCATTTTTCACATTGCAAGAAATGAACGGACTAAATGATCGTGACTTTGGCAGTTTAAATAGAAATGTCACGATCTGCTTACAGCACATTTGTACTTCCTTAATCACGTTTCATATAGCTTATTTCCATAGATGAGCCTATTGTGTCCTCTAACACTGGCTACATCAGGTAAAATAATGCAAATCAGTTGCTCTCTGACGCAGCAGTTGCTAAATGCAGAGAAAGCTGAGTCCAACAGTAAGGATTCTTGCTGGCCTGTTTTTGTACTATCTGCTAAAAGGAGTGACTTTTTACTGGTATTAAAAACAAAAATGCTTTCCTCAGCAATCAATTTCACAAAGGGTAAGACGGGGACATTAACCCGATTGGATTTGTCGTTTATTTTAGTCACTCTGAGTAAGATAGCCAGTGTTAAGAGCTTTTTATTCTGTATTGTCTATTTTCTTCCTACACTGCTGATTGAATGAATGTTTTATATGCTTTTTGTAGTTCTTGACAGCCTATAGCATCAACTATACCCAACACTTTATGATATTGTCTATCCCTCTGTTTTTGTGTTGCTGGATTACACAACATTTCCATAGTCAGACATGTTTCAACAAGCTGATATGCTCATAGAAGGTGATTATTTAATCATGTGTGCCCTTTGTGTGCACAAAACTGGCTGAAAAGTATGTCATTCTTCTCTGTCAGAAGTTATAGGTCACAACGATGTATACTCTTTTGATATGTCTATTTGAAATATGTTTGCCTCATTTATTTAAGAGATGGAAACATTTGAAAATGTTTGCACAACAAATCTGCAGTAAACCACCAAAACTAAGGATTTTATTGCTGATTTTCCACTTTACTAAACACAATAGCTGGAGAAAAAGTGCCTTTGAAGTGTCCTGATCGAGAGGAGTCCTTTTGAAAGGTGAATATAATATGCCAATAACCTGAAACTTGTGCACACAGTGCACACCTCCTCAGATCCTGTTTTACTTCATTTTAAAATTCCTCTCTTGTCATAAATGTTTGACACAGACAGTTTAAAACAAAAGCCTGATACATCTATCTTATATATATATATATATATATATATATATATATATATATATATATATATATATATATATATATATATATATATAAGATATCTCTTGTCTTTTGACTTGTATTATTCTGTAATAATAATTTGTTGTGTTTATTTTGTTTTGCTTTTATTATTATCACTACTGCTGATAGGTGCAGAATATGTGTGTGCAACTGATATTTACTTAGTTTGTATATTACATTAAATTTAATTTAGCTGACGCTTTTATCCAAAGCGACTTACAATAAGTGCATTCGATCAAGAAGATACAAACTTGAAGAAAACAGAATCATAGTACATCAGGTTCCATAGAGCCAAACCATTTCAAGTGCTACTCAACAGGCTTTAGATAAGCCAGTGCTTTGTTAGTATATAAGTGCTTTGTTAGTATATTAGTGCTTTGTTAGTATATAAGTGCTTTGTTAGTATATAAGTGCTTTGTTAGTATATTAGTGCTTTGTTAGTATGTAAGTGCAGGTTCTTTTTTTTTCATTTTATTGCTCGAAGTGGAGTCGAAAGAGATGAGTTTTCGGTCTGCGCCAGAAGATGTGTAAGCTTTCTGCTGTCCTGATGTCAACGGGGATCATATTGGCTCTGTAGCAAGCTGATCTGTGGTTAACTGATTTATGACTCAGTACCCCTAATTAAAAATTTCACTGGCATGTACGTATATCATATCTTTACTGCACATACACTTTTTGTTCTGTATGTATTTTGCTGCATGTTCACCAACTTTCAAATAAAATGTACAAAACTCACAACATATCAATGTTTTATTTAAAATATCAAAGATTTGTTAAAAGGGTCCCTTTTCTGAGAATTTTCCGGTTCATATTTGTATTTTGTGCCTCTATGACATGTTTCAATGCTTTAATGCTCAAAAAGCTCTTTATTTTCTCATACTGCCTGTGCTGCAGCGCCTCTTTTCACCCTCTGTCTGAAACCAGAACCCAGTCTGCTCTGATTGGTTAGCTGGCCGGCTCTGTTGTGATTGGTCAACTGCTTAGAGAGGTCCCACCCCTTAAGATATCACGTATAATGTGTTGGAGTGCTATCCAATACAAGCGCGAGTTGACGTCATTATGTTACAGAAGTAAACAAAGTCGACCTGTTTTTGACTTAACCCTGGCCAATTCAATCCAATTAAATTAAACGACACTTCTTATTTCTGAAGTTAACACTACATTTCAAACAGATTCTTGCAGGACTGAATTTGAACTTATTGTAATTATAATTGATCACTTTGGATAAAGTGGTCAAATGAAGAGGAAAAGTTATAATCTTGCTAGGAAGTTAAAGACACAACTATTTTATTATGACAAATGATGTGCAGCAATAGCTAGTAGTTTATTTCAACACTTTGTTTCAGCTTGACAGACTGTAAGTATCTTTGAAATCCTTACGAAACTTTTAGGGTTCCAATGTGTTTTACCACTGACTACAGACAGCCAGTCTGTTCTGTGTACATCAAAACATGCACCGCTGCCTCTCTGCTCTCTTTCTGGGATCTTGTAACATGATTGTATCAGCCTCAGTGTTTACTAAACTTAACTGGACCAGGAAGGACTGATCTGTTATCATGCACTTCAGTCTTTGTTATCAGATATAATATGTGTATGTGATGTGATGGAACAGGAAGGATCTGCCATGAGGGTGACACTATGTCAACACCTGTGTTCATATTAATGAGAAAACTTTGCATGTTTGTTTTTCAGGAGGGGCAACCTCAAGTAGCATTTTAAGCTGGTGCTGTGTCATTAAAGGGGAACTGATTACATGCGCATGTTAGGTTTAATATCCTGTGATGTCTGTGAAAAAAGTCATGTTATCCATGACTGGAGGAGCTTTCTGAAGTCTTATACAATTTTATTTAAAAAAAAATAAAAAATAATAATAATTCAAGGTCACCCAATTGTTCCTTTCAGAATACTTCTTAGCAATTGTTTTTGAGTAAGTACCTACATACTTTGGCTATAGGTAAGGTTTGTTTTTAACCTATAGCGGCCCCTACTGGACGGTTAACGGGAATGAGGAGTCAGCAGTCTATGACAACGTAAAGCAGTCAATAACAAAGGTTTTTCAAAGACCCTCAATCACCACAACTACAGGAAGGTCCTTAAGCTTACAAGCTTATTATGTGCAAACAATAAATAGCCTGAGGTCACCTTGATGATGATACTGGAGGTGTTTTAGAGAGTCCAACCTTTGTGCCATGCCTTACGATGTAACATGTGGCCATTTAAGTTTGAGTGTAATGTAAAGCTGGATTTGGTTACAAAGTTGCAAATATGGGAATGAGCATTGGGAAACTGGACCCATACTAGAAAGTTAAGTCAGGATCTTTAAATTCCTGTATTTGAGTCTCCTTCATGGAAGTTTAGAGCTATTATAAAACTTTTTTTTAAAAAAGCTCTTCAGCATCTCAGGAGAATGAGGCTATAAATAAAAACTGACGCCCTAAACACCATCTCTCTGCTGTATGAACTGTTAGTATCTGCATGGCACTGTCAGTGACTTGTCCCAGTGTGTGAGCCTCAGACAGAATAATGCTAAACTTTGCATTAAAAAAAGTGACTTACTCTATATCTAACTGGTGCATTCAACAGGTCCGGCTGGGAGTCTGCATCATGATTACTTGGGAGGCCATTTTAATAGCAAAAGACTGAACGGCCAGGAGAGAGGCAATTGTTCACTACAGTGTCGCCTTGTGCAAATCCAGTTTAAACAAGAAATGCTGTTAGACAAGATTTTGAAAGAAACAAACCTCTCCGACCGGTTGTGTGTATGAAGAAAAAAAAGTATCTGTATAACATGTAGCCTTTCTGAATGTGTGTTTGAATTGTGGCTTCATGTAATAGAAATTGCAGGCCAAACTATGACAACAAATTAATGTAACCTCACCTTTATAACCACAGCTATTCCCCTTATATATTTTAAAAACGTCTTTGTTTTCTCCAAATGCAATCTGAACACTTGTAATGTAACAATAAGTTGATACTCAGTCATCTGTTATTAGGAAACATTGCACATTTAATAAACAACACTTGTATCAAAGAGCAATGAGAACAATATTGATCACCTTTCTTTTTCAACAGGTGGCCTATTGTCCTACAAGGTTGGCCATAATCTTAAAGTGCATAAGAATACAGTATTTACATAAAAACATTAGGTGGGAAAAGTTGGCAATGTAGAAAAAAACCGGAATTCTTCACCTTTTACTTTCCTTATAATATCCACTACATTTCCACCTGCACTGCTCTGCTTGAAGCACACTCCAGTATCACGATGTAAGTATAAATCATAACCCAGCTATTATGGGTCTCATTGCCCTGGCTCACTCTCACATCATTTAACAATATTATAGATGTTTGCCTTCAAGTTGTGATGTGGCTAACTCAATTGATAGACTACACCTAATGAGTTTACAGTGATTTCACAAGGTGTTTATCTCTTGGCACCACTGACACATTATTTTATGGCCTAGAATAAGTGTTGGTATAATGTCTTATGTAACAATACTCCATAATATAAAAAACTCTGCTTGTAATATAAAGTTTACCATCTTCCTAGAAAGTTTCCCACTCTCAGTCCTTTATTTAATATCCATTTTACGTCGTGTTCCTCTCCTGTAGTGTTTTCTTCTCATAGGTCTGCATCATAAGGTCTGCTGCCGTATGAGGTGTTCGCTGACTGTGCTGCGGTGCTCTTGGCCCGGGGGAAGGACACATCTTCATCCAGGGAGTCTCTCGAGTACGGGACGCTGCTGACCTCGCTCCGGGCCCGGTCCAGGCTCGGCACTTCGACTCTTCTCGCCGGCTGTCTCCTGCTGGCGAAGCGGGCTCCGGTTACCTGCTCTACCCGCTTCTCCCCTCGGTTCTTCCCTCCGCAGCACCGGCAGATCCCGATGAACATAACGAAGCCGCCCAGGATTTCAAAGATCCCACCGATGTAGCCCAGGATGATGCAGTACCCCACGCGCACATCTATGGTAGGGGACACCGTTGTCACTTCTTTTAGGATGTGGGTGTACCAGGCGATGGGTATGATGGTCATGACCCCGGAGAGGAAGATCAGGATTCCGCCCAGGCCAGCCAGCAACCAGTTAGGCCTGTCTGTCCAGCAGCGCACCCCAGGGATGGCCACTGCCAGCCCGATTAGAGTCACGATGAGGGAGGCCACCATTAAACCCTGGGCCACCTCGATAATCTGGTTCCCGAAATATTCGCTGTCCTGCAGAGTGCAGTCCGCCCTCGTCTCGACTGTGGTGGACCTGCAGATCTCCCAGATGCCCTGTTGGATGTACTCATCCGGCGGGCGTAAGGGAAGGTCGTTAAGGGTCCTCCAGTTTGGGGCCACTGTGGCGGTCAGGTTTAGGATCCATCCGCAGGGAGCAAAGACCATCCCGAAGATCAGGATGCCCGGAGTGCGCAGGGATGTGCGCATCCACTCCTGCGTTCTCTGCGACGGCATGGTTGTTGGTGATGTGTGTGTTCTTGCAGCCCAACTCAGTGTAGTAACTTACACAGAAGAGACTGAGTTTTGACAGCTCCAACAGCTGCTATTTAAAAACAAGTCTGACTGAAACCTGGCAGTGGGCGGGTCCTTCAGGCTTACCTGTCTGCTGCCTCGAGTCATCGAATAGGACAGGTGTGGCGGGCGGGCGGGCCGTGCGCAACACAGCTTCTCATCTGCAACTGCAAGGAAGGGGAGAGGGGAGTTTCGACGAAGCTTTTATCATGATGCAAATGTGTGTGATAAGAAAGAACAGGAAACATATTTCGAAATCTCTTTCCTGGAGCCATTACAAAAAAAAAAAATACAACTTCTATTTTATACCCCATTTTTAAATCACCTAAATGTAGTTTTGTCCTAAATGTTTTGATTACTATTTAAAAATATAGTCCTTAATTATTATTTCAAACACTTATTTAATAATGATGTGATCAATAACATGTGTCTGCATATATGCTGCTTTCGCATTAACACATTTAATATGCATTAATGTAAGAAAGAGGAGACTGTAAGAAAGATAATTACAAGAAACATTTAAGGCAAGGCAATTTTATTTATATAGCACTTTTCAGCACGTGGCGATTCAAAGTGCTTTACAAATTAAAAGAAAAAGACATTTAAGAACAAAAACATTAAAAAGGCATTTAAAAACAGGCATAAAAAGCAAAGATGATGAAATGAAATAAATAAATAAACACAGCAGGTACAGAATACATGACTAAAAAAGGCATACTGTAGTGTGAGTATGGGCAGCTCAATTAAAAGCAGCGGCAAATAGGTGCCTTTTTAATCTGGATTTAAAAATAGGAAGTGTTTCAGCGGACGTGCACAATTTGGGCAGTTTGTTCCAAATTGTTGGGGCATAATAACTAAAAGCTGCTTTTCCATGTTTAGTGGTTATTCTCGGAACAGAGAGCAGACCCGACCCAGAAGACCTGAGACTCCTGCTGCTTCGTTGTGATGGAGGTTGTCTATATACCCCGGTCCTAAGCCATTTATTGATTTAAAAACTAGCAGTAGTATTTTAAAATCAATTCTTTGGCAGACTGGAAGCCAGTGTAATGATCTCAGAACCGGAGTGATGTGATCCACTTTTCTAGTGTCAGTGAGTACTCGAGCAGCAGCGTTCTGAATTAGCTGCAGCCTTCTGATAGATTTTTTTAGTGAGCCCTGTGAATACACTATTGCAGTAGTCGAGTCTACTGAAAATAAAAGCATGGACAAGTTTTTCTAAATCCTGTTGCGACATTAGTTTTTTAATCGTTGATATATTCTTCAGGTGGTAGTATGCAGACCTAATAACTGTTGTAATGTGACGGTTAAAATTCAGGTCTGAGTCCATAACTACACCCAGATTTCTTGCTTTGTGAGTTACTTTGTAGTCTGCCAACTGAAGCTCTGTGATTACTTTTAATCGGTCCTTCTTTGCTCCAAAAACAATGATCTCAGTTTTTTGTTTGTTCAATTGGAGAAAGTTCTGAGTCATCCAGTCAGGTTTGTGCTCAATGCACTTGCTCAGTGTTCTAATCGGAGAGTAGTCTCCCAGTGTAATTTAAAAATACATCTGGGTGCCGTCTGCAAAGATGTGATAGCTTAAATCGCTTTTTAAAAATAATTTCAGCCAGAGAAAGCATATAAATATTAAAAAGCAAAGATCCTAAGATGGAGCCTTGAGGAACCCTGCATTACATATTTATCAGGGTTGATTTGTAATTGCCTATTGAGACAAAGTATGTTCTGTCCTTCAAGTAGGAGCCAAACCAGTTTAGAGCTGTTGTTGAAACTCCCACCAAGTTTTCAAGACGGTCTAGCAATATGTTGTGGTCAACAGTATCAAAGGCAGCGCTGAGATCTAATATACTAACACTGATATTCTGCCACTGTCTGTGTTGAAATGGATGTCATTTAAGACCTTAACAAGTGAAGTCTCAGTGCTGGTTAGGTCTAAAGCCCGACTGAAACACATCAAAACCGTCGTTTCAAAACATGAAATTACTCAACTGTTGAAAAACTGCTCTTTCAATCAGTTTGCTTAAACAAGGAAGGTTTGATATTGGCCTGTAGTTATTCATTATGGTTGCGTCTAGGTTATGCTTTTTTAGAAGCGGTTTAATTATTGCAGTTTTCAGGGCCTGTGGAAATACACCTGATTGAAGAGACTTGTTTACTATGTGTAGTATATCTGAGGCCAAGCAATGAAAAACAGTTTTGAAAAATCCTGTCGGGATGATGTCGAGGCTATAGAAGGAGGATTTCAGATGTTGGATAATGTCTTCCAGGTCTTTAGCATTTATCTGATGGAATTTTTGACTTGGTGTCTGAATTGGCTTTAGGTGAACACAGGGACAACACATTTGCTGTATTTGCTGATACAGAGGCACTGACTGCCTGTCTAATTTGCATGATTTTGTCAGTGAAGAAGGAGGCAAAGTCATTGCAGGCCCTGGTGGATAGAAATTATGAGGCTATCGACACTGGGGGTTTGTTAGTCTGTTGACAGTAGCAAACAAGGCACGTGAGTTGTTTTTGTTTTTGTTAATGATGTCAGAGAAGAACGATTGTCGTGCCTTTTTTATTTCCTGATTATAGAAACCGATTATATATTTCCAAGTGAACTTGGAGGTTTGTTTTTCTCCACCTGCGTTCAGCTTTTCTGCACTCAGTTTTTGCTATTCTCACAGTCATGGCTTTTCTCCATGGAGATATTTTCTTGCCAGATACTTCCTTTATTTTAATGGGAGCGATGGTATCCACGACATTTGTTATTTTAGAATTAAAATGATCAACTAGCTCATTTACTGAGAAGATAGCATGGGCAAGTGAGGGAGTAAAAATCTGGGCAAACATTTATTTTGCATTTTCAGTTAAGTGACGTCTAGTGGTTACCTCTTTCTTAGCAATTGTATGGAAGGTGATAGAGCTCTCAAAGAAAACACAGGAATGGTCGGAGAGCGCAACATCAGTCACCACAAGCTTAGAGATGTTCAGACCCTTTGATACAATTAAGTCCAGGGTTTGCCCCTTATTGTGCGTCGGACCCTTGACATGCTGAGTCAGTCCAAAATTGTCGATTGAAGCACTTATATGTTTGTTTGCGTGTGTATATTACTTTATTATCAGAGGGGCCTCATCTCTCCACAGGCTGCACATTTTGACTCATCATCTTCATTACAAAATTCTCCTTTTTTGGTCCAAGCATGTCATAATACTCAGAGATTACGATGGTTTTGGTTTGAAAAATGCCCATACAGGACTGTCTCAGAAAATTAGAATATTGTGATAAAGTTCTTTATTTTCTGTAATGCAATTAAAAAAACAAAAATGTCATACATTCTGGATTCATTACAAATCAACTGAAATATTGCAAGCCTTTTATTATTTTAATATTGCTGATTATGGCATACAGCTTAAGAAAACTCAAAAATCCTATCTCAAAAAATTAGAATAGTTCCTCAGACCAAGTAAAAAAAAAAGATTTATAACAGCAAAACACAATCAAACATTTGAAAATGTCCATTAATGCACTCAGTACTTGGTTGGGAATCCTTTTGCACGGATTACTGCATCAATGCGGCGTGGCATGGAGGCAATCAGCCTGTGGCATTGCTGAGGTGTTATGGAGGCCCAGGATGCTTCAATAGCGGCCTTTAGCTCATTAGCATTGTTGGGTCTGGTGTCTTTCAGCTTCTTCTTCACAATACCCCACATATTCTCTATGGGGTTCAGGTCAGGGGAATTTGCAGGCCAATCGAGGACAGTAATGCCATGGTCAGTACACCAGTTACTGGTGGTTTTGGCACTGTGGGCAGGTGCCAGATCATGCTGGAAAATGAATTCCTCATCTCCATAGAGCTTTTCAGCAGACGGAAGCATGTAGTGCTCTAAAATCTCTTGGTACACAGCTGCATTTACTCTGGGCTTGATGAAACACAGTGGACCAACACCAGCAGCTGACATGGCTCCCCAAACCATCGCTGACTGTGGGAACTTCACACTGGATTTCAAGCAACTTGGATTTTGCTCCTCTCCAGCCTTTCTCCAGACTCTGGCGCCTTGACTTCCAAATGAAATACAAAACTTGCTTTCGTCTGAAAAGAGGACTTTGGACCACTGTGCAACTGTCCAGTGCTTCTTTTCCTTAGCCCAAGTCAGACGCCTCTTCCGTTGTCTTGAGTTCAGAAGTGGCTTGACCATGGGAATACGGCTATTGTAGCCCATTTCCCGGACACGTCTGTGAACAGTGACTTTTGATACCTGGACTCCAGCTTCAGTCCACTGTCTTTGAAGCTCCCCCAAATTCTGGAAGCGACTCTTCTTCACAATGCTGTTAAGGCTGCGGTCATCTCTCTTGGTTGTGCAGCGTTTCCTGCCACATTTCCCCCTTCCAACAGACTTTTTGTGGATGTGCTTTGAAACTGCACTCTGTGAACAGCTTGCTCTTTGAGAAATTTCTTTTTGTGTCTTACCCTCCTGATGGAGGGTGTCAATGACGGTCCTCTGGACAGCAGTCAGATCAGCAGTCTTCCCCATACTTGTGATTTAGTTTACTGAACCAAGCTGAGTGTTTTTCAAGGCTCAGGAAACCTTTGCAGGTGTTTCGAGTTAATTAGACGATTCAAGTGATTCGTTGAACACCCTACTAGTATACTTTTTCATGATATTCTAATATTTAGAGATAGGATATTTGAGTTTTCTTAAGCTGTATGCCATAATCAGCAATATTAAAATAATAAAAGGCTTGCAATATTTCAGTTGATTTGTAATGAATCCAGAATGTATGACATTTTTGTTTTTTTAATTGCATTACAGAAAATAAAGAACTTTATCACAATATTCTAATTTTCTGAGACAGTCCTGTATGGCTGGTAGAAATTCAGTTCAGCAGGAATCCTCTGCAACCAACTGTTCAAATACTTTTTCGGCCTCTTTGAGTTTGTCTTCTCCTCCTCTCTGCTTATATCTATCTGCACATCTAGTTTCATAGTAACACTTTGTTTATCTCGCCTTTCTCGGACTTTCTGAATAGGCCTAAAACCCAAAACATGAACAGAGTCATTGGGCAAACTCCCGGAAAGCAGCAGGTTGAGAGTGTGACTATACCACAGCCATCAACCTGATCAACCCCACATAGAAAGTGATTTAGCTTCTAAAAGAACCAAACAACCCAAAAACAGTTTGTGATACTCCCCCATAATACATTGTTTGAATTAAACACTTCTGAAATTCTAGTGTCAATTGGATCTTTACCCCAATGTGACCCCATTTCCCCAAATAAGCCCTCTAATATATTTTATTTATTTAAAAAAGACTGACACTGAAGAAATGCATGGGAAGACATGGGCACTCTGGAAACTGCACTTTGGTTATTAGGGACTTCCGTACCAGCAAAGTTGTGTTTGTGTTGATGCAATTTCCCACAGTGAACCATACAAATTCAAACTCTCTAGTCACATACTTCGGAGGGCGTTGTTTTTATATGTTTTTGTTCTGAGAGTTGTTTTTCAGGCCTGGCTCAGCCTTTGACACAGAGAGCAGTTGAAGATGGTATGTGAGGTATGTCAACCTACCGGAACTTTGCATACTCTTCCTCTGACACCACAGTCCTGTCTTATGACTTCTACATGCTGAATCACTGCAGCTGTCACATGTGATCAGTTGCCATGTCGTTTATTTTAATTGGGGGTATTAAAAACCACAGAGGATTGTCAAACACATGTTTAATTGCATATCTAATTTACCTTTTGATGCTATGGCCGATGTATTTCACTTAAAATCCTGTGATAGCTTCTGGCTTCAACCCAAACACTATCACTAATCGGGCTTTCTGTGTGGCACTGTTTTTCCTTTAAAAAGATGTCGCATTCTTATATTTCGTCACCTCTCATATTAATTAAATACTGTATTTCTTATGTTGTTCTTGTTTTCTGTTTAATTTGTTTGATGTTGAAGCTTGTGTAAAGGACTTTGAACTGCCTTTATGTCTGAAATGTTGTGACTTAACTGACTTTAGTTGAAACAATTCTTAAAAAGCTATTTTCAAAGATGTTCTTCTAAGAAGCGGAACTTATCTTTATCTTCATTTTAAATAATGTGTCTGTAAAATAGAACTACATGTTTTTACAGTTTGCTTTCTCCATTCATCAATCATATTTTTCGAAAGCTTGACACAATCTATAACCTTTAATTGCATGGTATCTTGATATTGATTATATATTTTTTTATAAAAAATATAAAAATATATATAAATTAGTTTTCTAAGGAAATATTGACCTTTAAATTATACATCATTGAGTTCCAATCAACTTTTCTCCAGGTTTTTATTTCTTGATGTCACAAATTAATGACACATATTTTTTAATTTCACAATTATTTGCAAACCGCATTCACAAGGTGCTAATAGTGGTGAATCATACGTGCTGTCTGTCATCCATACTGATGCAATGCAGACGATTCCTTGTAACTCAAATCTAAATGTTTTACTTGACCATTTTTGTAAATATAGTGTCACCAAAATAGTAGAGATTGATTTACTTAAATAGATTAAATCTGTTTAATGTTGTTTTTAAGGGTCTGAGTTATTAGTCCCAGCATCTTTATAGCAAGAAGGTCCTTGGCTCAAATCAAAACTGGATTTTTCCTCATGTTTTTGTAGGTTTTCCTCTTGGTGCTCAGGTTTCTTTCTGCAATTCAGCTCAAGAAGGCTACACATTATGGTACAACATTGTATGAGGACATTACCCTTAAATATTTGAATAAAGATGTGTAACTTGGGTTTAGGTGGAACAATGCAAAAAAATAAAACAGTGTGACAACATGACAGAGTGTAATAGATCACCTGTCAATCAATCAAATTCAAATTCCTTTAAGCACATTTTACCCACTGCTTTTTTCAAATGCACACATAAGAAAATAACTATTAAAACCAACACAATTATATATATTTTTCGAAATCTGTGGTAACATATTTACCAAGTTTATTTTGCATAATGTATAAGTCTGCGGTGTAATGTGTATGCCTAAGTGTGTTTTAAAAAATGCCCGTGATCACATATAAAGTGCCTTGTTTTGCCTAAATTGATACATACTGTAATCAACAATTTGAGCAATATATTGTTATTTTGTATGTTAAAGTGCTTGCTGTATTAACAGAAGAACTGCTGCAGCTCCTCTAGTATGTCATGATCTGTTAGTACCAAATTTCTCCACTAGATGGTTGTGTTGAGTTTCTCCAAACCATCTGATATGACTAATGTCCCCCTGCAGTTTACTAGGCTAAATACAGTCTATGGGCTAAACTAACACCCCATATGTTGTAGTAAAAGGAGACGTGTGGCGCAGTGGATAGAGCCTTGGTGGTGGGATCAAGGGATCACAGGTTCAAACCCCACTGCAGTCAGCATGCCGTTGTGTCCCTGGGCAAGATACTTCACCCCAAATTGCTCCTGTGGGGATTGTCCACAGTATTGAGTATGTAAATCGCTTTGGATAAAAGCGTCTAACAAGTAACAAGTAACATGTAATATAGTAACCTAGTAACCCATCTGCCAAGTATGCCATGTTTCCTAAACAAAATGAAAGGTTATTAGTTTTTGTTAGAAAATCAGACAAACAAAATAACATGAGTTCCATCTGACAGATGGAGCCATAAACACAACTCAAATGAAAACCAATATAAGAGCAAATGTATTATAAATGAATAGGTTAGAATGAATATGTTTATTTTTAGTAACATTTAAGCCCACTATGCTATCTATTCTTTTCATTGGGACCTTTCAATTTGAAAAAACATGCAAATTACCTAACTTTTAGCTATATCCCATCTAAGTATACACACCCCCAGATTAAAAAAACATAATACATTTTGTATTATTCACATAGACAACACATAAAGGCCAAAATGTAATCTACATTTGTGTAGACGGTTAAGTATCTACATTATTTACAATGTAATTTTGTTACCAATTTAGTTGTAGGCCTAAGGATATTTTAGTAAAGCTTTATTCAATAGTTTTGGATAAACCGCCTAGTAAATGTAATCCCAGTAAACCCAAGCGGAAGTTGGACTTTCCTGGGCAGGAAATTGTCATCAGTGTTTTTGTTGCTAGTGGGTACTGTTGTGTTGTGAAAATGGCGACGCCTCGTCGCTCCTCTCAGCAGCAGCAGCCGAACTCCCCACTTTCCTCCCCGCCCCGCGGCTCCTCTCGCCCCGCCACTCCTCCTGGCTGTCCGGCTGCACCCACCGACAATGCCACCTCACTTTCCCGCAGGGCCGCGTTGGACAACCAGGCTGACGGGGAGGCAGCCCCTTCATCTCCCACCGCCTCCCCAGCTCTGGCCCTCTCCGCCAGCAGCAGCAGCAGCACTAGCAGCAGCGCTAGCTCCCCGACAACCACCGAGGGCAGCGGGTCCAGCCCCGGCTCTACGCCCGACTCGGGCAGCGGTGACGCGGCCAGCAGCAGCAGCAGCAGCAGCGGCGGTGGTTCATACGGGGCTTTCAGGGACCTTTTTGAAGCTTGTCGTAACGGGGATGTGTCTAGGGTGAAGAAACTCGTGGATACACTGAATGTTAACGCAAAAGACATGGCAGGACGCAAATCTACACCCCTACATTTCGCTGCAGGTAAACACAACGGAAATCACTGTTTAGACAAACTGAAGTCTTACTCTAACTGTTTATGGAGTTGGGAGGATGCTTAGGGCGTGGGAGCGACCAGACCAGCTAATAAACAATACACTACTAGTTGTAGCCTATGTTTGACACAACAGTTTTCAGCATGGCATCACTTAAAGATATGAAATGCATCAATAAATAAAAATAACATTTTAAGATTCTAAAACATTTATTGTAACACATGATAATTACCCTGTGTATTTATGTTGTCAAAAACGAATCCCCCATCTCTTTCTGTATTAAAACTTGCTCAGCTACCCCTATAATAAATACATAAATAGTGTTAAAGTAGCTTGGGCTTCTACATATAAATATTTCCAGCAGTGTAAAGACAGCATCCTTTATCTCAGTTATACTAGAATTGCCAATTATAAAGTTGAATAATTATTCAAAATCTATTGATTTGATTACAATTAGTTGGTTCATGGCATGGTTCATTTAAAAATCAATTCTGGATTGAGTACCTAAAGGTGTGGATTTCAGGGTCTAAAGGTGCTGGACAAGTTAAGTTTTTAAAAAGGTCAACTGATTACATGAATGTAAACATGCAAAGGCATGATAATAGGTAACATATATTTGTGTGAAACTTGCACAAATAAAAACACTTTTCTTTAACAAAAGATAACAATAATGTTACAGTTGATAAAAAAAAAGTCCTTTTGCTTATATCAATGAATAGGATTTCTCCAAAATGTAACAATTTCAAAAATAAATGACACACAATAACTCTATAAAACTGGTATTTTGTGTCATTATTCAACAAAAGCTTGAAACAACTTTTACTTGGTGTGTGGGATTACTGTCCATCCATAGAAATATCTTGATTCTTACATAAATCGATATTTTTTCCCCAGCCTTAACTAAAGGACAGGCGGTGCAACACACATTATGTTTGGGCAGAGCAATTTCACACCTGGAGATAAGGGCCCTGTAACTATTTTTGTTCCTGATTTAGAAAACTCACTTAGCATTGGTAGAAGTAAGACTATTTGGAATGAAATGTACCAAATAATAAACCTTAAATCGTGTTGTTGGATAGCTCGGTAGTTAGAGCTGGACACCCATAGAGTTGAACCTGTTAAGTAAGCAGGTTCAACTGCCGAGCTCACCGAACATTTCAGGCAATGTTATCCCATCTATCTCCCCCTTCCAACTCTTCATCTCCAATAAAGGCCCAAAAACATATATATATTAAAAAAAAAGGAAAAGTAATCAGGAAAGGGCTGAAATGTCAGTTTGTGTGTTAAACTTTACACCGGCACAGTCATTTGACAGGTGCTTCATGGGTTAAGAGAAGCAGGACCAAAAGAAAGGTATTCTACACTCTTGTTTTTGCCACAAGCAAGAATACATAGAAAAGACTAAAGATAAAATATCATTTTTTTCATTTGAGTCTAAAACATACTTGTTTATGTTCCACGGCTATGAAACGTGCTCATCTTGACTTAAGCTTTTCAGCTCCAGGGTGGACTGTTTTAAATTCTTTCATCTGTGCAGGCAAAAAGATAAAAGCAGAATAACTCGCACAGCTGCTTCAGATCTCAGGCCTTCCTAATCCTCAGCAGCTTGAGCAGTGAGCAGAACTCTGGAGTCCCGTGGCACGTCTGTAGTGAAGACATAACAAGCTTCAGCTGAGAGCCGCTTTCCCAAACAGCTGCCACGTGGATGCCTTACATGACAAATAAACAAAATGTATAAAAAGGAAAAAAAGCCCAGAAGACAATTGAGAGTCTAGTATCAATTATTAACATGATACGGGAATACAATTGAAAACAGACACAGCAGTTTTTTGTTTCTGCTGTGTTGCTCCTAGATGACTGCTTCCAGTTTGAGGACATCTGGGATCCTCTCTTCTTGCAACGCTGCAGATTGGATTTAACCCTACATAAATAATTGATATGCAATATGATTTTTTTCTGGGCAAGACGAATCAATTGCCTAACACCTACTTCCCTCCTCCCTATCTTTTCTTTCTCCTCTCTCCTCTCTCCCTGATCTTTTCTCAGGTTTTGGGCGGAGGGATGTGGTCGACCACCTTCTTCAGATGGGCGCCAATGTGCACGCTCGGGACGATGGGGGTCTGATCCCGCTTCACAACGCCTGCTCATTCGGCCATTCTGAGGTGAGACTTTACACAGAAATGTCAACAGTACTCCCCCCTTTATCCCAGATGAAAATATGGAAAGAAAACATCATCTGGCAGACCATTTTTTAACCCAAATTAGATTAGATTACTTTATTGTCATTACATAATGCAAGCAGAGTTTAACGACATTAAGAAGGTCTAACCAGATTGCAAATAGTCAGTTATATACACATCTATCAGCAGTCTGTACAAAATAAATGCACTATACAAATATACAAGTAAAGGTATATAGTAAGTCAAATGCATAAATAAAAATAAATACACCCAAATATTTTAGATTTTACATCTTTTAAGGAACTTAGAAAGATAGTCTGTTTATAAATCATAATCATGGGAGAGAAAAGCTTTTAGATTTGACTTTAAAGGGGACCTATCATGCAAACTGCACTTTTTGATGTCTTTTATACATGAATGTGTCCCCGGTGTGTCAGGGAACTCACGCAGCGTCAGAAGATAAAACCCTTTCTTTTCCTCCGTACCCACATTTCTAAAAACGGGGCTACAACGGAGCTGATCCAGATTTGCGTCCAATATGACGTAATATCAGAAATGTAGGCTGGCTTTACACCCACCACGGCCCAATCAGAAATGTTGCTATCGGAAACAATGCCCGACTGTTTTGGACGTAATGTGGTCGGTGCATGTTTACGTTAGCATCGCTAACACTCAGAGCTAACCTGTAAAATAAAAAGGAACTCACCTTGTGGTATAACCGGCAAGAGAGAAAGAGCTCCATACTGTTTCAGAAATATTCCTTGATAATCCATGATATGGGGTTTCATCACCGCAATATTTGCCGGTAGAATCTCCCGCATGAGCTCGGCCCCCTCCTTCTTTTTAATATTTTTTTTTTTTAACCTTTATACCCCAAATCAACACTTTTGAAACAGGAAGTGAAATAGAGGGATATGAGGCATGGCTAGAATGGGTAATCTGAAACATTTATACCAGGGGTCGGCAACCCCTGGCACGCGTGCCAGCATTGGCACGCGGCACCGTAACCAGTGGCACACTAGGAATAAGTCGAATAAGTGTGCAAAAATATTTAAATTGTATTTTCGGATCCTGAACGAGACCGCCGCCAGAGTGCGTCTCCCCGTTACCTGCAGAAGGAAGCCATGCCCGCAACGCAGCCCCGCTCTCTTTATCTCCAGGTGACATTCTGCCGCTTTCCTCCGTGGTGCAGTGCTGATCGTTTCACCACTGAGGAAAGCACCTCACAAATTGCAGTACCCATAAGGAGCTGTACAAATGCCGCAGTTTTTGCGTGGCTGTGTATTTAGTTGAAAGCCCAGTGGCGATCTGCTCATCTCTCATCGACATAATATGCTACAAAGGGGCGGACTGGCCATCTGTGTGTTGAACTTTCCTGTCGGCTCCCAGACCGTAGTCGAGGAGGGCAGAAGCAACAAGCTTCAGGTTCAATAACCCACTTTAGAGAGAGGCGAGCTCTTCTTCGGAGGCCGTTGCATTTATTTAGCTGTTCTTCTGTTTCACAAAATACATCACAGACCTCTGTTTTTCTGCTTCCTCGTTTCACTTCCAGAAACATACACACGTTCTCTCCATAGGTTCTCTCACTGTCGCTCTACCATCCACAAACACACATGCACAAGCCACACCCCTCTCTCTCCCTCTCTCTTAAAGGGACAGCGATCTCATCTCATTCTGCATGACCCTAATATCATAACTTGTGTGCTCTGGAGAATCACAGAACGGACGATCGTCCTTATTATTATGCCGTTTAAACCAATTATTTAAATGTGTTTGTTCAATTCGGCATCATGCGAGTTGCGCTGAAAGGTCCACACACTGCTTCCCCACAGCGAGGCTCCCCCGCCCTCCTGCTGATAGTTGACGAGCGTCAAGCTCCTCAACCCCCCCCCCCCCCCCCCCCCTCCCGTTGATAATCCTCGATCGTTGGCACGCTGATAACAATTATTTTTTTAAATGGCACTTCATATCAAAAAGGTTGCCGACCCCTGATTTATACATATACACACATTAAGATAAAAACACAACCATCAATATAAACAAAATAACAGTCACTTCAATATCATTTTATGTGTAATAATTACTTATTTTTTCTTCATTCAGATTACTTACATTTCCTACACATTGATTATGCTAGTGGTGTTTTATAAAAACTCTTTACTCTGGGAAAGCAAGCATGCTGTAGATGGACACATCCATGTGAGTGCAGTCTGCGGGAGTGTGACCCCCCCCTTGAGGGCACACAGAGGTGGAAACCACTCTTCCATTATCCTGCTTGGAACAAAGGACAGTTTATACTTTCATAGAATGTAATTCATTGCTGGCAATAAAAAGATGTAAGGGCACAACATACTGTGAAGTGGTAAAATCTGAAATGGCTGTAGGAGTAAACTGCAATCACTATTTTTATGAGAGCAGAAGATTATTCTAAACTATGATGTGCACAGTCAGCCTTGAAAATGACTTTGAGAAAATATGAATGTTCTCTGTCATTGCTGCTTTGATATTCTGCCGAGGCATGGTGATGCTTTTGAATATGTGCTAATGATTTTTGCCCTCATGGCCATTACCCACGGTGATCAGTGTGATTTTTACAGTTTGGATAGTTTCAGAGGCTTTTAGAGCGTTCTTTGAGAGCACTTTACAACCTTGTCAGAGAAAGCGCTGTGCTAATGCAGCTGTGTGATGAGAGTCAACGCTGTCCAACTGAAAGCATTCGCACAGCAAACACACAGTTGAATCTTTCATAAAATGAAGATTAAACCCTTCAAGTGAGAAAAAAAGCAGTGCCTGAAGAAACAAGTATCTGGCCATCTTATTACACAACTAAGAGCAAGATGTATTCTGAGTTTGACAGCCGCCTTGGTGTTATTTTTTAATACAAGTTGAAACTCCACACTACTATTCGTGTTGGTGAGGAACCATGTAAATAGATAAGTCATTTTGAAACTCCACACTACTATTCGTGTTGGTGAGGAACCATGTAAATAGATAAGTCATTTTGAAACTCCACACTACTATTCGTGTTGGTGAGGAACCATGTAAATAGATAAGTCATTTTGAAAGGTAACTGTAACATGCCCCATACCCAACGCTCAGAACCACTGATTAAGGTCATTTAATGGGATGATGTAATTTGAAGCAGGTTAGAGCCAATGTTCTTTGTTCTAAGGTTCAGTTATTAGCAGCGGCCAGGTTTCAACCTTTAGCTCTTTGCCTAAAGGGGCCTATTATGCTTTATGGGTTTTTCCCTCTCCTTTGGTATGTTCTATCGTTTTTGGTGCATGTAAATGGTCTGCAGGGTAAAAAATCCCAAAGTTCCATCCAGAGGGAGTTAAAAAATACCTTTTTGAACATTAAAGGTGGGGTAGGTCATTTTGGAGAAACCAGCTTGAGTGCACTAGAATTTGAAAATACACAGCTGGAAGAAATCTGCCACTTCCTTACAGAGCCCCTCCTCCAACACACACGAACGCGCACATGACCAATGAGGGCACGAGATAAGTTTGTTCACAGGTGGAAGGCTGACAGGCAGGGAGGCCATCCAGTTACTTTAGCCGGGCCGGCTCAGATGATTGGTCGTGCTTTTTACAGCGCTAAGGCTTCCACAGATGACATTTTTTTATGGATTGTTTGTCAAAGCACTTCAGATATTCATTGCTATCGGGATGTTAAGAGCATTCCAACACAACAATACATTGGAATACAACAAAAAGTGTATCTCGAGCCGGTTTCTCAAACTTACCTACCCCACTGTTAAAGTCACAGTAGAGGCACAAAATACAATGATGAAACCTGAAAATGAGCATTATAGGGCCCCTTTAAAGTAAACCCCTATCTCTGATCCCCTTTACTTTCTATCCTGAATGTGTGAATGAAGGCCAAATTAATCCCCGAAAAAAAAGTGAATGAACCCCACAATGTTTGGGTAACTGGGCAGTTATTGCTAATACAGCCCTAGCTTATCGTGATTAAACCTTGTCACCTGCCTGAGTCGTGAACAAATACAATGGAGAGAAAGCATCTGGGATTTGGTGATTTACTAAATAAAGAGTATATGCTGATGTTCTGTATGTTTCTTCAGGTGGTGTCCTTGCTGCTTTGTCAGGGGGCCGACCCCAACGCTCGAGACAACTGGAACTACACGCCACTCCACGAAGCTTCCATCAAGGGCAAGATAGACGTCTGTATAGGTAAGCACGAGACTCACACTGCAAATATTGTGGGATAAAGGAACAAAAGTGAGTGTTAACTGGTTTGCTAGGGGTGATTACGTAGCTATGTCGATGATAAATTGTCTAGTGAAAACATTTCAAGAGCCAGTTAGACTGTATTAGCTGTGAGCCGAGCAGAAACAGAACACATTCAGCAGTGTTGCCACAACGGTTCCCACAGTTGCATTGTTCCTTTGGGCGCAATACAATTCAGTGGTTGTTCTGGGACTTTGCTAAATATGTTCCATTATTTGCGGTGGAATTGCTGTGGTGAGTTTATAGATATTAAATGTTTGTGTGTACCCTCGGTTTTATATCCCTCCTCCTCTGCTCCTCCAAAGTCACAACCTGGTGTTCTGTATAATCACACAGTCATTTTATAATAAATCACCCGAGTGTATGTTATTAATATTTTCCATTTAACATAAAGCAGCAATTACGCCGCAAACTGCAATTACTGTGTTTTCCTATATTTTAGCCTACACATGGATTTCTTTGTCTTACAATATATGAGCTCCCACCAACATATTTTTTTCATTTTTAAAAGTGAAACAACACCGCAGGCTCAGTTCAGAATGGACATTAGCAGCAGCAGCAGCTATCTTTAAAAGGTGAATTGGACATTTGAAAGGCTTTATTACTGATCCCTGAGGAAAATTCCGAAGTAGTCGAGGTACGCTCTTGCTTGCAAAAACCGTCTAGGCAGTCGGTTGTAAGATAATCTCTTTCTGATCTTAATGGAAAAGCATTGCTCAGTGCTGGTAGTAATGACTGCGATGATAGTCGGCGTCACATTGCTGCCGGCTTCAGTCTGGAGGAAAGGAGGAAAAGTTGCTCTAGTCATTTTTATGTCCACGATAAGCTGCAGCAGTGTGTCTGGGCCCTGAATGACTGCATGGCGGCGGAGGGCTGTGTGGACAAACAACATCCTATTCTCATGGATGGCTCACACCAATAAATGGGAATGCCACTGAAATCGAGCAAACGTGATCCTTTTTGTTTGGCTCGACAGTAAAGCTATTAATTAAAGCCACGTTAGAAAAAAGGATACATATCTATGAAGAACAGAAACACCACCATATATAGAAAAGACATCAGAATGATAACACGCAATGTTGTGATTCAGGACGCCTGATTGAACGGCTGTGTGCAAAACTGTATCTCTCAGTTGGTTTTGCTTTTATCTCTGTAACAGATTTTTGAAACCTCTCAGTGGGCCCGGACTGATTCCCACGAAAACGTTTGTCCCTAGTTTTGCACATTCACCAATTCTCCCATTCGTTGGCCCAATCTCAATGTCCCCCCCTAAGGCCCTAAACCGTGAACCCTCTGGGAAATAAATGACGTCAATCGGTAAAGAGTGCAAGAGGCGGCAAGGGCTCCAGATGGTATTAAGTGAAATGGGACAGCACTGTGAGGGGACATTTCACATTACCTTGATGACACTTATAGTGGGTTTGGGACTTTTAGATTGTTCAACTGCCTGCCTTTGAACGCGTTCCAGGTTCTTTCTTTGCGAGGTGATTAGAGGTTATTGCAGATAACTGCTTTGGTTTAGCTAAAAATGGTTAAAGAATAATCTAGCTGTGTATAATCTCTTAACCTTCCATTCTGATTTCATATTTTGTACGTATCATTGATTTTTGTTGCCCCCTCCTGAACGCTATGACTTATGGGTAATACCTTAAGACAAAGTCTGCAGAGCTGCCGAATTACAGAAAGCCTGCAATAAGGGCTCAGAAAGTCAGCACGACGGCCCTAAAGCACTTGACGAATTGACAGCAGGGACAGCCGTTAGTGTGGAAATTGGGATTGGGCCCGGGAAACGAAAGGGATTGGAGCATACTGATTAATTGCTGCCATTAATTATGCAAACAGACTAGAAAATTAAAAGCTGCAAATCCTCCAGTGTTGCTCCAATATCTTATTTTCTCTGAGAAGTTCTCTGTCCTTGTGCTGAGAGGAACCTAAACCAGCTGTGTGCTGCTAGAAGAGGCAAAGGGAACCCTGCTTTACTTTGAATCGTCTTTTTTAGCTACAAACTAAACTGAGTAATGGTTGTTTGGATCTCTTGTGTGTACCGATAGCTTTTCTGCACAGGGGGTAAACCCTCGTTTGGATTTAGAATGTTAATGTCTAAACTAACGTCTAAATTAATTTGATATGGAAATTATATGACATTTGTTTGTATATTTAATGCTTTTTTTTTGTCATTTTGGCAATGCCATAGCAAGATTGAGTTTTAATAGCACTTCTCTAATGACATGTCGTTTGGAGCTGGATGAATACTTTCAATGTGTTGTGTGCCCTCTAATGACAACGCTAAAGTTTATCCTGATTTCTTTAAGCATTTGAAGTGTTAAGCCCTTCTTCTTGCTACTTTCATGATAAATCCTTCCCACAAACAGGCAGGCTGTATAGCAATTTTATAGGTGTTGAATATATCCTTAACCCCGTCCACACAGCAGCTTTAAAAAATCTTCCAACGCTTCCAACGCTTCTCTGCCCATTGACTTTGAATGGGGGTGACGTCACTTTGCCTCGCTTTTCGCCGAACTGCATTGTGGGGAAGCAAAGCGAAGATTTCCAGGATTTTCAGGATTCAAAAGTTGAGCAATGTTCAACTTTTGAAGCTGAGCTGGAAGCGTCAGCCAATCAAATCCCGTTTATGCAAATCTGACAGTACAAGCGCTAGCCAATCAAACCACGTGCAAGCTGGGAGAGCCAGACCGCAGTTCATTTCCTCATATTCCAAACGAGAAATTACGGTAGCAGATCACCCGGTTCTTTACGACCAGTAACTATTTACCGGGATACAAACCGGAGGAACCAGGCATGGAGGGAGGTGGCAGAGACAGTGGGTGAAACTGGTAGCTTTTCGCCTGTTTGGGGAGTTTATATCCAGTTTACTTCGTTTTAACATTGCTATTGCTTTGTATGTCGGGGCGGGAGATTCATGTGATTGGTTGTTGATCGCGTTGCTCGCAAAAAATCCCCAAGCTTTCAGACGCGCCCAGCTCCAAGATTTTCAAGATTTTTTCAAAGCTGCTGTGTGGACGGCCCGATATGATCGAAACTCACGAACGTGCAGTTTCTTATGTAAGATTGGCCGTCATCAGGCCAAAAAGGAGCAAGTTACTACTTCACTTTTGTGATTTTAAGAAAGTTTGGTGGATCTAGTAAGGGGACTAAGGATAAAAAGTACAACAATGCCCTTGGATTATACTCATCCTCTTGAAATTACATTCAGCAGGCTTCAGAGACAGCAGGTCATGCCGAGGATGTTGACTACTTATCCAAACACTCCACTAACTGTGTCACTGTTTGGTTGCATGATACAACAATGTTATGGTGCCATTCTGGAGCTCAGGACATCTCCAACTGTCGTCATGCACTGCTCCTGTAAACCCAGCAGTAAGCATGACCAAGCGCTGTCATGTCGGAACGCTGCCTCCCTCTGAGTTACACAGCCAAACACATCTTTTGAAGCAAAACGATGATAAATCGCAACCAGTTCAAAAAGCAAATATTTTCAGGTTACATCACCAATTTGGGAAAGCTGGCACCTTCCCTACTCCCTTTCTGAAGAAACGCATTTAGCTTCCCTCTGGCATGAACTGAAAAATACTTCTATCATTTTTCTCAAGTCTTGGATGCGAGAGTCTTTCACTGCAGCAGCAGGAGGGCATCTTTTCTGCATTACCATACAACCGTAAATAAAGACTTAATATCCTCCTTGGGTTATTTTGCTGTGGGGCACACAGTTTATTTTATGGTGTACTATAAAATAAAAAAACAAGTTAAACCATTTAGATGGGCTTTCAAAATCACACACATTTAGTTTTTTTTGTCCAAACACTATTTAAGATTCAATTTTTCTTGTTTAATGTTAATCGGAAAAGGAAAAACCTACTTTTCATGTTTAGTATGGTGTCCCTTGACTGCACAGTTACAGGCATACCGATGCATGTAAACAAAAAGCACATGACCTCTAGCGGCTTGTTTATTGGACAGAGTTTTGGAAGCCTGTCATCCTGCCAGGTTAGAGATTTGGCAGCAGAACAAGAGTCTGATTCGAATGTAACTTCAGCTCAGCATGAAGGATGCTCTGTCCTCTTCTTTGGTGCTCAGACAACTTGAGTAGGAAATTAATCTCTCATTACCTCATCCCTTCAAAATCTCATCAACAAACTTGGGATAAGAAGATCTTGGAAATCCGAAAGCAGCCACCTGATTGGCTGGAGAGGGGAGTTTAAGAACCCACCGCCTCCGTGAAAATCAGTTTAGTAGTCCGTTTAACTGTGTCCTCAATTCCAACGCCTCAGCTCCATTTGACTGGTTGTTGTTGCGATCGTAGACAACTGAATTTCAAACCCTTTTTCTGAATGACATTTATTTTGAATTCATAAATGTATTTGCTTCAATTGATTTTAATTTGAGAAGGCTTGTCCGTGGGTTTCAAATTAACTTAGACATCTGTTGTGTGGCAGGTTAAGACAGTTGCATTTATGAGTTCAATAAGATACCAACAATTTATTTTAATGATTGCCCTTATTTGTTGGATTAAATATTATCTGTGAAATGAGCAATTTATCGTTCTCCTGTCTAAGGTCTTCATTGTATTTTTCCCTTTCAAAATATATTCAAAAAGTATTAGTTGACTTCTCCAAATGCAAAGGAATTGTGGTTCAATGCGTCCTTTTAAAAAAAAAAACTCCTTAAGCAAAGGGTACACTGGACCCAACAGCAACATTTAGTTTCAACCTTGGTAATAGAGTACCTTTTTTTGATGCACATGTTTTTTTAACTCTGCATGACACAAGATATAGGACCTAAGATACGCTTCTAGTAGCCATTTTTAGGAACATTGGAGGTTCACCACCATCGTATCATGATCAGTATCACTACTACAACGTTTTCAATGAAGAAAAAGGAAAACATGTTGGGAAAGAATAAGCTTTCAAATAGTTTAGACTGTCGGGATCATGGAGTGGAGGGATGGAGGGATAAACTCAGACGAGGGGAATGAGGTGATTAGGCAGGAGAAGCATCAGGGGTGCTGATTGGCTGGAGAAAAACACTGGGAGCAGGGAAGACTAACGAGGCTGATTCTGAACAGGTGTGTAGAAGGGCAAAGTAGGGACAGGCAGCTCAGGACCACAGGAGTCAGACTGACAGTTTTACAACTGACAACCCAAAGTGTAATGGGTTCTATCTTTGCCAATGCTACATCCTTCCACCAATTATCACAAATCCGGCAAAACAAAACGTCCATGGCGAGGTAATGAATGTACTACCCCGATGCTGAAAGCAGTCGTTGCTTTTCCCTGGATAAATAACAAAAAGAAATGTGTCGGATATCAAAATCATTGTCCATTATTTATAGCCTTATCATATTATGTGATATTAGGTGTAGACGCCTGTCAGTTGTAGACGTTTCATGGATTCATTTAGTAGGGTTGCATTTCTGCTCTGTTTTACTTTTCTAACCGTTACAGCTCAGAAAAAAATGATTTCCTTTTCTTGGTTATGGAAGTGGAGGTTTGACATTTGCCCACGTACTTGCCTGCAGCGTTTAGCTTAAATGCTTGCTTGTGTAAAACTGGAAAAAGGCACTAAACACATCCAGCCTCAGATTAAACAGGCTGAGGAAAGGTGTCTCTCTTGCTGTATGAGGATGTCATACTTGTTAGTTACTGAGCATTTGGTCATTTTCAGACAGTCATGAGATAACCGTTGCAAATCTGACATTGTCCTGAAAACTAATCCTGTCCAAAAAGGGGATTTAGGTTGTTCAGAGAGGGCTTGTGCAGGTATTACTGACAAGCTGTGCCCATTAGGGACCAAACTGAAGGCTGACGATTAGAGGTTGACAGCTGAAAATGAATCGGCTTCAGACTGGATTTATGAACTATTCTATCCCGTGTGTGTGTGTGTGTGTGTGTGTGTGTGTGTGTGTGTGTGTGTGTGTGTGTGTGTGTGTGTGTGTGTGTGTGTGTGTGTGTGTGTGTGTGTGTGTGTGTGTGTGTGTGTGAGATTGGTACAGCACTACAAAATATTTTTTTGCTGAGGGGTGAGCGAGTGGGTGACTAAGGTCTGCGTCAGTGCTGGGGCAGAGGCTCACACATGAGCGTGCACATACTTACACACACATGCCCTGCTTATCCTCCTCTTCTCTGCTGGGTAGTGTGAGGTACACAAATCAAAGGGCATGTGCACTGGGAACTGCTCAGCAATCACAGTAGTGGGGCATTACAGAGAGATCCAGTGAGTGTTGACATTAGCGCCCTCAAAAGAGCTAATTTACAAAAAACCTGAGCGAGGCAGAGTTTGTTATTCAGCTCATACCTGTTCAGCGCTCGCATGACTCTGCCCTCTCCTCTTCTGTCTTTTTCTCTACTCTTCTTTCTTTTCGTCCTCTCCTCCCATTTCCCTTCTCATCTCCTCTCTATTTCTATCTTCTTCTTTTTTCCTATCCTCTCCTCTCTTTGTCTCTTCTCTTCTCCTGTCATCTCCTTGTTCCTTCCTTTCCTCTCTCCTTCTTTAATCTCTCCTCTCATCTCTTCTTTCGTCACCTCTTAGCATTTCTTATTTTCTCTTCTCCTCTGTTTTCACTATTCACTGCCCTTTCTCTCCTCTCTATCACACTCTTGTTTTGTTTTGCTCTCCCTCCCCTCTTTTCGTCCTCTAGCTCTTCCATCCTCCCTGACTCTCTTTCCCCCTCCCCTTCCCTCTCCTCTCTCATCTTGCTCTCCGCTGCATCGCTCAGTCAGTCGGGGAGACGAGAGTCTCTCCACTCGCACTGCCTGCCCTCCTCAGCTCTGCTTCTTCTTCTTCTTCTTCTTCTTCTTCCTCGATCAGCCGTAGCCCCTCGCCTCTCCCTCTGTTTTCCTTTTCTCAGCTGAACTGTATAGCCTTCCCCCGCCTCCCCGTGGAGGTGTGATGTGTTTTGTAGCCGGTCACGTAGCAGCTTTTTGTACGGTCTGCTGTTTATCCGGCGCTGCTGTAGCGTAGCTTCCGCTGCTCTTGTTGTGGCATGTCTGTTTACATCAGCAGCATGGCTCGCAGGGCAGGGGCGGCCAGGGGCAGCCCGGAGAGCGGCGCTAGCAACAGAGGTGGAGCAGCTGGGGGAGGAGGAGAGACATGTGAAGCAGGACATGCAGAGGAGCAAGTGGGAGAAAAGGGAGGAGGTCCAGGAAGAGCAGTTTATGGAAGAGCTTCAGGAGGAGGAGGAGGAGGACTAGGAGGAGTTGTGTGTCGGGGAGTTTGCATGTCAGTCCAGGAGCTCAGCTACTGTCTGTGTCTGCCCTGTTGTTGTACAGTGTTGCTGCAGCATGGAGCCGACCCCAACATCCGCAACACCGACGGCAAGTCCGCCCTGGACCTGGCTGAACCCTCCGCCAAGGCCGTGCTCACAGGTCAGTGTCCGCCTGGATCCGTCAAACTGTATGCTTTTGGATTGTTGCAGATGTTTGTTAATATTCAGCGTCTCTCCTTCTGTCATTTTCCTTGAGAGATTCTTCAACTTCCATCTAAATGCAGCTTTAAATCCACGTTCATTTAAATTTGGTCCAAGGTTGTGTATTTTCTATTCCCGCCACCCTCTTATTTTACAAGGCTGTGTCACTCGTGTACTCAAAATGAAGTGTTATTCAATCTTCATGTCCAAAGCCGTGCGCACATTAGTCGATACGCTGCGTTTTTCTCCGTTCTGCTCAGTGGCTTTGAAAAGGCCATTCATTAATGTCTTCGTCTGTGTGTTGATCCAGAGCTGTAATCAGGGGTCAGGGGTGTTTGTGGCTCGGCTTTTCTTTTATCTTCCCTTTTCTTCAGGCTGAGGCTGCACTCATTGATCAGCTTCTCGATGAACGGACTTAATTCAATTCAAAGAGGCTTTAATGCCATGGCCGTATCAAATCACAGTATTGCCAAAGCACATATTATAAAAAGTATTAGCTCTGCATTATGTGGTCATTCACTGCTTACTCAGAGTGTTGCACATCAAAGCATCTGCTGCAAATAATGTGTTCAGTTTCTCTTGACTTTTGCACCTTTTTCTGCGTTTTTTCCCCCATTTCTTTTCCTATTATGTCTTTTCTTTCCATTATTTCTTATTGTTTACCTTTCATTCGTACTTTGCTGTCATGCCTCAATGAGTGATAACCAAAGCAATGACACAGCAGGCCTTGACTAATCAACATTGAATCAGCACAATTCTGCAAACATTGACTAAATGAATATGCAATTGAACGCAGTCGACAGTATTTAAATACCCGACACCTCCAACCTCCAACCTCATCTATTACATACTACTGTGGCCTCATGGGAAGCCTTCTTCACCATCGTCGCCATCATTGTCCCAGTTGGTTTTTACATATCATATTTAGTAACTAAAAGCTAATAGGTTGCATTAAAAAACGTACCAATTTGTCGCGTTTCCCTCCGAAAAATGTCTGCAGCTTTGTCCAATAAAACTGCAGAAAAAGGCTTTACACCCTTCCAGGCAAAAAAATAAAAGTCCAAAAACTCATTGGAGAGCTTTAGTGGCCAACACGGGACACTAAAACGCTGCAGTGAAACTCTGCGAGACTAATTACGGCTTCTTTTATTGTTGCAAGCCCTCGAAGGCAGCCGGACTCATTACACCTATTCAGTGTTAGAGGAACCACTGGGACATAGTTACTGCTTTTTAAATGAGGAACTAATTAAAAATATATGTCTTTTTAAATAGATAATGTTTTAGTATATTTGTTTTCATTCTTTCTTAGCTGAAAGACAGACAGAGACACACCTTTTGAAAGATTGTGAAGGCGGATTAAGTTTTTATTTCCCCCGCAAATCAGCCCTTTGCATATTCTCTTTTGGTGACCTTTTTCATGCTATATTGAATGGATTATGTTTTGATTGAATAGCTTCGAACCACTGTTTTTATATTAGATGGAAAGGTTGAAAGATATGGTTGTTTAACCAGATTATTCCTGTTTTCGTCTGCACTAAAGGATGAGTAAAGATCATTTTAGATTTGACTGTGTTCCCGTCTTTATGAGGGCATTAACTGACTCTAAATCAGTTTCCTCACAAGCTCTTCCTCTATTTACACTGGGTGGAATCACCAATACACATCAATTCCTTCAGACACACAACAATAACATGAGTAATTCCCCGCAGTTGCCCAGGGTAAAATCATTGTCCCTGCCACCTAGAGTTGAAATGAGGTTGCTCGGTGCCTGATATATTTTGCGTTAGCCTCATTTCGGCAGCTACCATAATATACGTTTTGCAATGAAACTGTCATGGAGTTGGAATGTATGTGCAGTAAACCTACCATTTAGCAGAGGAGTAATTGAACATCGTCAATGTGTGATAGAAAATGTTTGCCAAACATTGCAGAACTAAAATAAGTGTGTGTGTGTGTGTGTGTGTGTGTGTGTGTGTGTGTGTGTGTGTGTGTGTGTGTGTGTGTGTGTGTGTGTGTGTGTGTGTGTGTGTGTGTGTGTGTGTGTGTGTGTGTGTGTGTGTGTGTGTGTGTGTGTGTGTGTGTGTGTGTGTGTGTGTGTGTGTGTGTGTGTGTGTGTGTGTGTGTGTGTGTGTGTGTGTGTGTGTGCAATGACTAATGGTGGCCAATGGTGTAAACAACTGAAAGACGGACCCCATCTCAAACACAGTCCTGCTGTACACAGTGCAGTTTTGTTGTGTTTGTTAATTGATACCACAGATGGCACAAAATTGATCATTTGAATACAAGGCTGAAAAAAATATGTGAGCAGAATCTGTTAATCAAAAGAGAAACTGAGAATTGTTTCAGCGTCATATCCACTGTTGGGAGTTTTTGGACCAGAGGGTTTTTAAACTTTGAGGGGCAATTCCACAGGGGGACGCTGGAGATTTGAAGTCGGGGTGTAGAGGGAGAGTAATAACTCCCGATCAAATGCGAACACCGGGACATATTGCACATACTTTCCTATTTGATTTGGCCTAAAGCGGCTGAGGAAATCATTATCTCTAATGTCTGAATGTCCATCCATCGATAAATGTCCAAAAATCTGCCTCAAAATTGATTTTTTTTCTTCTTATAACTCCAAAATGCATTAGAATTCTTATTTTGTAAGTAACCTGGTCATAATTATCTGTAGACCCTGGTCAAAACCCCTGTCTTATCTCTGGCAATATTACAGACAGGAGTATCATTTGAACTAAACTAAGCCAATTCTCCTCTTCACTTTTCATTCATGAGCAGGGTCTTTCGCTGCTCAAAAGAGAAGGTCGTACTTCACCAATGACCTACTGGACCTTGATTTAGTTTTGTAATGGAATTACAATTTAATCAGATTTATGATCCCCCATCTACTTACTCTTAGATTCTTAAACTTCTATAATGGGGAAAAAAAGGCACCTGGGATTAGACCATGTTTTAATTTACATAAATTATGTGCTGTAATAGACATTTTTCAAGACAATTTATAGTAGGGAAAGCACAGGTGTAATCAATAACATTAATGATGTCTATGTTAAGCCATGCCCATAATTAAGGCTATTAATAACACCTGTGCTCAGAAGGTCACCAAATGATGAATACAATGCTTTAAACGTTCACAATATGACTGAGGACTCAATTCCTCACTTCTTAACCTCCAATGGAAGCAGATGGGTGTGTTTTTTATTGGGACGGGTAAGTGTTAATTCAACATCTACTTGCATCCAGTGATCTCCCCCCCCCCCCCCCCCCCCCCCCCCCGCAGTGGTTTTTCTGTATTCACGCTGTGGTTTGGATCAAATTTACCTCATCTTGTTAGTAATGTAAATGATGCTTTTAATGGCCGCCGCTAATTACCTTAAACTATAGTCATGTTACATTGTCTTTTCACCCGGAGCAGCCCCAGAGTGATTCCACTGTTGTAATTACTGCAGGCAGTGATGCATTTAACCCTACGCTGTTTAAGACAGATTTATTATTGGCGGCATGGTCAGGTTTTAACAAAGGCGGCGGGAAATGTGAGCAAAGCCTTTAAAAACTCTTTCATGGAAAAAACTAATGTTAAATTGAACACTTTACGTGCATTTGTTGCCCCTGTATGATTTTCTGCTGCGTTTTCTCCTCTGTCCCACATGTTTGGCGCTTATGATTTAGAGGGTCTGCTTCTATAACTCATATCTGCTGCAGGCGGGCACTGCTATCAGCCTCAGTCTTTGGTGATGGAAGTTTATATTGACCCATAAATTAGCTCTACTGCTCTGCCACATCCAACAAAGCGCTCTCAAAAAAAGAGATAAACTCTGTTTCCCGTTAGCTGAAGATGTGAAAAGGAAAGACAGAGATTTTTTTGTTTGCAGCTTCAAACATCCCCCACACTGCATGGTAATTAAGTTTGTTTTCATCCAGTTTATATTCTTGTCGGATAAGCCTTTTGGAAGCACAACCTAAGAACACTGCATTTAGTTTATCACAAGTACGACACACTATTATTCACCACAGCACAGCAGGGGGCAAACTCAAATGAAAAGGTGTAAAATGATACGACTAAAGCCTGGTTGGTGTGCTTTTCAACATTGTTTGCGCTCAGCTTATCAGAATTTTGATATCATTTATTCCCCTTTAGAATAAACTGTTGCAATATAAGTCCCACAATTAACAAGCAATTATGTGTGACAGAAATTGTAATTCTTAGAAAAGAAACCTCAAGGTATAACCTCCTCGTGACTCTATTGTGCTTTAGTTTAAGAGCCTCGAGTTTCAAGTTAATTATATTGTCTCTTATCAGGTAACAAAGGACGGCGTGCACAGATTTGCTTTAAGATTAGCCTATTACTAAATGGTCAGTGACTCCTGGAGCTACATTTGGAAAGCCCGCTGGTACACAGCATTTATCAGATGCTGGAGCAAAGTGGGTGCGCTTAGATCTGATTCAAAGTCCTGCATCAATGTCAGGGAACGCCAAACAAATAAGCATTTAATGAGAGAGCAAAGTCGTTAGCAGTTCAGCCACTGCTCCTTCTGACACACATGTAGTGTTTTGACTGGCCAAGTAATTCACAGTGGACATAAATCAAAACTCGACTACCACTGCCACATGTGACGCATTGCAGTAATCTGTTAACACTGACTCAGGGGTGTTGAACTGGTTATGAACAGCCACGTTCAAAGGCAGAATGAGGGAAAAGCCAGTTGCAGAAAATGAGAGTTGGGATGATTGTTTAAATATTGGGATAATGGGCCCCAGAGTTCAGGGGCAATCGGGATTGTGCAGCTTTTGCGCTCAACTTGCACGAATAAAGCAAAAAGACACAGTGTCACAAATCACCTGCAAAGGGTGAAATGCATCCCAACTAACCTTCCAAGTGAACAATGCCACGGTGCTTCTTTGATAGTTGCTCATATTTTAATTAGATACAAATCTGATGGCCTAAAAAAAATCAAATTCTCAAAGATCTGTAATAAGGACCACACTCTGTTGAAGTGAACTCATTAGTATCTTTAGAAAGTTGTGGGGACTATAGCTCATTTATAAGAGAAGACATACAGTTGCAAGAAAAAGTCTGTGAACCCTTTGGAATTACCTGGATTTCTGCATAAGTTGGTCATAAAATGGAGGAAGCCACTGCTGTCCAGAAAAAACATTGCTGCACGTTTGAAGTTTGCAAAAGAGCACCTGGATGTTCCACAGCACTACTGGCAAAAATATTCTGTGGACACTGACAGATGAAACCAAATTGAGTTGTTTGGAAGGAACACACAACGCTATGAGTGGAGAAAAAAAGGCAGAGCACACCAACATCAAAACCTCATCCCAACTGTGAAGTATGGTGGAGGGAGCGTCATGGTTTGGGGCTGCTTTGCTGCCTCAGGGCCTGGACAGATTGCCAATCATCCACGGAAAAATGAAATTCTCAAGTTTATAAAGACATTTTGCTGGAGAACTTAAGGCCATCTGTCCACCAATTGAAGCTCAACAGAAGATGGGTGATGCAACACGACAACGACCCAGAGCACAGAAGTAAATCAACAACAGAATGGCTTCAACAGAAGAAAATAGGCCTTCTGGAGTGGCCCAGTCAGAGTCCTGACCTCAACCCAATTGAGATGCTGTGTCATGACCTCAAGAGAGCGATTCACACCAGACATCCCAAGAATATTGCTGAACTGAAACAGTTTTGGAAAGAGGAATGGTCCAAAATTCCTCCTGACCGTTGTGCAGGTCTTATATGCAACTATAGGAAACGTTTGGTTGAGGTTATTGCTGCCAAAGGAGGGTCAACCAGTTATTCAATCCAAGGGTTCACATACTTTTTCCACCCTGCACTGTGAATGTTTACATGGTGTGTTCAATAAAAACATAAAAACATATAACTGTTTGTGTGGTTTTAGCTTAAGCAGACTGTATTAGACTTGTATTAACCCCCAGGGGAAATGCAGCTCTTTACTCTGTACATAGAGTTTACGTAGCACACTTAAGTCGTATTACACACATGAACACACAAACAGGACCTATACACCTGCAAGTCCACTCCGATCAGGACTTGAACCGGCGAGCCTACCGTCTTTACAGAGACACTTCTCTCTTGTCTTGCCCTCCCTAGGTTTCTGAAAATACATTGATATTTGCACTTTATGTATGTGCTAAGGCTTTAATATTATTAGAGCATACATCTTTTGTGAATCCTACATTGAGACAGGTCCCAATCCGTGGTGTCATCAGCAGACACAGGAAAAGTTAGGAGGGAAAGAAATTGTAATGGCGTGAAAATCCCCAGAAGAACTAACTTGGGTAACAAAGGATTTTACTTTGCATCCGTCTTTCCTTTCGTTATTGATTGATCCCCCTCGGGCCGGAAAGCAGTGATTAGAACACTTTCGTCAAGTTGTTTCTCTCCTTGACAATTCTTTCCTTTATCCCCTTTCCTCTCTCCATCTTTTCAGTCTTTCCTCATCCATTACGACATTGTTGAATGAGCTTGCAAATACAGCATGTTCTCCATCCACCCCTCATCCTTACATCAGCCTTGGCGTTGATCTGTGCCTTTGACACGTCATCTATACTCTCTGTCCCTTTGCCCCCTGCTGTCTCTCAGTCGCCTGGAGCTCCATACCAATCAGCTCCTCCATCTCCTCCCTGCCACATTTGTCACTCGTTCTCTTTCTGCTCCTCTTCAAATGTCTCACTCTGCCTCACCATCTTTACATTTCACAGACAGTAACACGGTTCCGATGTTATATCAGTCTATGAAGTACAGATATGAGTTCTTGGTGCATCACAGAACATTATGGAGTTTCAGCTTCAGCTAGTAATCAACATCACTGCCAAAATATAGTTAACATATCGTCCAGGCTGAGGCTTTTTTGCGTTAAAAGCTGGTAAAACATCAATTTTGATTTAGTCCTGGTATTAATCGCCCATTTTAGATTTTGTAAGCATTTCCAGCTTAGTTTTTTTTATAATTAAACTAAAAAATATCTTAAAATTAAAACCAGTAGAATAATACACATTCAGTCAATTACTACATCCCCAGGTTAGATGACAGAATGAGTGACAGGTGCGGGGGATAAGCTTTAAGAAAATTACAGGAAGGAGGACTTGACTAAGATTCAAGTATTGTCATATAAGGTTGAAAAGTTCCATATTCCATTGAAGTGTTCCCCAATTTATTATAAGAAATAAACATCACATGATGCGTGAAAGCAGTCATCAGGAATATGCTGTATTTTAAATAACAATACCAAAAGTCTCTGCCTCTGTTTGGCTGTACTAAGGCTCAGCAGTGTTTAATAAAAGTATGTTATAGTAATAATTTTAACCCTAAATGTGATTTTGAAACAATATATTTTCTGCTTGAATAAGCCAATAAAAGGTTACCTGCCAACCCAGAGGATTTTGGGCTACGAATGATCGACCTTTGTGCAAAAAAAGGCTGACTTTCTATGGGACTTGGGAGTGAGACACCGGTATCCACAAGTTATGATATATTGGGTCTCTAAATGTGGCCCTTGAGTTGGTACACGTTGTTTCATTTTGCTGTGCCGATGTGCTGCTTGTTATTAGTGTAGCGGCAAGGGCATTGGAGACCCGTTTAAATGGAGTGCAGGTGTATGGGGTGGCAGGCATGATGTTGAATGTCGATCAGCTGAGAAACAAAACAGCATCAGGTGGTGGAGAGGCTGTGGTAAACTTAAGACCTTTAAAAAGTTGACACCACGTCATCTTCTTCTATTTGAATTGTCAATTCAAGTCAGCTATTTTGTGTTCTGAATTTAAATGGACTGCTAAACCACAGCTACTTCAAACAGCATCATCTGCCACCAAAGATCAGCCAATCAGGTCATCTCATTACTTTGCTCTCGAAACGGAATGTCTCTCTGTAAGCCTGTAGCTTAGGACAGTAAATAAAGAAGGGAAGAACTCATTATTGTCGCATAATCAAAAGGAGAGGGATAGGGCGAAACAATGGAAGGGATAAATAGAGACGGACGAGAGACGAGAACAGAGAGGGAGAAGCAGAGTCCATTAGCAGCTATTAATTACATCTGATTTGTATTCACAGACTAGCTGCTTCTGAGCCTCAGAGAGATCAATTCTCAACTCTGGCCCTCTGTCAACACACACACACAAACTTGCTTATTCCTTAATTAAGACTCTCTAGTTTTAACTCTTAATCACACTTTTGCACAAAAATTCATGTCCTGTTGCTATTTGCGATATCTTAAGCGCCAATCAGACGACCAGGCAGCTAGTTTGGTATACAAACTGTTGTGGACCCTTTGATATGAACGATTATTTCCTTTAAATTGCCCCTCCGCAATTGCCTGACTTGCTAAATGTACTCAATGCAGCTGAAAAACCTGACAAAACCTGTTGCAAATCCATGCAGGTATATTCCGAAGTGAGCATCAGTATGCCCTTCAGGGATCAACGTAAACATTTTTTGCCGAAATTCAATATTTCACCTATACATTTTGTATTGTTTAAATCCAATAACCACATATATTAAAGTTTTTTTAATGATTTTTCTGACAAGCTCTCAAACCTGCGGCGCAATACATGGTACATACATCCTCTAACGGCTCCCAACCAAACTCCTGTATAACGGATGAGAGGCAAAATGTCTCACTCCTTAACTGCAACTTTTTTATGTCTTACCACGTGAGCGGCAACATTTGCTAGCTTGATGTGTCATTTTACTTGCCGTTTGAAACAGGGCATTCCTTTTCGTTGGGTCCAGGAATCTCCAGATGCAGTTCAAATTGATATTGACAAAACGGGTCCTTAGCTTTGTAATAAAATCATCTGATCTGAGGGAATATAATTCAAATCAACCACCTGCAGAGATGGCCTTTGAACTTTTTTCTATTTTCATACTTTTTTTATGTTTGGTGCTCAGTATAGATCAGAAAGTGCCAGGCAATATGTGTGTGACCTTTTACCAGACTGCTGCTGATAGACAGGGACTCACGGTCCAGTATTCCCCTCATGCTCAAATCAGCGTACGATATATAAAAGGTATGATTTGAATCAGTGGACTGAAGTAGATCAATATTTTTCTTAACAATATATATGTGTGGTTCATTACATACACAAAGAAGCAACATTTCTAAGAGGCCACTTTGAGTAAATGATGAATGTTACTTGTAGATATACTAATTTTCACACTAGCTTTTCTTGATGAATCCCATTACTTTCACTCTAGCAATGACCTAGTTGGCCTATGAAAATCGATCCAGTCTTTGTGTCCCATCGTATTAATCCGTGAAGCATGTTCAAGCATGTTAAACCTTATAGTCAAATCCATTTTCTGAATAGAATAAACAAAGCATCATTCCCAGTTAAACAACATGGATAGTCAAAGTTAACCTCACACTTGGATTAGAAATAACGGGAGAAAAAGACTTGAACAGAAATGTTGCTTTGAGATATTACTGTGATATTCCTACAACATTTGCTATTTTTGTTCAGAAATCATATCACCAGGCTTGGTTCAGATATGTAGGATACAGTTTATCTTCCCGTGCATGTCATGATTTCCAAATTATTAAACAAACGCTGAATTAAACAATGCTGAACAATTTATTTTTACGATCAAAACTCCCTACCACTGACATCTTGTCATAGTTAGCTTTTCATCGTCAGGAGTGAGTTACATATGGAAATAACAAGCTGTCATCGAGAAAGAGACCACAGCTTCATGGATATGCTGTTATGGGAGGACAGAAAAAAAAAAAAGGCTTCCAATGGAAATAATAAATGTGCTGATACCTGTCACCATTTTTTTTGGGACATTTATCTTTAACAACCGCCTCCCAAACAGCAAATGACTGGACTATTGACGGCAGTATCTCGGACATATATCAACATCCTACCGAAGTTTAGGACTGCCATAAATTCATACAGAAGTACTCCAAACAATTCGAAACAAACTGCAATTGCTCAGCAAAACCCAAACAGGGACAGCTAAAAGATTCTAAAACTTTTCCCGATCTCACAAACTAAAAACTAAATCAAATCGGTGCAAAACTTCAAAGACAAGTGCTTCACTGAACACCCACTCAGAGTAACATTTATGGATTCAGCTGAGCCAATTTAGCCCCTGGACATCTGGCGGATGGCCACTCAAATTCAGACCCAAGTCACCACTGGCATTTGAAACCAGATAACAGGTTTGAACTGTTAACTGTTACAATCATCATGGCACATACATAGTGATGGATGCTAATGAAAATAGAAAAGTGAGAGTTATGAAGACTTCAAGCCAACATAAAAGGCCAGAACTCCTTAATAATCAATGGAGCAACAGGATCCAAACACAAAGTTCAATCTGGTACTTTGGTTATTGTAGATGCTATCAGAGATATAAGTGATGATACGAAAAAAATGATGGATTCCTAGGTGTTGATCAAACAACTCTACAGATTAGGGCCTGGATTGTCTTTCAATGAGCAATCAGAAGAAGTAAAGCAGGGTTTCACCTAACTGCTTAATGGCGTTGACACACTGGAAGCCCAGTTATTACTGATGGACCGCAGCCAATGGTCGGCGGAGGGATTATGAGGTCCAGCAGCCTTCACTGAGCGCATGGCACTGCATAAACTGTGCTCCGTAAAAACTCTCTGTTCTGGGAGTGTAGGCACATTTTCAGGACAGATGGCCTGCACACAAACCAATCTGGAGTTTAAGTACCGATGGACCATTATTGGACACCCATCCAGTCCTCATAGATTAACAAAAAAAATGGAAGAGCTGTTTTTCTTAATTTTTCTCTTATGTTGGATTTGAATATGAACTGTGCTTTACACTTGCCTTACCATACCTATTGAATCCACATTGTCTGATCATGACCAGAACGTTTTTTCGAATCAATCTTGGCTTTTCTAACCAGCACCGTTGAGATTTGACGTCCCTGCTTCTTCTGGTGCTGCATGACTAGTACAAATAATTGTGGTGTTCTTTGAAAGAAACAATGTGAACGTGTGCCCATTAAAATTCTTGCCATGTTTTGAAGACATGCTGTCAGCAAGCACTTTCACTTAATTGTGGATAAGGAAAAAAAGAAAGCAGTAGCTTTTAAAGAGGCGTCTGTGTTGGGCAGTTTTAACATAGCAGAACATTAGCCAGTGCTCTCTGTCTTAAAAAGGCCAGCCGGAGAGGGAGACAGAGGGGGAAGAGAGAGACTTAGTCAAAGAGGAGAGGCAAGGAAGAAAGTGGATAGATGTTGAAAAAAAGGAACAAACAGGGAGTGAAAGCAAGTGAAGGAGAAAATATGAAGATGCTTACTGGCCTGGGTGACAGACAGAACAGAGAGATGAATTGGTGCGACTTCAAGTGAATGCCAAGGAACGGGAAGAGAGGGAAGCTGTGATGGGTGCATGTTAACAGCCTAATCATGAAGACAGAGAACTGCTGTAGCTGTCTGTGAAGGCTCCGGCCTGCTAATGCAGCGGGGCCAAAGACAATCTGGCACCTGTGTGCACCTTGGAGTGTGTGTGTGTGTGTGTGTGTGTGTGTGTGTGTGTGTGTGTGTGTGTGTGTGTGTGTGTGTGTGTGTGTGTGTGTGTGTGTGTGTGTGTGTGTGTGTGTGTGTGTGTGTGTGTGTGTGTGTGTGTGTGTGTGTGTGTGTGTGTGTGTGTGTGTGTGTGTGTGTGTGTGTGTGTGTGTGTGTGTGTGTGTGTGTGTGTGTGTGTGTGTGTGTGTGTGTGTGTGTCAACGGTGAATTCCTGTGCCGCAAGGCCAAGTGTGTCGCTTTCTTCCTTTCTTGACAGGCTCATTGATTGACAACTGCTGTTGGATTGGTCCCCAGTGATGAACAAGGCAGAGCCCTATTTTCTAAAATAACCTAGCAAGAGACTTAAAACAAAGTGACTGTTTTTGTTTTCTGTATTTTTTTAACAGTGTGTTCACTCACTCCATGTGGGCCATTTTCCTGCAGCAGATATTGCCTAGTTTTCCACACTGCTGCAAAGACATGGATGGAGTTAGCCAGGCCCTCGGCCACTGTGCACGCAAACAAAAAACAAGTCCCTACGTCACTAATCCAGACTAAAGACTTTTCTTTTTGCCGCTGCTTTTAATGGAACTATTCACATCTTAAACTGCACTGTAACTTTTATCCATTTATTTTTTCTTTTAATGTTTATTTTATTTTATTTTCTTTTTAATGACTTTTTAATGCAATTTTCTTAATGTCTTTCATTTTTTGTAAAGCACATTGCCTTGAAAGGTGCTATATAAATAAACTTGCCTTGCCTTACATCATTAAAATGTTGTAATGCAAAATATGCTGTTTGCTACCTCTGAAATATGGATTTATTTCGATTTTGGTCAGTCAAAACTAGCCATTCACCGACATTACCTTGACGTTTTTTTTTTAACAGTTAACAGTTTGTTTATATTTTATAAACCAAACACCTGAAGTATTATGACAAATAAATGATGGCTAGATTTACCCATGGTGAACATATTTGTGAATTTCAGACCTCATATCAAACGAGTGTTGGTCATAGACATCACTTGCTAAATACCTTCTTTTAAAATAAACTGATTGTAGCCTGGTTCGCTTTGCAGGATGTAAAATACTCTTACAAGTTCTTATTGAGCAATACAAAATAACTAAATTAAGCTCTTTTACCCCCATGAAGGGAACACACTTATATTATGATTAGTTCTCCTATAAAAAATACTTAAAAGGGAGGAAACTCATTAGAATATTGAATAACTACAAACGATTGAACATAAGCCCTGTAAGAATATACAATTTAAGACAACACATCCATTGCAAAAATCTGTTTTCATGACCCGAGGATCAGATGTAGAGGAGCCGGCTGACTCTGCTTTGTTTCTTGCGTGACTCCTATTGTGCGCTTCACCCATGACAACTGCAATATGATCTAATCTTATCCATATTAATTTGTCCTCGGCTAACTTTGTTGTTTTGGTTGTTGTTCCTTCTGAGAGGAGGAGGAGTGGGAGCACCGACCTCCTTCCTGTCCTCTCGTATCTGTGTAACGAGCGGTGAAGAATGAATCCACTCTGATGTGTTGTGGCTTTTCCAGGCATGCAAACTACTTTTCTGATACCATCATGAATTAGCATTTGTTTATTTATTTTTATCGTTATCCAGGAGAGCCTCTCGCAGCCCTCGGGGACAGTGTTGCTCTTGCTGTTAGAGTAGGAAGCTGAGGCTTTAAAATCATACGATGTTAAATCCCAACAGAGGGGCCCCCGAGCAAGGCATTATTTTTGACATCTAATAAGAAGGAGGTTGGAGATAGAGGGATTTTGTCACTGTTATGTTCTTTATAGGAGGGAAAACATACTTTTTCTGATCATGGCACATTTTGGTATCTGGGGTGCATGCCAACCCACATGTATAACTTAGAAAAAGATCCTGCTTTGTTTACAAAACTCAGCAAGGTGCAAGAGGGAGGCCAACAACACACAGTTAATCTCCCTCTGGTGCACTGTGTGGAGCATTCACCATAGTGTAAGTAGTGAGAGTGGGTGAAGTAACTGCGTGGATTGGTCTCACAGATCCATCCCAGAGGTTGCAACCTTGCTGAGTTACAAGTGGATCGCTCAAGTCCTGACTCAAAGCCATTTGTTGTATAACACTGTTTAAACTGCTTCCATAATAAATGATATTTGATGCAAACAAGCCAACACACACACGCACACGCACACAACGCAAGCGGACAGCTGGGCACTGAGGCGACTCATGGTCTAGTCATCATCGGTCAGCATCATTTGTGCTTGTACAGCCACTTAGTACACACACACACACACACACACACACACACACACACACACACACACACACACACACACACACACACACACACACACACACACACACACACACACACACACACACACACACACACACACACACACACACACACACACACACACACACACACACACACACACACCCACCCACCCCCTGGAAGAATACACTAGGACCTTGCTGCACAGTCAAGATATATATAGGATTGTGACAGTTTGACATTGGCTTGTTCTCACCTGTGCACGACCCTTGAATCCCACTTGCGCATGCACAAACATAACTTTACACACACACACACACACACACACACACACACACACACACACACACACACACACACCACGTGCATGCAGATGAGTATATGCTTGCAAGTATACAACAATTGGAATTCAAAAAGTGATCACTAGTGTCTACTGCACTCTGCCAAGACACACACTCACACACTCACACACACACACACACACACACACACACACACACACACACACACACACACACACACACACACACACACACACACTCTCTCTCTCTCTCTCTCTCTCTCTCTCTCTCTCTCTCTCTCTCTCTCTCCCACACAATATCATCATGCAGGAGGCACCTAGCCAGTCAGAGCTTTAACCTGTCCTTGTCTCTTCTGTTTGGAGTCAGCAGGATTGTTGACACACACACACACACACACACACACACACACACACACACACACACACACACTGTCCCACACTACACAAACACGGTGAGACCAAGACGTGCTCATTTACATATATCCTTATACTACGTAGCTGGAATTTCCTAATGAAGGCCGTTCCTCATCCTTATCTGTTGTCAACAATTATACATACAAGTGAGGTTAGAGACCTACTGTGAAGGTCACTTTTTCATGACTTTCCAGATAGATATGGGTATCTGAAGTGTTACCAACCCACAAACTAAATGCTAAATATAATAGTAATGGACTGTATTTCCAAAAGTTATTGTACATAGTCAAAGGTTGCCATTCAAGGTGCCAACAACATCATGTTGACTGCAAGGGCTGGGTATTGAACAAGAACTTTGGACGACCAAGTCAGTATTCTGTCGGCTGCCTATAACAAAGGTTTCATCAAGACATTCTTTTCTTTGTCACATGTTGGCTCGTTACAATATGACACTTATATCTGAATATTTCCACCAACAGCGGAGGACCACCTTGGCAAAACTGCATCATATTCTTCGCAAACCAGGCAGACAGTATAAGAAAAAGCAATGTACATGTTCAACATTAAAAAAAAATTCTTATTGTAATCCCAAAATGTAATCTGAACATTAGATAAATAATTCTCCTTTAACACATCATTTGAGGCTCGCAGCAGCTCATCCTATGATGCAATATGGACAGGCACCAGGGAATGAAAAACGTTTTTTATCCATTTAAAGAAGGATCATCTCGGATTGCATGACGCAGAATGTGTCTTTTGCGCCTTCTAATGGTAGTTACATTTGAAGAAAATGTACTTAAGTCAGTTAGCTTCACTGCTCCCAACATGTTTGTCTGCATAAATGTGTGTGAATGGGTGAATGCTGACTTGTACATGTAAATACGATTCTAGGAGTGGAAAACACTGGATAAAGCACTATTTAAATACAGTCCATTTATCATCTTGTGTGTTAGAAAATATTTGTAATGTCAAATATAATCCATAATAAGCCTATCCATCTTTGTTCTTGCTTTGTGTGTGTTTGTGTGAGGTTTGGGTTGAGTGTGTGTGTTTGTGTGTGCGTGAGAGAGAAAGTAATTATAACCGCTGAGTCACAATCACTTTAGCTCTCTAAGCATGAATAATATTGGAAGCAAACCGCCGTCGGGCAAAAAGTATATCTATAAAGTATTGCCCTCTATGGTATTGCCCACAATTCATTTGAACGCCTTCATTTGCACACTATGCACGGTCAGCGGAGTCAGCAGAACGTGTTGGTGTAGAATATGTTTTCATTCAGGTGTAAATTACCCTCGGTCTGATTGAATTGGGAGAGACTCCCCTCTTGTCATTGGTCATAAATCAAAAAATAAATCTTTCCCTTTAGATTCTCAGACCGTGGAAGAGAAGGAAGGATGCAGAGAAGTTAACGTGCCAAGGAGGAAATCTGTGGGAGGGGAACATGTTGTTTAGAAGACAATGCTGAACAATGAGCTTTGTAATCCAAACAATAAAGTATCACGATAAAGTTGACAGTGCGAAAACATCAGGTAGCGTCTTTGAGCGTTCATCCCAACTCCCAACCAAAATAGAACGGTATTACCAAATAAAAAAGACATAGCTTTAATGCACTTAAATATAAATGATAACATTGATTCTGATATTAAAATCCATCTAAGCAGTGTGACAGTCAGGTGTGTAGGGGGAAAAGATTATCCGCACTTGAAATCTACAGAATATAATTTAACATCTCGATTGGTCTCCGAACATTTCTCTGTTCTCTCTTTGTATTCTTATCCCCCCCCCCAACATCCCCCCCCTTTTCGTCTTCCGCTGACTGTTCCGCCTTAGCCTCCCTAACACCAATTATACTGTGTCAAATCCATGCATGTCAGTTTCCAGATCCCTAATCATCCCTCCTCTCTTTCATCTACAAATCCTTTGTTCCTCCCTCCTCCCCCTTTTCCCTTCTCCGTAACCTTTCTTCTCCTCTCCTCACCCCACCCCTCCGTCTGTGCCGTGTACACTCGGCCCATCCTCCTCATCCCTTTTCAATTTATCTGTATCGCATTTACCTCTCCATATTCCTTTGAATTACTTTTCTCCTTTCCTATCCTATTCCAATGTTATACCTCTCTCTTTTGCTCGGGGCCCCTTTCGGAGATGAACTGCGTTGGGTAAATATGTAATTTTACATATTGGTTTTTATGTATGAATAAGTCCTCGTGGGACTTTTCAGTGGAAGTCTCCATAATCTTACTTGGTTGGACCTTTCGTGTGGCTTTCTGTAAAACACATTGTTTACCTTGATGACGTGTTGGAGGGTCACTGGTTTGGTCTCCTCGAGTCCTACATCACACATCCTTCTGTGGCTCCTTGTCTATTGTTAGAACTCATCCACTGACCAAATCTGTTCATCTTTTTTGGTGTAGACCTATTTTAATTTAAGAATAGCACTGCTTACAAAGTTCAGCCATATAGCTCTGTTTTACATTAGAGTCCAGAGAGAAATAGCTCCAGCATTTAACTACCCATAAAAATGCAGACTTTTACTATTTACAAGAGTACTACCCTATAACGTAACCCTAACCCATCAGACAGTGCTGGAGATGTAATAATATTAGAAGAAAGCCTGTGGTCCAAACTGAGAGGTGGGCATTTAAGATAGGGCCGGTCTGATGGAATGTACTATTGAGTTGCATTATGGGAAGTGTAGGATCAAATGTTTTGGAGGCTGACCAAAAGGAAGCATGCCCATTTCTTTTTTCTCCACTTTGAAAAAAAGTTGGTTATTTCACAACAATGCAAAACACAGTCAAGCAAGACGAGTATTATCACTTTGTTAATTTCATTTCTTTAGGGCATTCAGGGTTTAGTTTTTCAGTTTTTATTACCTGTTGACGTTGCCATCTTAGGGTAGGAATACCGTGAACATAGTTTAACACATGACAAAGGAAGACACGCACACCCTCGTCGGCGCTTCTGAAGAGTTAAATGTACATATTAAATATTATTAAAGTCAATCAACAAAAGAACAAGTAAAAAAGATTATAATAATTAAAGTAATAAAACAGAAAAATTGTAAGATAACAATAAATAATGAATACATACAAAAGAAAAAAAAAAGAAAAATTTCCTTGTAACGTAAACATGGTGCACCCCTTAAGGAAGATGTGTTAGTTTAAGTAAAGGCTTTATGGTATTAACAATTCAGCAATGATCCAGATCCCATGTCTGCGAGGAGCCCCTGTCTCCCCCCCCCCCCTCTGTGTTTCCCAGGCGGAGCAGACATATGGGAAGGTGTGTGTGTGTGACTGTAGTAGCAGGGGGGCAGGGCTAAGAGAGGGAGAGAGGGCAAGGGAGGTAGGGGGAGGGGTTTGTTTATTTCTGTTTTTTTTTTATGGTAACTGCGCCTCCTGAGCCCACAGGGGAGAAAAATCAAGGAGAGAGAGACATAGAGAGAGAGACACAGAGAGAGAGAGAGAGAGATACATATATATATATAGAGAGAGAGAGAGAGAGAGAGAGAGAGAGGGGGACAGAGATGATGGAGAACAAGAGAAGATGGTTAGCAGTATGAGCGGCGGGCGAGAGACGAGCGCGGCGGGAGCAATGCACCGACACACGGACGCGTAGAGGCAGAGGGAGCGTCAGTCCGCCGCTCGTCGCCCAAACAATGAACGTGCTGTGGTCGCTGCCGGCAACGCATCGCCAAGGCAACCGGAGCCAGAGGGGTGCGCACTGTGCGAGAATGGCAGAGAGAGAGAGAGAGAGAGAGAGAGAGAGAGAGACAGACAGAAAGAAAGAAAGAAAGAGAGAGAGAGGGTGTCTTCCTTCAATGGATAGATGCTTCCCTTCTTCTGTGTGTGTGTGTGTGTACATGTGTGTGTGGCTGATCATGTGCGTGTGTGTGTGGTTGGTGTCTGTTGGCGGCCGCCTGTCTGACTCTATGATCTTCTGTCACCATTCAGGTGAATACAAGAAGGACGAGCTGCTGGAGGCGGCGAGGTGAGTACCACTCTCTTGGTTTTCATTCCCCCCCTCTCATGTTTTGACTCTTCCTCGTTTCCTTGACTCCTTCTCAGCCTCTTGTTTCCATGCTTACTTTCTTCTCTGCTCCTCCGTTTCCTTTCCACGTCTTGTTTCCTCTCATCACTTATTTCCTCGTCCCTTCTACTCCTTCCTTGTTCACTGTTTCTTCCTTTCCCCTCCTCTCTGCCCCTGCCCCTTCCTCTTCTCTTCGATCCACTTGTGTTTTCTGTTTCCGGTCCTTGTTTCTTACCCTCCTCTCCTTTTTGGTTTGTATACTTCCTCTCAGCTCTTCTATTTGTTCCTCTCTCTTCATCCTCTATTCCCTCTCCTGTTTTTCCATTTAGTTTCTCCTCTCCTTTTTTTCATCCTGTCCTTGTTTTTAATTTCCCTTTTCCTCTCTTTGGCTTTTCTCTTTTTTGCTTATTTTCTCTCTACTTAAGCTTCAATTCCATCATTCAGACATTTAGCTGCTCCTTCCTTCTTCTTTCCTTTTCCTCCATCACAACCACACACACACGCGCGCACACACGCACACACACACGCGCGTGCGCACACACACACACACACACACACACACACACACACACACACACACACACACACACACACACACACACACACACACACACACCAAGCTCCTCCACTAGACAGGTTTTTCAGATCCAGAGAACATGTAGGCCAGGGACACTTGTGCATTTTAGAAGCATGTTATGGTTGCAGGCAAACCATGTGGGCAATGTGTGTGTGTGTGTGTGTGTGTGTGTGTGTGTGTGTGTGTGTGTGTGTGTGTGTGTGTGTGTGTGTGTGTGTGTGTGTGTGTGTGTGTGTGTGTGTGTGTGTGTGTGTGTGTGTGTGTGTGTGTGTGTGTGTGTGTGTGTGTGTGTGTGTGTGTGTGTGTGTGTGTGTGTGTGTGTGTGTGTGTGTGTGTGTGTGTACCATGTGCCTGTTTGTTTGTAGGAATGGCATAGCTTTCGTTTGGGATTGTGTGTGGGTGGCTGAGCGCTCGATGCCTCAACAGCCTCTCTGTCTATACACATACACACACACACACACACACACACACACACACACACACACACGCACACACACAAGCAGCTGGCTTAGCATCGCAGTACCCCAGTGTATTATGGGGGTCAGCAGGCTGTTTAAGTGTGAACTGTGAACTCAGTGTGCCTCCACCACAGCTGAGGCGCTGACTGGCTCAATGTCAATCCAAAGAAAAACGTGTTCCTTTTGGTGAAATAACATGGCTTACGGGATGTTTTTGTTTTTCTGCTTCATGTTTTTCCCCGTTTTTATTTGTGGGCCAGATTTTCCTTGCACAGAAAGCGGTATGCAAGCATCATGAGTAGAGCTGGTAAAATGGTTCCACATAGTCTGAGAGTAATGGAGTTGCTTGATGCATTGACTGAGCAAAGCATTATCATTAATGTCCTCAACAGCAGATGTATTACAGAAGTACTGTAGTAAACCTAGTCTGTCTCTTAAAGGCAGCCAGGCAGACAACAAGCCGGCAGTACAAGTCTGGCTAACATTCAACATCTGAAATGATGTTTGTCTGATCTGTTCACATTTATTCTTTGAAAGTACTATTTAATCAAAATTGTACTTCTGATCAGTATTTTGATCGGTAAGCTTATACAAGAAGCGGCACTTTCCATATAACACCTACCTAATCTATTGATATTCGAACAGCATTAATCAATCCAAATGTAAATCCAAAGGCTGTTCTTCTTCGGTATCGTCACCATTACCCTTCGGCTTTGGTGATTTGAAGGCTTTGAGATAAGATAATCGAAAAAGAAGCAGTGGAGACCCAGTCACACTAAAAGATTTCAGAAAAGCATTTTTCGTTTCTTACGTGAAAACATTTATAAATATTCAGTCATGGTTGTGAGAACTGTCCCTCGATGGCCACTGTAGATCATGTGTGTGAGATCTGACATTCTCCAAAAATATATAAGAAGAAAATGCTACTCATGCTCCTTTTTGAATTTGTTTTAGAAATAGAATCACTTTGGATTTGTGAACATGGTGATCAGGATACGACCTCCCGGAGAAGATGGTGAGGACTGTCTGCTTGCAACTCAAAATGTGTGACTGTGTGAATCGTATTTTAATCACAATTACGATTATGGCTTGCAACGATTACGAAAACAACGTAATCGAAATAAAACAATTATGTTTTATTATTATTATTTAAAAAAAATGTTATTGGTTTTTCAGTTGAGTCATACTTAAAGTTCAGGGTAATCAACTGTTAAAAACATACTGTTCAATTATTGACCCAAATAATCGAGATTATGATTTTTGCCATAATCGGGCTGCCCTAACTGCAAGACTGTACACTTAGCTAGTGCAATGACTGTGCACCTGTTAGGTTCAACACTGTAGTCCAGTTGGTGGAACATACAGCTCTAGCTGGTTTTCAGAAAAGGAACAAGACAAAAATAATCAAACTGAATGATTGTTTTAAAGAGAGATGTATGAGATGATTCACTGAACAGTTCTTTACATAATAAAGGTATGTGAAGAAAGCCAAATGGCATTGAAGTTAACGTGCAGTGTGAATAGGTAAATGTGCAATTGACGGTCCACGGACACACAATGCAAAAAGTTAGTATGAGCCTTAAAGGTAGAAAACTGGAAGAGTGAGAGTAGAGATTGGAAGTTGTGAATGTCTCTTTTGTTCAGAGAGTGTAAGATAGAGAAACAAAGAGAAGGAAGGAGAGGCCCAACCAAAAAAAGAGAGTGAGAGGAAAGCAACATAGGAGAATGGAAGAATAATCCTTTTCTTTCCATCTGACAGCTTCCTCCTTTACGGCTGTCAGGCAGATGATGGTTGGACTGGTCGCTGCCTTGGCAACACTTTCCTGGTGGTCACACCAATGCCAAGGCAGTGAGCCTAGGGACCAGGAAACACCAATCAACAACATAACAAACTCCACTGCCACTAGACTTAATAGTTTTCCTTCACACTTTTTATTTTATTGCAATCATTTTTACAAGAAAACACACACACAAAAATAGCTTTCAATCCATCCCCTCCAAACATCCATTTTTTTCAGTGTGTTTCTTCCTTTTCTTATCTCAATCTTCCATTTTTTCCCCCCCACACTCTCCTGCAGAGGAGCAGGGCTAATCCTCTCTGGTATTGGATGTTTTCTATCTAATGCCTGGATGTGTGTGTGTTTAAATGTGCAGGAGTGGAAACGAGGAGAAGCTAATGGCCTTGCTCACACCGCTCAACGTCAACTGCCACGCAAGCGACGGCCGCAAGGTAAAGGGACTCAAAAACACATGCACAGTGTTAAGCTCATCATTTTTTCAGTTAAAATGCATCTCACGGTAAGTCCTCAGTGTGAAAAAAGCAACTGGTTCCTTCAACGTTTTATTTTTTAGACCAGTAAAGAGAAACAAATCCTGTTATTTGCAGGTTGGATGTTTGACATAATCAAGTCACTCTCCTGCAAACATGAGCAGCCTTTCTTGGTTGTTGAAATGAATAAAGGGAGACACAAACCTTTGACCCAGACACCAATAAAACGTCAAATAGTACATTTCAAGGTTGTTGATTGAGGCATACACAACCAACATGTGGTAAACTAAGCAGTGAGACGACAAACAAACTTCCGACTTGTGATTACCGCTTGTTTGTAACAATATGGCACTAGCCAGGTTAGTATGCTATACATACATGTTCATGCTTATTACACAGGTGGATTTATAAAGTATTCACTTTTTACTCGCAAATGTTTCATTGCACATATTGAGCACCATTGTGTGTGTTTTTTTTTTTAACCAAACACTTTTCAGAGGGGCGTGGCCAGCAGCAGCTCATTTGCATTTAAAGCTACGGACACAGAATCAGCACTTTTGAAACAGGGCTGAAACAGAGGGTTTTATGGCATGCTACAATTCATAATCGGTTTGGATTTTCGAGCCAAATACTTCACGCACTTGTTTTGTTTTTCTCTGAGACCTGAGAATATATCGTTTAAAAAATACTATAATAGGTGACCTTTAATCTTTTAGCCTGTATAATACTGGGTTTCGGTAACAATCCCTTGCTTGACAGAGCTTCTCAGTCAGCTAATTAGTTATTAATTATAGTGTTGTTCGAGTGTGGAGTATGGAGTGAGACTTTAGAGCATACAAATACTGGACCTGCCAAAAGAAACCCCCTGGCAACAGTGAAAGTGCATGGCCAACAGAGGAAAGTGCTGTATTACATCCTGTTGTTCGTTTAATAACAAGTATTTTGTAGGCACGGCATCCACTCATTCGATCCTTAGAGAGTCCTGAGCCTCAGGTTGAGCTCTGTTGGGTCACAGCAAGCAAATTAGCTGGTGACTAATTAGTCCCCGGGATGGATAAGTGGACTTGTTTCCAGCTTAGTATCTCCTCACTCCGGTGAGGCACTCCCCGTATCACTGTTTCCATCCTGACAGAAGTAAAGACTGCTGCTGACCCGGTTTCTCCTCCAGAGCCGCTCAAGATTGAAGCTCCACTCCGCAGTGGCAGATCGCCAAACAAGTTTTGAATTCTTCATGAGTTCTAGCCGGGCTCCCCTGGGGCGTATTATGTCTGCTGGCGCATTATGCGATGACTTGCTCCACCTATATGACCTGTGTGTTGTAGAAGCTTGCTATTATGGAGAGATGATTTCATATGAAAAAAGATTTGATTGGTCAGAGACATTTTTCAGAGATTGCTGTAATTGATTGGACGGTAAAGCAGAGCCTGTCATATCTTTTTTCTTTGCTATGCCAACTACTAAGGCCAGCAGGCTGCCAAAGCAAGGCTTTTACTCTGAACTCTTATTAACTGTCATATAAATTCTCTAACAGCTTGGAAGAGGCTTTTTTCCTATAATTACGGACACTTCAGTGTTGCTGTTGATGATTCTTAGCTGCAGCTTGTAACCGTCAAACTGTCATATGCATGATTGTGATAGATCATCCTCTAGATATCATCTGTGCAGGTGTTGGGATGTGATATCCTGAGGGAAGAACCCTGAAAGCCTTTTGAGATGCAGGGCACACACACAAGAGATCAGGGAAATGTGATGGTTCATAGGAAGATGCATTTAACCAACCAGGCGGCCAATACAATTGGGGCTCAGAAATATCCTAAATGACCTCTTCTGCACACACTGTGTTTTTAATTCTATTTAATTGCTCGGAAAGCAGTCATGCATGGTAAATAATATGGGAATATATATTTTTAAGCCTGTGCAGTTTTATCCTTGTGACTTGCTCTGAGTAATTTAATGGGTTGAGGGGGATTTACATTCCCACTGCCAACGGAAACTATTGAATGAAATTAAACTGAGGGACAGCAAACTTTCCCAATATCTTGTCCTAAAACCAAATCCATCAATTAATGTAAGCTTGCTGGCATACTTTAATATGTTTTATGTGTTCTTTGTGCCTTCAGGAAATATCTACCAATTTTTGCGCAAAGGAAGAACTTATTAATTTGAAAGACCTTGGTCTCTGTGAACTTACAAAACGTGTTGTCTATCCCTCAAAATGAATATGCTATTTATGACTATTCACACAAAGTCTAGTAGGATAAAAGGACAAAGTGATAACATTTTGATCTGACATGAATGTAAATTGAATGTTGACTGGTTGGTGGAGGTATATGCTATAGATTCAGTTTAGACTCACTTAAACTTCCTATTTTGTTTATTAAGGAAGCGTCACGGTTAAAGTACTTTTTGATGTCATTTTGTATGTTTTATTGTTTGAGTAGTGTTTAACCGCTTTGTGATTCGGATCCATCCCAAAATGTAATGAGTTATTTATTTGCCATAAACCCTTCTATCAAGTTTTTTGAAAATCAGGCCACCAGTTTCTCCGTAATCCTGCAACAAAAATCTATCTGAAAACACGTCCTAACCTCGGAGGTTAATACGAAGTGATTCAGAGTGAGACGGATAACAGTGTGACACAAATACATTTTTTTCCCAGATTAAATTCTTGCAAACATGCTAAATATGACAGCGTTGGTCGGGCACGTTGAACTCCACTCAACAACCCACAGACACATTGTTTCAGAGGACACTAATGATAATCATGGACAAAACAGAGCGTGGCGGAATCCTAATGATTGGTAATGATGATGCTTGACTTAAAATTAAACAAGAGCCTCTCTCCCTATCTATTTCTCTCTCTCTCTCTCTCTCCATACCCCCCCCTCTCCTTCTTCCCTGTCTGTTCCATTTAATTAGAAGAGGCACAGGCGCTCTGTCTCCCTTACTCAACCACACACACACACACACACACACACACACACACACACACACACACACACACACACACACACACACACACACACACACACACACACACACACACACACACACACACACACACACAGATCTGGAGCATAAATGTTGATTGCATAATGCCTTTTGGTTGAATTGAAACGCTCTGCATGTACACAAACAGACGAGAGATGAAGGGGGTAAAAACGAGATTGAAGAGACAAATTACATCCCCAAAAGTATGTGGACACCCCTGACCAAAATACTGCAGTGTAATGTTAGGGTCGACCCCTAATTACCAGTTATGAAGACTCTAAATGTGAGGTTTTTCTCCAGTTTTTATGAATTTTCAGTAGAGGGGCTGCTGTCAGGGGAGCGAAATGGATGCCTAGATGTTCCACTCAAACATGTAGGTTTATGTTGGTTTGTCCACATACTTTTGGCAAATATTGTGCACTATAGCAGGAAAACATTTTTTCCTCCACAGCTCTAAATGTAGCGAGATGTTTGTTCTGATTGCACGGCTCTATTGCAAAGTCATCAGCAGTATAACAGCCATATGTGTGAGTGAGTGTTTGTGAACACTTGGATGATTGAGGGCCCATCAGAGTGGGATATTATTAACACAGCTGAATGGAGAGCGTTATTAAGCTGCCTCTATTGAAACCTACAGCTTACTCCCACACACACACACGCTCCTGCAGATATCGCTGCCTCAAGGAAATAATGTCTGCAAACCTTCACACACACCTAAGCCATATAGTCTGGATTGTTCTTCCACCTCTTTCTTATTATTTATTTTCCTCTCTCATTTGCTTCATTGCGAATGCTCCCATCACGACCAAGTGATGACTGACTGTGCGAGAAATTGTGTCTTCAGTTTTTCAGGGAATATATTTCCAGTTGGTGTTTCATCTGTTGTGGATGTGTGTTAGCTTTTTTTGTGTATGTTTTTCGACCAAGGTGAAGTTCTGATCTATATCTTACCAGGAGAAAATCATTGCACCCACTTGCTTCCTAGCTAGCACCGACATCAAATACACAAACAAACTGAACAGCAAGACCAAGACTCTGATTCAGAGGGATGAAGAGGAAAGAGACTTCTATTGAAGTGTTGTTTAAATGTTGATTATGGGAGCGTAGCCTGCTGAGAGTAGCTCACAGGCTAAGGATTCATCCCTATCTGGTGAAAAACATCTCCAAAAGTGAACTTTTCAGGAAGAAAACATAGTGGATATTTGATTATGAGAAAGTCCACAAAATCATACAAACACTCAAAATCAGAATGAATTGTATTACCTGTTGAACAAATGTTGGTTAATAACAATACACATATTGTCATAGCAGCTTTAGTACTGAAATACATTTTCAATTCAAAACATTTCATATAAGAATACAAAACCACTTTCAAAAAGTATAAAAACAGAAGATGCAATGAAATTAATTGGAAAAAAATTCTGATTATACAATATAAATGAGTTTAAATGTATATGGGGTAATGCTTTTTTTCCACTCCAGTTATATCCTAACATTAGTATTTATTTATGAATGCATCGATTTATTGAAATATTCAGGTATATTGAAAAGGTTCCAAGTTGCTGCACTCTATCCTGACATAAGGGTTGCTGTTTCCTGAGTTTAACAATCGAATGAGGTTCTTTCCATCTTGTTGCTGACATTTCTCCTATTGAAAAATGTGCCAAGAAGCCTGGGAACTCTCCCTCAGATCAGTGTGGAAGAAGTCAGGTTCTTGTCTTGGCGGAAACTTGCTTGTGTTGACAAAATCTATCAGAACATAACACAAGGTCGTAAGAATGATGAATGACTTCTCACTGCAGCTTCAGTGTGCGCATAAATGTAACCTGATACCCTGTCTGGGAGAGATATTACACTTCGGCTCCTGCCAAACAAAGAATAGAAACATCCAGAGGCCTTTTGTTAACTGTTCGGGGGACAGATGACAAATAGGGTGACGAGAAGTTTTTCAGTACTCTTTTGTCAGTGACAAATGTAACCCTCTTGTCTTCATGCGGGCCTGTGGCATGTTGTTGTCTGAGGCAGATGTATGCAGCCTCAGCAGCTCGTTGGTACACCAGAAAGAATTGGCTGTCAAAATGCTTGTTTCCGGAACAAACAAAAAACATCAAAGGGGCCTGATTATGCTCATTTTCAGGGTTCATAGTTATATTTTATGCCTCCACTGTGACACGTTTACATGCTTTAATGTTCAAAAACATTTTTCTCATACTGCCTGTGCTGCAGCACATCTTTTCACCCTCTGTCTGAAACCAGAGCCCAGTCTGTGGGAGGCTGTGGCTCAGTGGTTAGTGCGCTGAACTTCGAATCAGGAGGTAGCAAGTTCGAGTCCCAATGCAGTCAGCATGTCGTTGTGTCCCTGGGCAAGACACTTCACCCCAAATTGCTCCTGTGGGGATTGCCCACAGTACTGAATGTATGTACACAGTGTTTCCCCTAGGATGGAGTCATAGCAGCGGTGCTAAGGCACGTGGGCACAGCATAATGTGAGCGCGGAACGTTTTAGTGTGTGTCCGTGTGAAGTGCGCCCCGCCAATTTGTTTCTATATGTCTGCCAGCACAAGAAAGGCTCTTGAGGCCTAGTACCAGGGCCGGTTCTAGCCAATTTGCTGCCCGAGGCGAGATTTTATTTATAAAGAATAAATGAAAAATCTCTACAAAAGACAAATGCACTACAAAAACAGAAACGTATTGACATTGTTAATATATGGCTTTGAATGGCTTCAAATGTATTCAGTATTGTATGAACATGTTTTCATTGGGGGGTGGGCGTCACATCCTCTAGGGGGGTCTGGGGGTATGCCCCATTTTAAAGTAAAATGCTTCAATCTGGTGCACTTTGAGCACACCATTTTAGAAACCTGATCTAGGGGGTACAACTCTAAAACACCCATATGAAAAAGATCGGTTTACATTTTAATAATCAAATAAGTATGTGAACATAACCAATAACCTACCACAGCCAATAACAAATAAATGTAAATTATTTATATCTTATTTTACCAGTTAACATTTATTTATGCATATTTTTGTATCCCTCCAACTTTAAACAATATTTTTGGTTAACTGCCCTATAGTATACATTGGAATGATTTCAAACCTGTTTTTATTTATCCTAATAATTATAAAGGAGTGGCTTGGAAATATGTGTTTACATTATTTGTAAACACATATTTGTTTGAGACCTACTGAGATAACTTGGACTAAAATTAACTTTACCTCACTGAGCCTCTCAGTCTGACAGGAGAGCTCTCCTCTACCCTCACCTGGTTGTAGAAACATCTAGCTGGCCGGCTCTGTTCTTATTGGTCCACCGCTTAGAGATGTCCCGCCCATTACGTACAGTGTGTTGGAGCGCTAGCCAATGGAAGCAACCGCGTTACATAGTGATGCCAGTATGTTATTGAAGTAAACAAAGGAGTCCAATAAAGATATTTCAGGTAGAGGGGGGGGGGGGGGAGTGTGTGGGAGGAAAACTCCCTCTGGAGACAACTTTAGGATTTAAGCCTTTGTAATCCATTGACTTGCACAAAAACCCATACAACAAACTACAGGAAAGGGAAAACCCAGAAAAAGGAAATAAGAGCCTCTTTAAGTTTTGATCTGAATGACAACCATTAAAAACACAACAGGGCTGTTTGTCTGTTTGGTTCTTAGTGTTATTCCTGAAGTTACTTTCAGATTTGTGCTCGGCTTCAAACTTTCTCAGTAGCCTTCTGCTCGTGGGAAATGTCAGAGTTAATAGCTGAGAGGCTGAGCTGATAGACAGGTGATGGCAGAGATAGTGTGTGAGTGTGCATGGGGAGCATCAGACTAGCTGGAGGTTACTTATCTTCCAAGCTGTTGGCTGGGCTGAGCTGTCACTCCCGATAATGTGTGTATGAGAGCGTGTATGTGCATGTGTCAGCCGGAGGAGTGGCACACAGATCTGCTAATATGTTTATTGATCCAGTCATCTGACACTACTCATCTTGTCGGCGTGTCCACCTGCTGATGTGCAGCCATGACCGGAGTGCTAAGGCAGATCAAAGACCCGAGTGCAGGCTAAAGGGATGTTCCACTATGTTTTAAATTAAGAGAAGTATTTGATTAACCAACCCCTATCAAGTTACTCTGACCCCTGTTTTAATCTGCCCGGTCATCACATAATGAGGATTTTTATTTAATTAATCCATTCAACCATAGTGATGGAGAAATGTGTATTTTTGACATATGAACATAGGATTATAGAATGGCCCAATACATTTATCCAGGTATTAAATCTCAGGATATCAGTCGGACAGCTTCATCCCATATTTCTGTCACCCTGCTCATCAATTGTAGACAATCTCCGCACTCCACCGACAAGATATTTATCACCCCACAAGCCTTTTTTCTTTTTTTTTTTAAACCATGTCCAATATGGTATAGGCAGTTTAATTTGCTGATTCATGCTTCAACCTATGTGCAGATCACATCCCCATGGTACATATATATATGCAGTGCACACAGCCCTTTATTTTTCCATGTTTCTTCATCGTTCTTCCTCGGTTTAAAGCATTTTCTTGAATTGATTTCCCTTATACAAGTGGAGCGGTGTGTGACCAATTCATAAGGACAAAGATTAAAGGAATCTTGAATTTGAATATTTTACTGCTGTGATCACACTCGTGAATTTATTGGGTTAAGGAGACTGTTTGAAGTTAAAGAATATCAGCATATTTCCCACCCACACATGTTAAAAAAGGACACTAAACAAAATGGCCCAAATATGGTCGTTCACACTGCGAGATAGATCATTTCTCATCGCTATGGCAACTGCTGACAGCTACCAGTCACTGTTGTCATGGGAACAGCTTGACAGGCTTGTAAAGAGACAAGGAAGGCCGAGAGAAAGGACTATCTGAGAGGTGTGAGAGAAAAATGAAAACATCACAGAGGGAACTAACAAAGCAGCCCATCACATATTTATTTAAAATATGTTTTGTTAAATGTCAATGTTTGATTCATTCCTTTTTGATACAAATAGTGCTTGCTGTTAGATGGCCAAATAAGCTAAATCTGGACATTTTTCGATGTGAGGAGACTTTCCAGCTGCCGTTCAGATGGATGGTGTTTCTATGGAAGGGGAAAGGATAAATGCATTTTTTAAAATGCTACCAAAAGCTGCCAGTAAAAAGATTAGTATTTCCCATCTTGGCTTTAACATGCCCTCCACATCTCTCCTTCATTTTCTTCCCATATTTCCTTCCTTTCCCCTCCTCCTCAGAAAGGCTTTTAGGTGATTAAAACTAGCCGGATAGGTTTTTTATTGCTATCGTTCTCTTTCTGTCTGCCATTGTGATTGCGGAGTGCTTCTCTCTGAAATATCGCCTACTAGGTTTTTCACTTTGGGGCAACAAATTTCATCAAGTATCAAAGCAGTTTATGGATAAAAACACCAACAGTTGAAGGACACTGGAGCAAAAAAAAACAACTACATCCAACTTGATAAGTGCTTTTGGCTGAGTGCAGTTCTCCACCAGGTGTGTCTGCAACCACCACTGCGGTACCATTTATTCTGAGGAATTAAACCAGTAGACGTTTGCAGTCGTGTCATGTGATGATGTTCAGATGACACTGAAACAAACCACTAAATCAAACTTTAAGTGCAGTGTACAGTTACCTTTTGATATGTGCTAATGAATGCTGATGGTTATGATTGACACCTTAGTAATACATCATTTAACGAAAGGAGATAAATACTTTTTAAAGAAGAATTTAACAAAGCGCTTGGCACTTTAGTTAAGGTTGTCAAAATACAGAAACAAGAAATATAAACTCCAATAAAGTAGATAACATGACATAATAAACATTCACAATCAAAAAACCAGGTTTGCTAATAAGAAATAATAGTATTAGTTTAACAATAAAAGGATTACATATTAATAAACCCTAAAATATGAAGGATTCAAAGGGTATCTAAATGCTGCATGCACCTGCTGCAGACAGCTGTATGGATAACAATACAAATGCTTTTAAATAGCATAAAGCCCTTTTTCTGACCATGTGTACTATCTATAATATCGTATCTAAAACATGAAGTTACTCTGCCATAAGGCTAGTGTTCAACTTATGTTTTGAGTAAATGGTCACATGCTCACATCATAAAGACATATCCTGCTTCAATCCAAATGTCACAGTCTGTTATAAACCACCTAATCCGACCCTTATTACACTTACAGCCTTGACACCAGCATCAATAATATGCCAATGTTAAGTCAAGAATATTTCACGAAGCTCATTTGTTTTGCCGCTGCACAAGAGCATTCATAAAAATACAAAAAGCCGTTTGTGCGACCTTTCAAAAGATACTGCACTAGAAAAAGGAGCAGGCTGAAGTGGAGAGATGTTGGATGTATTATAGCTCAGATAGAAGACAAATGGCTGATGCTTTTTTGATTATTATTGGCTTGTGGCTGCTGAGGTCAGAGGCTCATAATAAAAGCGCTTTTTTACGACTTGAATACAAATGGCTTCTGTAAGGATAATCCAATAGACCCTCTCTCTCATACACACACATGCACATACCCTCAATCTCACAGGGTTGACAGATTGAGGAGGCGGAGCTTATACCCAGTCCGACCCTGGCAACAACATCATGGTGATGCAACGGTACATACTGATGAGTCACTGCTGGGATTTTGAGTGGTTTTATGATTGTAAAGGGACCTGATTGCTGTTTTAAATATTGGTGTTTTTTTTGTCTGTTTATTTATATTCAACATTTGCAGTCACAAGTACACAGACACACAGACAACACTGCATTAAAGATGAGGATGATGAGTAACCACGTCCCATGTACTGCTTCTTCCAAATGCTGCTGTCACATCCTGTAAATACGAGTACACCATCTGTCCGCCCAGCTCTGCCTCACTGCTGCTGCTTCTCCGCTGAACTCTCACAACACTAAAGATGATCTGTTTTTCAAGATCTCTTCTGACATCAAAGCAGGAGATGGAATCTACATCCTCCTTTTTGTCAGATAAAAAAAAACAAAAACAAGTTGTAATAGCCCTAATTGTTATTTTCCGACCAAAGTTAAACATGTTCCTGCTTTTGATAAGAGTTCCAGTATCTCTGACATCTTTTGAGACCATTCTGCATAATTGACAAAATAGCCAGCCAGCAGTGAAAACCTAATAATTTCCTGAATTTATTTTTAGGAAAAAAGTTAAGTTCCACTTTGAAAACCAGTACTTTGTAAACATATATATTTTATTTTATTTTTGATGTTGCCAAGGTTTTGCATCATGGCTGATGAAATGATGTTGTAGTGTGACTTTTAAAGAGAAATCTCTCTCTGTGTGTGTGACCTACGACTGACCTCGTTATGGGATTTAAAATGGAAAGATGTCTAGGGGCGGTGTTTGAATCCCAGATCTCATTGCGGTACTGTAGCATTTAAGAATGCTGCCATCATTGTGTGATTTCTGGGCCATTTTTGTTTTGTTGATTATGTTCCATATTGTGTTTTTGGCGACCTAAATACTAGCTTATTATTTGTATTCTTAAATATTCCTTTATGCTCATTCAAACATTTTGGTTTTGATTTTGCTTGTTGACAAGAGATGGGACAAATGTTTTGTAAAAAGATTTGGACTAATCCAACCAAGTTTTCAGAATATTGGCAAAAGAAAATACAAACTAATCTGCTTTTCCATCCGCTGCCATTATGAGAACACTAGTTGTTAGTTTATCTAAATCCATACAAAAATCAGTCAATACAGTAAGTGGAGTCTCCGGTCCAGTGCCATTGAACCATTGCCCAAGAATACAAAACATATTTACATTATTATTTACATTATTAAAATCTTCCGATCAAAACTCAAATAGTTCTATTCAACATGCAAAAAGTGATACCTCAGTCAATCATGAAATTTGTTACGATATTTTCCGATTGCAATATTTCCTCCAAGTTTGGAGGGAATCTAACTCTAATCTAATCTTACTGTCCTGGTTTTCTTGGACCATTGACAGAAAAATGTCCGGATAATGGCAATGGCATTTGGAAACTGGACACTTGTAGTTAGCTCGGTGCTATCTAAGAACTCTTTGATCTGCTTGCTGTACTGCTTGTGGAATATGTATTCCCTGTTCTATTCAAAATGTATCTGCTGTAGTGCCTCTTGTTGTGTTGTAAAAAGCTTTCAAACATGCCATAGAGCTAGATTTCCCATTAGTTTCTCTTGTACCGAGTTCAGTTTGACTGAATAATGGGAACATTCTCGCTGGCGTAATATTTCTACTCCAGTGTGGGTGTCACTCGTGCTTTGAAGAAGAATGGCCTTTGCTGAGAGAGGAAGCTCAGCATGGAGCCATCTCATCTCAGTCCCATCTGAGAGCATTCAGAAATGCAGCTTTCATCATTTTTATGGGGGAAATATAGTCGTGCTTTATAACTCTTGATTGATTCAGTGGTGGAAAAGACCATTTCTTTGTGAAAGGTCTTGTCGTACAACTGGTTGATCATAGGGAAACAGAATGTGTATATCCTTTATTGCAAACTCTATGTTATGAAATCATTATATGTTGTCATATTGGACATTTACTAAATATATCCTTCTTTTTCCCTCCCACTGTGTCTGTTTCTTCCCCTTTTCCTCTCTTCTTGCCCTTTGTGTCCCTCCCTTTCTCCTTCTTTGCCTCTCCAGTCCACTCCACTCCACCTGGCAGCAGGATACAACAGGGTGAGGATAGTTCAGCTGTTACTGCAGCACGGAGCAGATGTTCACGCCAAGGACAAGGGGTACGTATAAAACAAATGAAAGTGCAATAAAAAGAGAGTTTTAACGTAGATATTTATTTTGACCTTTTGAAACACTGCATAATCCTTCAGTGGTAGTTGTGGTAGAAAGTAGGCTGGTCAATATGTGAGACGTCATCAAGAATCCTCTCTATGTGATTGGACAACAAACCACACGCAGGGCTTTCATTGTGTCTCTACATTTTCCAACCGGATATGGAAGTGAATTTCTTAATTTCTCATTAAATATTGAGTCATCCATCATTAATTTGTGATAAAACTAGGATGTGCACTTACTAAAACATGCTTACGTTTGAAATGGCGAGTGTAGTTGCTAGACTGATGCTAGCATCAATTGATGTTATTTTAAAATAGACATTTAAAATAGACAAACACCCTACATTCTTAAAGTAAGTCTCAACCAGAATTACATCCTACAAAACTAATTTTGTGACACTGCTTAATTTATTAGCAATGCTAGCAAAGAGGCTCTCTGTAGGAGCAATTTATAGTGCTAATAAGCAGATGTTGTTAGCATGCTAACAAGCTAAGGCTAGCTAAGATGCTATCTGATTAAAACATGTTAATACATCTTCACTGAACATCAGTATTTTAGTCTTCTCATTTTCACCATATTAGCATGTTGTTGTAATATTCAGCTTTAAACGCACCATATAGCTTCTCAGATGTGTTAACAGAGGCTCTCAAGTCTCACGCGAGACACACGCATTTCACTCCATTCACACGCTCACACGCCACACCTTGTATTTCTCAGGGTACCGCCCAACAAACTAGGCTTGTGTGAGACGCGTGCACTCCACTAGCATGCCCCCCCCCCCCGTTGATATACGCGATACAGAGGGCTTCATACTCCACTAGCCCCCCCCCCTCTGTTGTAGAAAGATACAATGGAATAAAGGGTTAATTAGTGTTAATAATGTTTATCCTTTGCCCCTCCAGGGGTCTGGTGCCTCTGCATAACGCCTGCTCCTACGGACACTATGAAGTTACTGAACTGCTGCTAAAGGTACACTCACACATGCTATCTCAGAGACTGCTTAAACATTGGCACTTACTCTTTATAATAAAATATAAAGTAAATAAATATTGTTTCTTGTACGAAATGGAAATTGAATCCCCAGGAAAGAACTTCCACTTTTTTGTCATTGTATTTAACATAAGTACAAATATGTACTAGCTATAGATTACCGCAGTGTTTGTAAGGATTGAAAATGGTTAACAATATAAACGTTGCTCTGTGTCATCCATGTTGCTTCCCTCTCATTTACTCATACACTTTTCCTTATTTTTCAGCACGGTGCGTGTGTGAACGCCATGGATCTTTGGCAGTTTACCCCTCTCCATGAAGCGGCGTCTAAAAACCGAGTGGAGGTGTGCTCTCTGCTGCTGAGCCACGGGGCCGACCCGACCCTGCTCAACTGCCACAGCAAGAGCTCAGTGGACATGGCGCCCACTCCCGAGCTGAAGGAAAGACTTACATGTGAGTGTGTTGGGCTTCATTTACATAAACTGCAGCTGCGGCGTACAGGCAGCTAAATGTGTCACTGTGCTGAATTAATGAATAGGTTGTTTTTAGGAGAGACTGTTTTTACACCAGACATGTTTGGAGTAATGTGTTTGAGCATTCAGCCGGATGAAAATGTGAATATTCTGGTAACAGGACTGTTAAGCTGAAAACAAGGAATTATGGGTTGAAAGGGAGGGAGATGATAACATCTGACATGAACAGTTTCACGTGCTTGGAATGGTGAGCAGGACAAAATAGTCTTGACTGGTTTACATGCTGTGTACTAGATTAAAAACCACAGAAGAAGAGTGTAGAAAAAAACATCAGGGTTGCGGTCGAATAGTCAAAAAATCAGCTCCTATCGTCTATTCCTTGACCTCTTAGTGAAACGTTAAAGGGTTAAGGAATAGTGGATAGGAGAATTCAAAAGGATTTAGGAGAAGTGCTTTGAGAATCCGACTGCACTTTCACTATCCGACGTATTTATATGCGCCAGCGGACGTCATAAATGTTGCTGCTGTGGGAAACTACAGTTTTCTATACAGCGGACGACAACATGGATGTTTAATAAGAACGAGGGACTACTGTAAACTCATCTAGAGACTCTGCACCGTGCTCTGAAGCTGTTGCTTTATGCTTTATGAACGTGGACAACAGAGAAACATATTCTTCATGACCAAAGTTGGAATTTAAATAAAAAGGAGAGTGAAACTTATGCTCGTCACCCTCTCCCTCCGGTCCACATGAATACAAATGATCCCAATACGTATGATTGTATGAAAAGATCTTAAAATAAATAAAAATGTATTTATTAACAGCGTTAGTCCTTAACATCTATCACTGTGTATATCACCATTCAAACATCTTTTAAAAGTTAAACAAACCACACACAGCTCAGTAAACTTTATTTGATCATTCCAGTAAAAACTAACGTTCATATTTCTCTTTTTGATTATGATACTGATGAACGTTCAAAACAAAGCACTTTGGCAACTTACCACATACGTTTTAAAAAGCTTAATAAGCACCGCAACTTTCATGATATAATTTCTCGGTCATAATCGGTTGTTTCCGTGAACGGCCGAATGTTGTGTGACGGAAAATGCTGCAGCTGCAAGGCATTGTGGGGCAGCATGTTCTCCTTTTCCTTTCGTAAAGGAAGGTCCAGTGGTTCCTAAGCTAAAGGAGGTTATAAAGGAAGTTTGAAACCTCGGCTGAAGTCGAATAGTCCATTTAGCTTAGGAACCTTCCTAACAGAGTGAAATGACCTGGAAGTCCCTCAGTGGCAGCCAGGATAAGTGCCGTTCAAATTCTCCAAATGAAAGGAAAGGAGGTTTCAAACTTTCTTTATAACCTCCTTTAGCTTAGGAACCACTGGACCTCCCTTACCAAAAGGAGAGGAGAAAATGCTGCCCCACAATGCCTTGCAGCCGCAGCATTTGCCGTCGGCCGTTCACGGAAACAAACGATTATGACGGAGAAATTATATCATGAAAGTTGCAGTGCTTATTAAGCATTTTAAAACGTATGTGGTAACTTGACAAAGTGCTTTGTTTTGAACGTTCATCAGTATCATAATCAAAAAGAGAAATAAGAACGTTAGTTTTTACTGAAATGATCAAATAAAGTCAACATTTCACTGAGCTGTGTGGGGTTTGTTCAACTTTTAAAAGATGTTTGAATGGTGATATACACAGTGATAGATGTTAAGAACTAACGTTTATAATAAATACATTTGTATTGATTTTAAGATCTTTCAGTTCATACAATCATACTTATTGGGATCATTTGTATTAATGTGGACCGGAGGGAGAGGGTGACGAGCATAAGTTTGACTTTCATTTTTTATTTCAATTCCAACTTTGTTCATGAAGAATATGTTTCTCGGTTGTCCACGTTCATAAAGCATAAAACAACAGCATCAGAGCACGGTGCAGAGTCTCTGGATGAGTTTACAGTAGTCCCTCGTTCTATACATCCATGTTGTAGTCCGCTATAGAAAACTGTAGTTTCCATAGTTTCCACACAGCAGCAGACGCACAAAATGACGTCCGCCGGCGCATCATAAACACGTCAGATAGTGAAAGTGCATTCGGATTCTCTAAAGTACCGCAGTATCTTCTCTTAAGTCCTTTTGAATTCTCCTATCCACTATCCCTTAACCCTGTGACGTTTCACTCAGAGGTCAAGGAATAGGAGATAGGGTTAGAATTTAGGAGCTGATTTTTGGATTATCCGACCGCAGCCCTCCTTTCCTATCATCTAGAGAATTCGAACGGCTCTTATCATGGCTGCCACTGACGTACTTCCGGGTCATTTCACTCCGTTAGGAAGGTTCCTAAGCTAAATGGACTATTCGACCGCAGCCCATGTTTTACATCTGTTTGTAATCTTTGAAAACAAACAATGTGACAATGAATCTATGTTCTTCAGTCCCTGCTTACTTTGAACTAGGGAGAGTATTTATTTCAAAAAATATTGTACTCACCAATACGTTGTATAGCTGTGCTAGTGCTGTGTACTGGATGAAAAACCACAGAAGAAGAGTGTTGACAAAAATAAATTAGAAACTTGTTTGTTTTTAAACATCAGCTTCAAAGATCTGTTATTTTTTAATTTGGATTCAGTCCTGCATACCTTGTAACTGGACTTTAAACTAGGGAGAGTATTTATTTCAACAATATTGTACTCACCCAAATTTAAAACAATTTAGTTTAGTCTTTTTTACCGTCATTGCCTGCGGACTCCCTGTAGGAGCCGCAATAAATCATTTCCCAATTTGGGATAAAAAAAGTAGCTATCTAGAAAGTCTATCTATCTAAGTAACAAAACAACAAACATCTCCTGCTATCAGCTAGGCTAACAACATGCTCCCATAGTCTGTTACAGGCGACACACTGACCTTTGTCGTGGCTCCAAAACTCTCATTACAAACTGAGAAAAGGTCTCATTTTGAATTGGATCGCTGGGTTTTATTTGGTGCATGGTTCACTTCCACAGTTTAACCTGTCAGGGATCTATTTTACAGCAAAACGTACGCAAGCTGTATATCTACAGCAACATCCCCATGCCTCTGTTTTCTTAATGGAGCATTTTTCAAAATGTATGATATTTAATTAAACGGAAATTGAGCAATAATGAAATTCATTTGCTTTGTTCCTGCAGAGTCACAGCAGACAAGATAAGTCTTTGTCTCTGCCAGAACGCTCTCTGCAACTCTTTGGAAGTTAATTAGGGATTCAGCTCTCCCGCTGCTGCACTTGTGGCGCTTTCTTTGTAATGAAACGGATCAAAGATAAATGAATCACAAGTCGTCTCGAGTCGATGTACAACTGCAGGACAACTGCACCTGTTGGCTGCAAGAGGATGTGATTATGGAAACAGTTGGACATTTTCTGCAAAAACAAAACACCAAATCTAGAAATGAAGACATTTGAGATTGAATCCAACCTTTCTATTTAGTATTTCTTCCAAATGTAATGTTTTTTCCATATTTGGGCATGGTACCTAAAGCTTGTGAAAGACTCCCGGTTTTTATACCAAAGGGCTTTCCCTGTAACAACTTGTCATCTGCTGAGTAGGGTGTGTGAAATAATATTTTGGATGTGTTTTATTGAACCTTTGATAACCTGACATTAAGTCTCCTGTTGTCTGGAATACAGAATGGCACAGATGATTGAGACACACGTGAAAGTTGATCAGGGTATCTGGCTTTGAAAAAGGAAGTAGCCAGTTGTACTATTTTAAAGGAAAAGTGTAACATTTAAGGACATTCCTGTTGGGTTTGTCCATCTTTGAGGCTCTGGTGGGTGTTTTTATTTAAACGTTTGGGTCGTGTTTCCCTTGTTTCCAGTTTGTATGGCTTAGCCAACCCTTTTGTTTCTCTCAGCATGACAGAGAATAAGCACATTGGCCAAATTGTTACAGTTTTAAAGGTTGTAGATTTAATAGGCTAAGGAAATGTGATTATCAAGACAATACATTACATTACATTGCATTTAGCTGACGCTTTTATCCAAAGCGACTTACAATAAGTGCATTCGACCAGGAAGATACAACCTTTAAGAAAACAGAATCATATAAGTACATCAGGTTTCATAGAGCCAAACATTTCAAGTGCTACTCAACTGGCATTTAGAAAGCCAGCCCTTTATTAGTATATAAGTGCTTTGTTAGTAATTCTATCGCTCGAAGTGGAGTCTAAAGAGATGAGTTTTCAGTTTGCGTCGGAAGATGTGTAAGCTATCTGCTGTCCTGATTTCAATGGGGAGCTCATTCCACCATTTTGGAGCCAGGATAGCAAACCCACGTGTTTTTGCTGACGGGAACTTGGGTCCCCCTCGCAGTGCGGGTGCAGCGAGCTGTTTGGCTGACGCAGAGCGGAGTGCACGTGCTGGGGTGTACGGTTTAACCATGTCCTGGATGTAGGAAGGGCCAGATCCATTCACAGCATGGTACGCAAGTACCAGTGTCTTGAAGTGGATTCTAGCAGTTACTGGAAGCCAGTGAAGGGAGCGGAGGAGCGGTGTGGTGTGGGAGAATTTGGGAAGGTTGAAGACCAGACGAGCCGCTGCATTCTGGATGAGCTGCAGAGGTCGGATGGCACATGCAGGTAGACCAGCCAGGAGGGAGTTGCAGTAGTCTAGGCGTGAGACGACGAGAGCCTGGACCAGAATCTGCGCTGATGTCTGGGTCAGCTGGGGACGTATCCTCCTGATGTTGTAAAGCGTGTATCTGCAGCAGCGGGTTGTAGCAGCGATGTTTGCAGTGAAGGACAATTTGTTATCTAGGACCACACCCAGATTCCTTGCAGTCTGAGTCGGGGAAACAACAGAGGTGCCGATGTTGATTGTTAGGTCAAGAGTGGGACAATCTTTTCCCGGAAGGAAGAGCAGTTCAGTCTTGTCAAGGTTGAGCTTGAGGTGATGAGCAGACATCCACCGAGAGATGTCTGCTAGGCAAGCAGAGATGCGTGCGACGACCTGGGTCTCTGAGCGGGGAAAGGACAGAATTAGTTGGGTGTCGTCAGCGTAGCAGTGGTATGAAAAACCATGCGGGCTAATGACAGACCCGAGCGAGTTTGTGTACAGGGAGAAGAGGAGGGGACCAAGAACCGAGCCCTGAGGGACCCCTGTAGTTAATTGACAAGGGTCGGACTCGGACCCTCTCCAAGTAACCCTGTAGGTGCGGTCGTTGAGGTATGAGGTGAGGAGGGAAAGTGCAGTGCCTGAAACTCCAAGTTCTTGGAGAGTGCGAAGGAGGATCCGATGGTTCACTGTGTCGAATGCAGCAGACAGGTCCAGAAGGATGATGACAGAGGAGAGGGAGGCTGCTTTAGCAGTGTGCAGTTCATCAGAGACAGCAAGGAGAGCAGTTTCTGTTGAGTGACCTGCCTTGAAACCAGACTGGTGCGGATCCAGAAGGTTGTTCTGATGGAGATAACAGGAGAGTTGTTTAAAGACAGCGCGTTCAAGTGTTTTAGACAGGAACGGGAGGAGAGAGACGGGCCTGTAGTTAATAACATCAGACGGATTGAGAGTGGGTTTCTTAAGGAGAGGGTTTACTCTTGCCTCCTTGAGACTGTTTGGAAAGTGACCAGAAGTTAGAGAAGTGTTGATGAAATGGGTGAGAAATGGTAGAATATCAGGAGCGATAGTCTGAAGGAGGTTTGAGGGGATAGGGTCCAGAGAACAGGTGGTAGGACGGGCAGAGGTAACGAGGGTAAGAACCTCACTTGGAGAGAGAGGGGAGAAGGAGGTCAGTGTGTGGGTGAAGGGAGGGTCTGGTGACCCAGCGGTGAGTAAAGGTGAGTCAGAAAAGGAAGAGCGAATATCATCAACCTTTTTTTCAAAGTGGTTAACAAAGTCGCTTGACAGAAGGGAGGAGGGGGGAGGTGCTTTGGGGGGGTCCAAGAGGGTGGAGAAGATAGAAAATAGTTTTTTGGGATTGGAATAGGAAGATTGGATCTTATCTTGAAAGAAAGTGCTTTTTGCCTGAGAGATGGAAGCAGAGAAAGAGGAGAGGAGAGCCTGATAGGTTAGGAGGTCGTCATGGTGTTTGGATTTCCACCATTTCCGCTCTGCTGCCCGAAGGATGGTTCTATTAGCACGCAGTGCGTCATTTAGCCAGGGAGCAGGAGGGGACTGACGAGCCGGCCGCGATGTGAGAGGACAGAGAGAGTCCAGAGAGGATGAGAGAGTAGAGAGGAGAGTTTTTGCAGCAGCGTTTGGAGGCAGGAGTTGGAATGAGTCAGAGGAAGGGAGGGCTGAGAGCACCGATGAGGCAAAGGTAGAGGGGGAGAGGGAACGGAGGTTACGGCGGACAGGAGCAGAGTTAGAAGAGATGAGGTTGTTATGTTTGGAAAGGGGTAGAGAGAATGAAATGAAGAAGTGATCGGATGTGTGGAGCGGGTTTACAGAGAGGTTAGAAGTAGAGCAGTTCCTTGAGAATATGAGATCAAGGACATTGCCAGCTTTATGAGTTGGTGGGGATGGAGACAGTGAGAAAGCAAAGGTGGTTAACAGAGATGTTAGTTCAGATATCTTCCCTGTCTGGAGGTTGAAATCTCCGAGAAGTACAGCGGGAGGGCCAGTTTCAGGGATGTGTGAGAGGAGATTTTCTAACTCCTCCAAGAAGTCCCCCAAGGCGCCTGGTGGACGGTAGAGAACAACAATGGTTAATTGTATAGGATGGGTTACTGTGACGGCATGGAATTCAAAGGTGGAAGGAGTGAAATTAGGTAGCTTGAAGAGGGAAAAGCTCCATTTGGGAGAGAGCAGGAGACCAGTGCCACCTCCTCTGCCAGAGGGTCTGGGTGTATGGGAGAAGGAATATGCTGTGGAGAGAGCTGCTGGGGTGGATGTGTTGGATGGAGTGATCCAGGTCTCCGTGAGAGCAAGGAAATCCAGAGACTGCAGGGAAGCGTAGCCAGAGATGAAGTCAGCCTTAGGGACAGCTGACTGGCAGTTCCACAGGCCCCCTGAAACGAGATGTTGGATCTCAGTGGAGCATGTGGGATAGACGAGAGCAGGCCGGTGAAATCGATTAGGAGAAACACGGGGCCAGTGATAATTGCGAGAAGACACATGAACAGGAATGCAGAAAATACACATGATTATAGCATGAGGGGCTAGAGAACCCAAGAGAATTGAATAAAACTAAATAACACCAGCGATACTTGGCGCAATCAGAGTAGGATTTGCCTACTAATATAGACATTGTGTACGTTGGATCAGCAGCTGAATGTCAATATATTTCATATGTTGAGCATTTTAAACTAAAAGCCGTCTTTCACACTGACGTGAAAGAAGCTACAAAGGAGGAAAGAAATCAGTTGAATACCTTGTCTAATTGAAAATGCTTTGCAGTTTGTAGAGCACACACAAGTATGTCCTAAAATCCTTTTCTGACTTTAAACTGAAGACTTTCTCTTCTTCAGGCATTTAAAAAAATCTTTAAATGAATCAGAGAAGAAAATATTTCTTTGTCTGAAGGTGCAGCTTGTGAATAACAGCCTCAAACTGACATTTCTTTATTTTGTTATTATTCTTTTTTAGTAGCCAAACAAAGAATGAAAAAGACTGGGTTTCTTTTGAAAGAGTAAACAACAGCTCCTGCGTCGGTCCATTTATTCATCAACGTGTGTTCTGTATGCTGTTGGGATCCTCTCCTCTCTCTCTTGACCACGTTCCCTTGAAGATGTGACTTCCAACTATTCCGTTTAAACGTTTGATTATAAATGCATGAATGCCGTCGCTCAATAGCTAGATAGATTTGAACTCACTTATTTTCATGCAGCCTGAAATGCTTCTGAAGCAAAATAGTTTGTTTTGTTATTGTGTAGCCTTCGGGGGGAATAATCACTTGTTTTCACTCCAACTCCAGACACACAGAATGTTGCATCTTAAGTTATTAGTTTGCTGGTGAAAACTTTAAAGTAGCCTTTCTGAAGTATTAAAATGCAGTCATTGCAAGTGAAAGAATGAACGGGGAGAACATTGCAAATCTGGTTTTGGTCAAGCTTTCAAAGCACCAGATGCTTCTCTGTGGGTTTGGATGCTTTTGGCTGGAAAACTGTCAAAAAGAAACGCAGAATTCGACTGAAACCGAGGCTGCTTTTATTTTCCTTTTTCTAACATGTTGACATCATCTGTGTGTTCAGATGAGTTTAAGGGCCACTCGCTGCTCCAAGCTGCTCGTGAAGCTGACATGGCGAAGGCTAAGAAGACCCTGGCTCTGGAGATCATTAACTTCAAACACCCGCACACACACGAGACAGCACTGGTGAGATCAACACACACACACACACACACACACACACACACACACACACTCACACACTCACACACACACACACACACACACACACACACACACACACACACACACACACACACACACACACACACACACACACACACACACACACACACACACACACACACACACACACACACACACACACACACACACACATACACATACACATACACATACACACACACACACATTCCTTCACTGCTGCAGAGATGCTCAGATGATGTGTGTGTCTATGTTTCAGCATTGCGCGGTAGCATCTCCACACCCAAAGAGGAAACAGGTGACAGAGCTGCTGCTGAGGAAAGGCGCCAACATAAATGAGAAGAATAAAGAGTGAGTGCTGTTTTCTTTTTAAATAATCAAACATAGACTCAATTACAGGCAGTAGGTGATATGTTATGCTTTACAGACTAAGACTAGATGAGCATGTAATACTGCATTAATAAAGAAATGTTGACCAATTCTTTTGTCTGCGTAGTTTCATGACTCCTCTCCATGTGGCGGCAGAACGAGCTCATAATGACATCATGGAGGTGCTACAGAAACATGGTGCTAAGGTACATCACTTCATCGCCTTTCTTCACGTTTGTCATATTTCACCATACATCGACTTCCAACATAATCCGTGTCATAACTAGACAGACCCTATTTTTACATAAATTGGCTAATCCACAAATGGATTGATGTTCCAAATGTTTCCTATGTGTGTGTTTTGATGATTGGGGGGTATCTCTTTCTCGTTCCCATGTACAGTGCTTGTAGAAAGTATGCCAATATGATTATTTCTCTTACTATAAATATTTGCAGTAATCAGCGTTAAACATGGCGTTTTGTGCGTCAGACCCTCACATACAAATAGCAGTGTTTACTTCCAGAGCCTCCCTTATGATTGGATATGCAACACTCATACAGGATAGAATTCAGCTTAGCTGGAACACACAGTTTCTTTCAGTGGTGGTGACTCATCTTATTTTCATTACTGGAACAAATGCGTTTTCTTGCGCTTACTGTGAGATTGCTATCGATGCTGATGCATGTAAGTGTACACAATGTGCTATCACTGCATCTAGATTTTAATAAGAACACAGGGTCAAACTCGTCGTCTCAGGTCTTCTCTTGTTTTTCTTATCTAATACGTAATTATCTCTCACTTTATTCCTAGTACATCAAAGTAATACTTTCATAATCTTTCCTGGATTGTAAATCAATTATCTTTTTATATGATGTTTCATCAACATGAGGAATTAAGCTTATTTATCATGGTTTTAATTTGATCATTTGAGATTTTTGTATTCATTGACATTTGACCATTATCCAATATATATGAATAACTTTCAAACTAAATACTGTATGTAATAAAGAATATGAATACAAATACATTTGAACTAACCCAATTTAGAAATAGAACGTCATACATTCTGATATGCTCAGTTAAACCATCAAATAAATAAAGCAATTCTACAACAGTTATACAAAGTTACACCTAAACATAATTATTAAACTTCTACAGTATCTAATAATGAACAACTTTCAGGATGATATTTGACTGGTTGTATGAATGTCACATGTTGTTCTTGTTTACGCATACTTAACATCACCAAATCACATGTCTTTATTTATTTATGTTAAATCTGTTCAAATATCTGATGTTGTTGATGGAAAACTCGGCTTAAATGCATCAAAATCTACTAGGATAAGAACGTTTTTGCAAGCTGCCAGAAATTCATATAGATCTAAAACATATTATTACAACTGTAAAAAAGTAGACCCTGCAGCACACTGTAGATGAGGGTTAACGGGTTCACCGGAACATTTGATTACATGTCATTGAGAATGTTGAAGTATCCAAAGGCGTTTCTCTTTAAAGAGGTGGCGCAGTTAAGTTCTTTAAAGAATCCTAACACAGGGGTTGTGTGTCTGCAGGTGAACGCTGTGGACACGCTGGGTCAGACGGCGCTGCACCGCGCGGCCATGGCGGGCCACCTTCAGACCTGCAGGCTGTTGCTAGGATACGGGGCAGACGCCTCGCTGCTGTCGCTGCAGGGCTTCACTGCTGCCCAGATGGGAAATGAAGCTGTGCAGCAAATACTCAACGGTACGCCAACACCCTTTGTGTGTGTGTGTGTGGCTGGGTGTGGTTGCTGTGTTGTTTGGTTGCTATGCAGCTGTTAGTAACTGGGATTAACTGGAATTGTTTTGAAAGGTCAGTATTTATACCTGGAGACTGAAGGTGCAGTTTGATGAGGGGAAAGGCTGAGTGAGCAATCTCTACTGTGCAGTGTTAGAGGAAGTTACACTTTACATTACTGCAGTAATTCCAAATGTAATGTGTGTTTAAATATTATATCAAATACTTTAAGACTTGTATGAGAAACAAGAATTAGGCGTTTCGCAATAAAGCAAAACTGATGACATCCTTCATTTTCAAATAAAAAATAGATATGTTGTGAATAATGCACAAGTTAAAATATAATGTTGTATTATTTACCTTAAGTTGAGTAGATTTGGAATAACCTCCAGCCTGTCTGCCTGCTCTGATTTATTGACCGGTTGAATCATCCTTATTTTGTCTTAACCACATCAATTAAATAATCAATTGGAAAATTAACTTCCAAACAAACGGCTGTCAGTCAGTTGTCATTCTGATGAATGGGGTGGCAGAAAAGGATTGAATTACTCTTCAGAATATTGATGAATCACTCTTACCTCCAAACAGTTGTCTGGTTGCAAAGTTGACGGTAGAAATTAGTTTATTTAGCAACAATTTAAACCAAAAATGCTTAAAAATGCGACATCTTCGGATGCGAGATACTTACCTTGCATCTGTCAACAAAGTGACATGCAGCAGTGAATCCCTGGATTGTGTAATGTCATTTCTCTTCAACATTTGCAGTGGATGCATTTACTTTCATGATTATTTGTTTGCTTTTGCTTATGTTTGCTCAATGCATTATAATCTGTGACTCCTGTATGTTCCGCCCTTTAGAAAACGTGCCGGTGAGGAACTCTGATGTGGACTACAGACTGCTGGAAGCTGCTAAAGCCGGAGACCTGGACACCGTCAAGGTAGATGAGCTAGGATTTCTTTTATTATCAACATTTGGCACTTTCCCTACTTTGTGGTGGTATTAAAGGTTTAGATAAAAGACAATTCCTTCCCTCCACACAATCGCCTTACTTAGAAAATGAACAAAGGAACTGGACCTCAGTAGCCTATGAGTTTTTTTTTTTTAATTGAGCAGCTGTATGATTAAAATAATAAAATATTTAAACCTTAAACATGCCTGAGCTGATATTCCCACTGAGTAATACAGACACTTGATGGGTCAGTGAAGGAAAACATAATAAATATATACAATTATTTTCAATAATTACATAAAATCTGTTATAAAGAATTTTCATTCCTGTGTGAAGCAGTGATACACCGCAGAAATCATTTAGGAAAACAAATTAAAAACATGAATTTGTTTTGAGTTAATGGCACAGATTATTATCTTTTTTTATTTAAAATGTAACAAAATGACCTTTGCGGCTGCTCGTGTTACTTTTATGGAGTCTGGTCGCAGTCATTTTGTTAAATGTCAGATGGATATTGTTCTACTTGTATCAAATGTTTTCTGTTCATGTCTTTGTGTCTTTTGTCCATATTGATCTCGGTCAAATTGCAACGCCTTTGTTTCTTTCAAAAGGCCAACCTTCGTATAAGATTTCCTAACACGGCTCTCGGTATAATCATAGCCGTTGTTAGCCGCTTTGAATTGCCAGCGGGCCCACTCGTGTTAAAAGTGTGGGCGCTTGTCATGCTCTGTAATATGCTTCGGATAAAACCACCCACCAAATGTCAGGACCCGGTAAGATCCGGCAAAGTATTTGACTGAAGTATTTGGTGAGGAGTGAAAATCGTTGTGTGTTTCCCCCGCCGAGACACACAGTGATGGGGTTCTCCAGATGAAGAGGCCCTGTCAGCGTCTGGAGGTGTGAGGCTCTGGCAGGTGGGCAGGGAATCTCAGCAGAGCAGACAATGTGCGCTGGTCTGGCTTTCTGTCAGTGGAAGTACACACACTCGCACACACACAGACTTAGGGTTAACTGTCTGGCTGAGCTTCTGATTGACGGAGGAAGAATTGCAATTTGCTCCGTGTCTCGGCTGATTCCTGTCAGCTGTTCTAACGTAGCGGAGGTCCACACTGTGCGGTAAATGTTCACCTTTTAGACCACAGGTCGAAAAGCAGGGGCATATTCTACTGCATTTAAAGCAGTAAATACCATTTTATAAATGTAAGAATCTTGTTAGAATGACTCCACATTATAGAAACAAAGCTACGTTTACTGTGTTCTGGGATATTTTTAAAAGGAGTAACATTTTGAATAAGCTAAAACGCCTCAAAAACGGAGCTAAAATAGAGTGAAAATTATTCTTATTTCTTAGTTGGCCGAAAATGTTATTCGAAGTGAATGCCCTCTCTCAGACAACTAAGCCATTAATACGCGTTCCATATATTTGCTTAACCTCTTCTAAAGGAAGACACACATAGCCTTCATCATAGCTCATTTATGCACGGCATCATTTCAAAAATGAGAACATTGAATTTAAAATGTAATGTTAAGGAAAAGTTGGAGAGTGTTTGTAACAACAGGAAATACATTTCCAGTGTAGAATACTATAACTCAACCCTGAATGTAACTTGTTCCTCAATGATATAGCAAAAATATCCAGTTGTCCAGTGATTTCCATTTGATCAATATACAGAACTATTGAACAAAAACTCTGCTTCGTTAGTACCGATGATGTTGCCACATAAAGACTCCTCTTTCTTCTGTGCATTGATACATTAGGACTGTGAAAGGGAACACAATCATTTGGACAGAGAAATGTTCATGTAGGCTGAATACAGATTGTGGGTCCCTCTATAATGAATATAAAATGTGTGTATACATAAATATCCTAGTAGCAAACATTCAGTTGCTCTAGCATACATTTGAATTTCATTTTTACCACCCAGGTTCAAACTTAACTGATGACATGTTTTTATTTATTGCAGAATTAAAATTTCTCTCAATGTTTTATTGCCGTTTAATAATATTTCCACATTCACAAGAACAAAAAAATGAACATTCCATCACTGCTAAATAAGAGAACCAACTACCAAAGACATAAACTGTCTTGACAGCACTTAAACGAAAGTATTTCACTTAAACTTAACTACTTAACGCATAGAAGTACACTACAATAAAAAAGCAAAGTAAAGAACTACAAAAGAAAAAAAAGCTATTCCTCTTACCATGGCTCAGCCTACAGTCTTTAACGTTTTTATTCCGGGAAACATGGCTATCATGAACGCAGGCTTGATGGCAGTTGAAGTGAGGGATAATAGAGATTGAGGAATATGTCTGCCAGCAGCAGGGTTTCATATTATTTTCTGTACATTATGTTTCCAGCGTGGCTGAAAGAAACTTTAAAACACATTTCCCACTGTGTGCTCTCCTTGTACTCAACTGTGTTATTAGGTCTGAAATAACAGCAAAGAGGAAAGTAGAGCTGTTATTTCCTTTGAACAGCAGGGCAGCAGACATGTATTAACTTCACCTAACTTCAATATTGCGGCTGTTGTTTCCTGAAACCTTTCATTTCACGGACATACCTATCATGATAAATACAGGAACAGTGTCTAGCTCTCTCAGAAGCACCGTTTGTTTTGTTTAATGTTGGTTTTGTTTCGTCGTTCATGTTTTTCTAGGAAACAATCCAAAGGATGATGTACACTTTTGAGTCTAGAGACTGATAAATTATCCTCATCCTCCCAACCTGCTCACTATTACTATGAAAGTACAATGTCCATGTTCTTATTATAGCGTGTGAGCATGCTCATGTGCTAATTAGCATGAATTGCAAAGTACAGCAGAGGCTAATGGGTCTTTAGTTCTGGAGAGATGTATGTGCACCTCGCTAAAGTCAGGAGGTTTTGTCCCAGTTGAGCTGAAAAAACTGACTAAATTCAGGCATAACGAGTTTTTTTCAAAGTCAATTTTTATTTGTGTAGCCTAATATCACAAATCATTAATGTGCCTTAATGGCTTTACAATCTGTACAGTGTATGACACCCACTGACCTACCTTTGATATAAAAGGAACATGTGAAAGACTATTGCTGCATATTTCAAGGCCATTTCCTACCAGAAGCTTGATTATTTATCACGACCCATCATTCACCTTCAGTCAGAAAGCGGTGTTATTGCACTTTAACATAAAAATAAAAACTGTCCTTGATGAGAAGCTCTTGAACTGATCTTATCTTTAGTTCTAATCTTACTTTGTCCTTTAAAGCTGAATAATAGAAGCAATAATGTTCTACGTGAGTGGTTATGCTGACGAGAGGATCATAGATCTCCGTCTTCATGGCTCCTTGCTTGATCGTCTCTCTCATTTAAGAAACAGATATTCATGTTAATCGTCCCTCTTCGTCTCTGTCTCTCTCCAGTCGTTGTGCACGGCTCAGAATGTGAACTGCAGAGATCTGGAGGGAAGACACTCCACTCCCCTTCACTTTGCTGCCGGCTACAACCGAGTGTCGGTGGTGGAGTACCTGCTGCAGCACGGGGCAGACGTTCATGCCAAGGACAAAGGGTGAGAATCTTCATGTTATGATTGAATTTGGGCCGAGTTAACAGGCAGGTGTCGCATGTATATGTATACACGTGTAAATTGCTCATTCAAAGGTCACCTATTATGCAAAATCCACTTTTTCACTTATTTGAGTCCCCTCTGTGTAAAGAGATTCTGAAAGTTTCAGGAAAAAAGATTCGGCATCTGAAAATGAGCTGATCAGATTTTGCCCACTTTGATATGTTTTTTTGGCTTGTGTAGCCATTAGCCAATCACCAACCAAGGTAACCCCACCCCCCCCCCCCACCCCCCACCTTATCACCTGAATCTCCTCCTAGAGCACCATTGTGTTCTTTTTAACCAAATCTCTCTCAGAGGGGCGTGGGGAGTGGCTCCTTATTTTCCTCTAACGTAAGAGACAGAGAATCAGCCATTTTAAAACAGGGCTGAAACAGAGGGGATTATGGGTAATGCTGCAATGATCTGTTTGGTGTTTTTCGAGCCAAACACTTCAGAAACATATTTTGTATTTATCTGAGACCTATAATATATTGATGAAAAACAGTATAATAAGTTACCTTTAAATCCTGATAAGTGATGAAAGTTATTCATTTCTCCACAGAGGCCTGGTCCCCCTCCATAACGCCTGTTCGTACGGTCACTACGAGGTGGCCGAGCTGCTGGTCAGACACGGAGCCTCGGTCAACGTGGCCGACTTGTGGAAGTTCACGCCGCTCCACGAAGCCGCCGCCAAGGGCAAATACGAGATCTGCAAACTGCTGCTGAAGGTTAGCATGCACTTTCCTTTCCGAAAGCCTTACAAACTCTCCGTGCAACAAATGAATATCAATGAACTGAACCATAATCAACTATTGTTTGGATACCCAGTGGCAGCCACTTCTATGAAAATCAGACAAGTCATGAATAAAATGTGTGGAATAACAGTCATTACAGTCCTTAAATTGGCGGTATATGCTAAAAGGTGTGATTTGTCATGGTCTCTGGGAGTTTATTCTAACCAATCAGACTACAAGGCTTGTGAAATGTTGCAGTTTTACAGCTTTTGTTTTCCATCACAAACACCTCCAGACAAAGCAACACCCCCACACTGTTGTTGCCATATGGAGGCGCATAAATTATTGTTAGATCAACACACAGCAAACTGAGACAAACATCAACTGCAGGGAAAATGTGCTGCTTCATCATTTTTATCCAATGAACAACTTTACTGTTGCAACACAAAGAGATGAAACTTGGAGCGATCTGTTGGACGCATTAAGGACAATCAAACAAACAGAATGGGAGAAAAGAGTGGCCAAAACAATACTACAGAATTGGAGTTGTGTTAAATAGATTTAGAAACTATCGCTCGTATGGATAGGACATGGGACAGAGAGGGATCAGCAGTGAGGCGGTGCAGCCAGAGATCGGTAAGGGCAGACGGACAAACTAGTAAAAAAACGAAAGTGCTGCACCCAACAGTTCACTGCAGCAACAATCACTAATCGGGGGGGAGGGGATAAGTGCAGTTGAGCAGTGCTGGTGGTGACAAAGTAACAGTGTGGGGATGTGTGTGTGTGGGGGGGGGGGGTGTGTGGAGTTGCTGGAATGACAGATATGGTTGAGCGGAGTGGGCAGTGTTAAGGAAGGTGACAGCTCTTTGGGGAGGAAAGTGGTTTTCAAGTGAAATGGAAAAAAGACTTAGCAAATAGGTCATGACTTAAAAGCTGAAGCAGAAGAAAAGCCACTGGGATCTGTGTGGAGCGTGGACAAGTGAACACGCGGAATTCCATCAGTTCAGCTCATTGCAGTCTTTTCTTCTGAAACCTGAGTGGAAGTGACAAAACATTTTTAGAAATATCGCAAAAACAATCTTGTTAAAATAGTTGATGTAAAAATGATTAGGAAAATTCAATTTGGTAAAAGAGAAACAAATTAAAGGGGCCCTATTATGCTCAACCCTCTGAAGGGATTTGAGCCTTCGCAGACCATTTACATGCACACAAACCTATATAACACACTGCAGGAGAGGGAAAGCCCCAAAAAGCATAATGGGGCGGATTTAAGGAAATAAACGTGATGTATAGAAAAGCTTTTGCTACCCTGAAGAGACCAAATCAACAGCTAAATCCAAACAGTTTTAGGTCCATCTGGCGGTTATCTTGTTGTGTCCACTTCTGCTGCGGTGGTATAAGGGTTTTCAAACTGGACAATTGTCGCCATCTACTTTAAATCTCGCTTCACCAAGTCCTATTAATACCTTAATAGTAGTTCATCGAAAAACAACCGCCATTCGCCTAATCCATTGCCAATTTTCGCATCGTTTATTCAAAAGTTGGCAACATTTATGTAAAAAGCATTAAGGCTGTTCTAAAGACTTTCTAAGATTTATGATGGCCTTTCCCTTTCATTAGTCTTAGGGTTATCAACTAACTAACTAAGACAACTCTCCCCACCGCAATGAGATGATTTTGTAGCTAATTCAGCAAATCCTCCAGTAGCACAATCCGCCTCAGCAGCTTCGTTCATGTTCATTTAACAAAATCTCTTATTTATTTATAGCGAGTGATTTTTATTTCCCGTCTGGTGTGACCTCAGTGTCAGTGTGTGACCCTGGAGTGCCGCTAACTCTCAGTAAGTGCTCTCCAAACAGCCGTTGACTTCAGAGATACAGCAGCTCCCTCAGGCCGCTCTGATCTGAGGTCTGGAGGCAGAGGTTAGAAACACACATACAGACGATCGATTCTTCAAGGTGGTGGGAAGGTTTAGCATTTTTCCACTCTGCTTGGAAAAAATCCTAAAGTAAGCTTGAACTTGGCAGTGCCCTCATTTCCCCTCTAACACACACGTACACAGAATCCCGCACATGGGAGTTAATCTGCCGCGGCCCCCGGGATACAACTGTTCTCTCTTTTTGGAGTTCAGCAATAGGTTTTCTTTTGTCTGCTCTGTTTGTTGTCAACTTTCTTTTGTCCCCTTTCTGTGTAGGATCTGTGCTCGGAATAAAATGTGCTCCAAGTGCTGTGATTTTCAGCGGGGATTTTGTGATGCACAAAACACGTATTAGCATTTCTTTTGTTGGGAGAGAAGTTGAGGAACATAATGCGTTTCTCCTCCAATTAAAGGAGAATCTGCTTTGTTAGCACTTGGCTTGAAACGTGTGAACTCCCATGACTTGTGATCTGGGTGGGATGTGTCATCGTCTTGCAAGAGACCGACCTTCAGGCAAGCTGTGTGACATTTTCCTTTTTGGCTTTCTTTTTATTATGGATGTCACTGTTCACAATAAACCCCCATCTGTGACCATGTCTCTCTAGACCATGCTAGCAGTGCGGTCTAGAGAGGGTCCAAACTGAAATATCTGAACAACTATTGGCTGGAATGCCACGACATTTGGTACAGATGGCATTGCTCTCAGACTCAGCTCTATCTTGGGTTTAGCGCTAATTAGCAAATGTTAGTACAGCCTAAACGAGCCACTAGCATGACTGTAGAAATACAATTCCTCCAAAAATGATCATCTGTCTGTCTATAAGTTACTCACCTTGTGTATTTCTCGAATGCCTCCACGATGAACAAAGAATCCAAAAACTGAATTGAAGGAAGTGGATAAATGATTTAAATAGTACATTATAGCAAAAAAGCATCTTTTCTTCAATCATCTAGATCAGGGGTTCCCAAAGGGGGTTCGCGAGACCCCGAGTGGGGGTCGCGAGATGATTACAAAATTAAAATTATTATTATTATTTATTTTTTTGAAATTGATAAAAAAAAATTATATATATATTTTTGTAATTATTATTAATAATAACGTTCGCATTGACATTTTTTTCTTTGACAATCCACTAGCGCAGTGTTTCTCAAACTTTTTATTAATTTTTTTCTGAAAGGAATTCACTAGCACCCCCCCCACGTCGACAGGGGGTCGCGGGCTGAAAAGTTTGGGAACCCCTGAACTAGATCACGTAAGTTGATATATGACACTTGGATTATAGGGGTTTGGTCTGAACTGGGTAACGGGCGCCGTGCCCTCTTACTTTTGGCGTGCGACCCTCGAACCAAAATGCTGATTTTCCCCATTACATTTTAAAGTGAAAACAATATTTTTGTTCTTCAAGAATGGTATTATAACTAAAGAAATATGAAAATATAGTCCGTCCGACGGTATAAACAGCTTTGTTTTTATGGAGCTCCGACGCCTCGTTGTTTAACGTCCGCGCCGCGATCTTGTATATGGGCGTTGTCATATATATGCAAGATCAGAGCCCTCATACGATATTTTTCAAAAAAAAAACCTGCTGTGTGTAGACTGGATGATTTGAATTTTTTTTTTGCTGTTGTTGGCCATCATTTACTTTCATATATCAAGAAATGTCTCCTTTTTTGGATTCTTTGTTACCCGTGGATTCATGCAAATTCAAGGCAACAGTGGGGGACTAACGGATACACAAATAATCATTTTTGGGAGATGCATTCCCATCATCTCCTTTGTGCGCAAATCAAAAAAATAAAAAATGCATCAGCTTTTCTGAGCAAGATAATTGTTCAAAGAGCTCAAAGGTTGCAAAAGTATTCACTTCTGTAAACGGGAAATCTTTCATGAACTGAATATAGGCTGAATCCATCGAAAGACTCACAAAAGCGACATGTGTTTATATGTTAATGTCCCCAATTATGACTTGAATGGGTCTCTATTCTCACTTTCACTGAGAGCGAATAAATTACAGTGAGAATATGATTACAGCAGCAGCAAAGGGATAATAGAAAAAGTAGGGCAGACAAATCAGAGGAGGGATAGGTTCGAAAAGTTTTTAAAGGGGAATACAGCAGCGACAGATGTTTAACGGACAGTTTCAGGACAGCAGTGGATACCCGGGGGAGTGGTCTCACAACATCAAGCTTTAATGAGGGGTTTTACAAAACTTGAAATGAAATGACAAGTGAAAGTGTCACCTAGGCATTGAACGATGAAAATGTTTTTCTTTCCAGCCCGTCTCCAGGGCTTGTGTTTTCCACTTCGCTGGGTGTCCTGTCCTCACCCCTCTCCCTCCCTCTCTCCCGCAAATTACCTTCATCCCCCACTCGCTTGTCAAATAGAGGGGTTTCCTCTGGGATTCAAACAGTAAGGGATTTAGGGGACTGATGTTTTTGTTTAGGGGAAGTTGATGACAGCTTATATTCTGTACCAGGAGTATGGTGGCTAAATGATTTACAATAAGGATATAATTGGCGATTCGATTATTGTGCCTTTTGTCCCTTTTTTGGAAAATATATCACACTCATTCTAATGTTCATTATAAACATGAGGTTTTTGTCCATGCTACCATATGCCTATTTTGTACCAACATTAAGCCATTTTGTCTTTGTCATGACAGGAACATGTATGCTTTTTGATTGAAAACACTGTCTGCCATAAATATTGAAGGACTTACGGTTGATAAAACATTTACCTTTTTTTTTTTTTTAAAGAAAAATCTTTATTTCTTCCTTTTCTGTTTTGGCCTGCAGCACGGAGCAGATCCCACCAAGAAGAACCGAGACGGGAACACGCCTCTGGACCTGGTGAAGGACGGGGACACGGACATCCAGGACCTGCTGCGAGGGGACGCCGCGCTGCTGGACGCCGCCAAGAAAGGCTGCCTAGCCCGGGTGCAGAAGCTCTGCAGCCCCGAAAACATCAACTGCCGGGACACGCAGGGACGCAACTCCACACCTCTGCACCTCGCAGGTAATTCACATGAAGAGACATCGAATAAAAAGCTGCGCACACATTCACAGATCATTCTAATAAGTTGGTATGTTACGTTAGAGGCTAAATAAAGGATTAAAGCCAGCTTTGTTTTTACTGTTTGGCTGAAGTTTGTAGGAGCACATTTGAACATGGCGTATCTTCTGGTAGAGTCACAGAGTCTCCTGGGATTTGTGCCTAGTGTAGTGCCAAGAACAAGGTAGTAAACACCCAGACATCTGAAGTGTTCAGGGCAGAAACAGAGTGTTCTCTGACAGGCAGACTGGAAAACTGAGCAATTTCATTATATTTTTTATAACACATAAATCACTTATTTGACTGGTGTTATTGTATGAAACAAAGTGAAAACCCTCATGGTGTTTAAAAAAACACACCGGTTTATGTCATTTCTTACGTGGCATGACATCCATGAAAAAGGTAGCTGATTGGTTCCTTTTTAAAGAGTCCCTTTTATGCTTTTTTTGGTTTTCCGACTCGGAGTGTGTTATATAGGTTTTTGTGCATGTAAATCTGCAAGGGCTAGAATCCCCCCCTGATTGGACTCCTGTATTTACTTCAGTAACATCACTTTGTGACACTCGCGCTTCTACTGGCAGCACATTGTATCTGATAGGCTAAGGGGTGGGATACCTCTAAGCGGTTCAAAAGTCACAAGAGAGCCGGCCAGCTAACCAATCAGAGAAGAGTGGGCTCTGGTTTCAGACAGAGGGTGAAAAGAGGTGCTGCAGCACAGGCAGGATGAGAAAAATAAAGAGCTTTTGAAGATTAAAGCATGTAAACATGTCACAGTAGAGGCACTAAATACAAATATGAACCTGAAAATAAGCATAATAGGGCCCCTTTAATCTTTAACAAATAAATGAAGGTAATTCATGTTACAGATAGACATCGTTTTTTAACCGTTAAAACCACATAGAAAAACAGTGAAACGGTACACTCTGCTAAAAGAAACCAAACCAAACAAAGGGGTTCAGCATCTCTGAAATATACCTGGGAGCCTGACCACACAGTGCCTCTAAAGCAATCTGCAAGATCCTAAAATAAGTAGTTAAATGCACTGGGAGCAGTGTGGGGAGGCGGGGGTGAGGGCAATGTGTTGTTGTTTTTATGGCGACATAAAACTAGTAGCTATAGCGTACTCTATATAACGACCTTGGATCTCACACAAACTTGACGAAGTTTTAAACCCTGAAAGCAGAGATACTGTGGGTCTTCTAAGGTGCACACACACACACACACACACACACACACACACACACACACACACACGCACGCACGCACACGCACACGCACACACACTGGATTTATTCAGGTTCTGTAATCGTGATAAGCTTCAGAGATAACACCACTCTGCATAAACATAAGACAGGAATGTCTTTGAACCGCACCTTTAAATGTCAGGGAGTGGCAATATTTAGATAGTGTATTTTTATCTTTGTGCTTGGTACATTTACTTATCGAGACCGCCATAAAACGACGGGCACACACTCTGACACGATGGGGAGATTACAAAGGAATTTTGTGAGAGCTCGCTTAAGGTTAGGCTAAACTATGGTCTCTTAATCTTAAATAAAGTCACGTGGTTTAACGTGTTATCATAATGTTGGAATTAAACCGTGGTTGTCAGGGGTGAAGGTAAATGCCTCTGCCTGCTGTGTTTCTTCATATAATCCATACAACATCTGTTCCTGTGTTTTTAAACTCCATATTTCTAAAGCGTTTCATTACTAACCTGGTGTGTGTGATGATAAAAGTATATCTTTATACGAAACCATTTTTGCAGCATGAGTGGCATTTTTAAAGTTAAGAAACTGCAGAAAAACACTTTGAAGGTCTTTTTTCTTCTTCATAGCGCTGACCATTTAGACACACACCCACGCACCCTCTGCCTTGCTTGTAAAAGGAAAAGATGATTATAGGATGTCATGCTGCAGCTTATGTAGGCTGACATTGGCCGTATCTAATTTCTGAGATTCCCCTCCTCGACTCCTATCCTCGACTCCTATCCTCGATACTTAGTCCCGCCCACAGGAGATGCGAGCGGAGGAGTCGAGGAGGGGAGCCGAGGAGAGAGGAGGGGAAGCAGCAGGCGGTTAGAGAAATGAGAACTCCTCTCCTCTGAGCGGCCATTTTAAAGAGACGTCCATTAATGATGACAGGAGGCACATCAGCCCTCTGTCTGATGGACAGATGTGTTCATGACGACTTATATATATTTACTTTTAATTCATTGACAGTGCGGTATAATGAGACAATAACAGACTACAGATACGGACACACGCACACACATATATATATATTTATATAAATATATACCATTTCAGAATCAAACAAGTATGAGAGCACTCTTATAATAACGTAACACAATCAGAGACTGGATATATCCAACCCCCCCCCCTGGTTGCTACAATGAGGAAAATAAATTCCGGGCCAAAAGTTGCATTTACAAGTATTAAAAGTAAGCAGAGGACACCAAACCAACTGAGACCTGTCTGTCCGCTGCACCTACACACACTGTACCTACACACACACTGTACCTACACACACACTGTACCTACACACACACTGTACCTACACACACACTGTACCTACACACACACTGTACCACACACACACTGTATCTACACACACACCTACACCACACACACCTAAAGCATATAATCAGGCTACAGCCGTTGTGTATTTTATTATGTGAAGCACTAAATGGTTTTAGAAAAATATCGACTCTTTGTTTGTAGATATCTACTAAACTAAAGCAAATACAGAGAGTAGGTCTGTTATACTGAGTGATATATATTATACACACTGCTCTGCTTTCTGCACGGACCTCACAGCTGTTCTCACTGTAAACATCGCGTCGCGATGAAAGCAGTTACTAAAATAATATCCAGGGGATGCATGCAGATCTGTCATTGGCTGAGATAAGTCCGGCCGTGCGTCACGACTCTTTTTAACATTTCTGTTGCCGGAAATGCATCTACGAGCCGTGGAGGACCGTGGAGGACCCATCAGTGTATCCTCAGTTAGAGCTCCTCCAGAGAGCCTCCTCGACGCTCGATCCTCGGTCCTCGAAGTGCATTTAGAGAAATGAGATGTCCTTCAACATGGCGCGCTGAAATCCATTTCCGGGTCACTACCGGAGGACCGAGGAGGGGGAATCTTTGAAATGAGATACGGCCACTGTCTTTCCTCCTCTCTCCTTACCTGACTTTATTTTGTTTCTCCTTTTCCCTTATTTATCTGACTATCTCTCTACTGTGCAGCGGGCTATAATAACCTGGAGGTAGCAGAGTACCTGCTGGAACATGGAGCCGATGTGAATGCACAGGACAAAGGAGGGCTCATACCTTTACACAATGCTGCTTCATACGGGGTGAGACTCACACACACACACACACACACACACACACACACACACACACACACACACACACACACACACACACACACACACACACACACACACACCCGTTATTCGGCAACACTGCAGTCTTGAGGACCATGCTGCTCACATACTTGTTGTCAACTCGTATCCAATACAAGTATTAACTGTTCCATTAAGTGCTGAGACAAATTAGGCTTTTACTTACTGGCGCAACAATTTGTATGATCAAGTAATTGATAAAAAAATATCAAGAAAACCAAATATTCAGTTCCCAGTTTTTTTATTTAACAATTTGTGTCTGGAGAACTTTTTATGACAAAACTAGCAATTTAACGACATCCTCTTGGGCTTTGGCGACGTAGTTTTGCAATAATTATTTGGGAATAACTGCTAAATAAAAAACACTGGGAGAATGAATTGACTTAGATAAACATCGTAAAGTTTCTCAACTGTCAAAGCAACATTTGTTATTTATTATTTGAGACTTTAAATCTATGTCTCATAGGATGCATATCCCAAATATGGAATATTGTTGCTTACTTAGTGCTGACGGAGACTGAAAGCGTCTTGCTGTTCACAGCTCAGTTAATGCCTGCAGATATTTGTTTCTGTTTACGTGGGATGGTAAGAACCATATTAATTCCGCCCTACTTCCCAATTTATATAATTATCATTAACCTTATTATGACATAATTCTTAAAAATCCATGTAAGTAGTTTTTCCTCCATCCGTTGTCCTTGGTTGACTCTCAGTCACATCTTGCTTATAGCTTAACAGCATCCTGCTCCTGTAAGAGTCATGAGTAAAAACTTGATGAGCTGTGCGTTTTGGACACACACACACACACACACACACACACACACACACACACACACACACACACACACACACACACACACACACACACACACACACACACACACACACACACACACACACACACACACACACACACACACTCTCTCTCACACTCTCACGGATCCCCCGCTGTTAATCCAGACAAGCTACATTGTGTTTGACGCTAAGACAAGAGCCGGAGACCCAATGAGGAAAAAAAGAACAGGAAGAGAAGGAAAGGAAAGACCAGCGGGAAAACAAGAATGATGATGAAATTAATAATTCACAGTTTCTCTTCCAGACAAATCACACACACATTTAAATAAAAAGTAGATTTTTACAGCACTCTTACACCATGGCTTCATTCATTTCCTTTATTGCTGCTGTCTCTCTTCCATCCTCCCACCACCTGCGATTCTTTCTGCTCTCATTTTCTTTCTTTTTTTACAAGTCTTTTTATTTCATTATAGTGTACAGTAATCGATGCCATTTCATTTATATTGTAATATCACAGTACCACAGTACAATCACTACACTCCCCCCTCCCTCCCTCCACCCGCACATGCCCACATGGGCGAAACCAAAAAAAAAAAAAAAAAATGCTTATCAATATAACTTAAACAACAGAGCCATGAAAATAGACATAAAACGGAAAAAATAAATAAACCCACATCAAAGTAAAACAAACAAATAATTTTACAATTAATTATACAATACAGTGACAATATAGACAATGACAACACAACTAGTATTTCCGGCCGTCAGGAAAAATAGACACAGAATGCACCATTCCATCACTGGTCATATCTTAGATATATTTTCCAAATAAGAAAAAAAAAATGGCAACCACAGAGCTTGAAAGATATTTCCACGATTATATTTTTCCAATGTTATTTTCTCCAGAGGTAAAAAATGTGTTATCTGCTCATTATCTAATCTCTACCTCCTCCCCTCTACTTCCTCCCCTCTACCTCCTCCCCTCTACTTCCTCCCCTCTACCTCCTCCCCTCTACCTTCTCCCCTCTACCTCCTCCCCTCTACTTCCTCCCCTCTACTTCCTCCCTTCTACTTCCTCCCTTCTACCTCCTCCCCTCTACTTCCTCCCCTCTACTTCCTCCCCTCTACCTCCTCCCCTCTACTTCCTCCCCTCTACCTCCTCCCCTCTACTTCCTCCCCTCTACCTCCTCCCCTCTACCTCCTCCCCTCTACCTCCTCCCCTCTACCTCCTCCCCTCTACTTCCTCCCCTCTGTCTAGCACGTGGATATCGCCGCCCTGCTGATCAAGTTCAACACCTGCGTCAACGCCACAGACAAGTGGGCGTTCACTCCCCTCCATGAGGCGGCGCAGAAGGGGCGGACGCAGCTCTGCGCTCTGCTGCTGGCCCATGGAGCCGACCCCACCATGAAGAACCAGGAGGTGCAGACGCCGCTCGACTTAGCAACGGTATGAGAGGCTTTTAGAAGGAATCATACCCAGAATCCGCCCTCAGTTCTCCATATCAGGCGCCTGATTCCTGTTATGAGCCAGCCAACGGCGATATCATTAGCAGAACTGATGTTTGACTGGTTGTGAGAAACTAATCAGACAGAAGGGTTTTAAGGGTGGGACAGATAGCGTCAAAACTTCTAGCTCCCTAATGAGGCTTCCTAATAAGCCTCCTAATAAGGTTCCTTGCCTGTAGGTACCATAGTTTGCCGGTGTTCCCTAGGGAATAACAAGTCCCTCCTGCTGATGTCGACAGGAGGATCGACTTGTCATGCTGCTAATATTATCACAATGCATCTACAGATTAGAGGACAGAACATGCTTGTAGCGTTTTATTGTTGACTATAAATAACAAGCCATGTTGTTTAACACAGAAGTAGCAGTGTGCTGAACAGTCTGATCATTTAAAGACTGTCAAACTGAACCTCACTTTGAAGGACAGCAGGAATATTCCAACTGCTCCTTCAAAGTGCATTTAACTGAAGAGCTGACAATAGGCAATTTGATTTGAAATGAACAGCAGGTCAGTTTTTAAATCAGGCATGTTCCCCCACTATTCACGTCGTGCGTGTTAATTTGATGAGGCGTTGTGTTGCTCTTCTTGGCAGTTATCTCAAGGCACTAATAAACAATCCAAACACATGCAACTAGGCAGTGAGAAATTCCTCCACATATGAAGTGAAGATCATTAGAAAGCCCACTCTTGCTCAATTCATGACATCCGGGTGACCAGCAGACTTTAGGAGGATAGATATTTGCTACATATTATTGTCAGTTCATACAAAAACATTATATTATATTAAAACTAGAAGTAAATACTTTGTTTTAGCTGCATAGAGTTTATTAACAATTTTGCTGTCTCTTTGTCTGTCGCAGGCTGATGACATCAGAGCGTTGTTGATTGACGCCATGCCTCCCGATGCCCTGCCCAGCTGTTTGAAGCCCCAGGCCACTTTGGTGAGTGTGGACACAAAGTACAGACAAAGGGCTTTTTGATGAAACATAATCTTGTAGTGGCCATATTATGTGTTAGCTGTAAGAAAAAACTGCTAACATATGTGGAAATTATGCTAAATCGCTCATTATTATAATAAGCTGAAGCAAGTGTGAGAATTAACATTGTATTAATGTAAGAAGTGTTAACGCTTAAAACAACTGAATGCATTAAACATTATATTTTCAATTGAAAGCTAAGGGTGCATCTATGGCTATTTTAATTGTATTCTAGATGTATTCATTTGTGTAAGAGGCTGAATAAAGAGTTTTTAGCCATTTTAGCATGAAAAATGATTTAATTATAGTAAATCTAAATATATGTGTATATATAAACAATGAAAGCAGCTGGTAGAGATTGCATTGTAAAGAGTTGTAAACTGTCAGTCAGTCAGTACAGGAGTTTAGTGATTCAATTTGACCCATTGTTCCATTGAACCAAATCTCCTCTCCCTCTCTCAGGTGAGTGCTAGTGTGGGGGGTGCAGGTGCGGCAGGGGGCGTTTCTCCGTCTCCATCCCCATCCTGCCTGTCTGCTGCCAGCAGCCTCGACAACCTGACCACGTCCCTCAGTGACCTCACTGTGGGCGGGGCCACCGGACCAGCTGATGGAGCGTCTGGGTCGGACAGGAAGGAAGGAGAAAGTATGTACAGTTTCCTCTTGAATCAAAGTTTAGTTCTTTTTAAATGAGAACCTGTTGTTTAAGAAATGACCTAATAATAGAAGTTTAAAGCAAAGTTTTGTTATTTAATAAAGTCAAAAAAGTCAAAGCGTTTGTTAAGAAATGGCCAAATAATAGAAGTTTAAAGCAAAGTTTTGTTATTTAATAAAGTCAAAAAAGTGAATCTATTTCAGCTGAAAGGACAGAGTCTAACACCAGCAAGTTAGAACTAGATCTGACAACATACAACAGAAAATACACTCAAAACAAAGGGAAAGTCTCAGCAAGGCAATGTACATTACAGGAAGTGTTGAAACGGTTTAAACTTGCATACATGGTAATTACAAACCTAATGTCAATCCTTACAATGGTCGAAGTGAGAATTAGTAGCTGGATGTGAATTCAAACTGCAGGAAAATCAAACCAGAGAAGGAAGTTAAACACTTAAATGAGACTTAATGATACATTTACTACAATACTGTGTCACAGCTGATAACCACGCTGATGTGTTTCTGCAGCTCTGCTCGATATGACCATCAACCAGTTCCTGAAGAGCCTCGGGCTGGAACACCTCAGAGAAACCTTCCAGCGGGAACAGGTACGTCCTTTTAAGTGTTTAGGGGGAAATCAAAGTGAGAGGGAACAGCACAAGGTGTGAACAACGGGAGAGGATGAAAGTTGGAAAGAGTTACAAGGAGAGATTGCAAGCAAAGTATTTTTATAATGGAAACACTTTGTATTCTCGTAGTTCATTCGCTTCAGGGTTACATACTTATTCCGTCTTGGTTTGAACTCATTTCTCAGTTTTCTTTCCTTTGGCCCTTCCTTTGGTTTTGTCAGTCCACCACTTTGGTCCAGACTGAGTTATCTCAACAGCAGATGGGTTGCCATGAAAACGGTTTCAGACATCCATTTTCCCCTTAGGATGAACTGTAATCACTTTGGTTTACTTTTTTATATTCTATCTAGGGCCATCAACATTTCAATTGTTTCACTTTAATGGATTAGTGTGGCTTAATAGCTAAATACTTGCAAACTAAATTATAATCCCATCGGACTCAGCTGTCAATTGTGTCAAAATTGTGAGTGGGGATGTCAGAGGAGAGACAGAAGAAGGATACAGATGGATGGAGGGAGAGAACAAGAAAGAGGAAGAGAGGCTTGAGGAGAAATATGAAGAAAACAGACAGAAAGAAAGAAAACAGACAGATATAGAAAGTAACACTGAAATGTGACGGAGATCAAAAGGCTTCACAAAGAAGGACTTGGATAAGCCATAGCTAGGATGTGTGCTTGTGTGCATAAAGGAAAACACACCATCATGAATATCCAGATGAGAGGAGTGAGATGGAGGTGACAGCCGGCTCGGTGTTAACGGAAACCCTTTTAATCTCACCAATAACAAGAACTAGGGCTGCTCGATTATGGCAAAAATCATAATCTCGATTATTTGGGTCAATAATTGTAAATGCGATTATTAATGTGATTATTCATTGACTTTGAAAACATCCATTTATTAGAGAAAAAAATGTTGAACAATGTTTTTAACAGTTGATTACCCTGAACTTTAAGTTGAATTCAACTGAAAAATAATAATAAAAAGTATTAAAAAAAAAAAAATAATAAATAAATAATCGTTTTATTTCGATTACGTTGTTTTCGTAATCGTTGCAAGCCATAATCGTAATCGTGATTAAAATAAGATTAATTGAGAAGCCCTTACAAGAACTCAGATTCATACAGAAGAGTTTACAAAGAATCAAGAGATTTAACTTCAATCTGCTTTCAATGATCAAACTTCACTTTGGAAAGCCAGAAACATTAAGCTGTAATGGTTCAAAAGGTTCTGCTCTTGCATCTGTTCCCTGTGTAAAGCCCCAAGGCTGATTATCTGTTGTTGTGGAAAGGGCACTTGTCAACACAAAGTGATTCTCTTATTGCAGTCTAGTTGTAGCCCCTTCGTGCAAAGAGAACGTAATCATGTTTCAAGACAAAGCGATTCTAACTGCATACATATAAGAAGTTATTTAGCTGGAGATTCTTGGTGGCAGTTTGTGCTGATGCTGCTTTTTCCCCTTTGTGTTGAAAGTGTGAGATGGCAGCTTTAAGTGTCAGCTAGTAATGAGATCCAGGCGGAGGTTTCACTTTCTGTTGTTTGAGGTGATGAACTCAAGTTGGTGTGAGAGGTTACGGCCCCGTAAAGGTTTCATCTCTTGGCTGTGATTTCTAAAAATGAAAGTGAGGTTTTTGTCATCAGTTTACTGAGGAAAAACAGAACAATTCCAAGTTTCTGTTAAGTCTCAGTAAACTCCCATCAGTATATAAGCTATGATGAAACACAGCTATTACAGAGGAACGTAGGTAAAGGTCAGCGTTTAAAAGCGCCTCAAAATACTTACAAAACTTCACCGTCGCCATTTGCATTTCAATGATTTGATTACTGCCGTTCATTCACTGACCTTTTCTTCATGCTGCTTCTATCTTTCTCTCATGAATATTCATCCATGCTTGATGGCCCATTGTCTCTCTGATATGTCTTAGCTCCTTAAACGTTCTGTATTGTTGGCAATCTCACTGATCAGTTAAAGCCATTGTGACCAACATTTGATTTGAGTTGACAGATGTATAAACAGAAATATGGTTTGAATAGTTATTTGACACTATGATTATGAAATGTTTTTCTTACTTTCAATTTACAGTCTTTTGACAAAAGACAACCAGAAGCCGGACTGACTGAGGTGTGTGTTGTTTCCGGGCAGATTTCGCTGGACGTGCTGGCAGACATGGGTCACGAGGAGCTGAAGGAGATTGGCATCAACGCTTACGGTCACAGACACAAACTCATCAAGGGCATCGAGAGGCTGCTGGGAGGCCAGCAAGGTCAGGAAACACACACACACACACACACACACACACACACACACACACACACACACACACACACACACACACACACACACACACACACACACACACACACACACACACACATCTGTTCCTTTATCAGATTCACTGTTTTGAAATAAAAATAGACAACACTGGAAATCCAATTGGCTAATGCAAGGAGGTCTGTCTGACTGCGTTTCCTAACAAAAGCAATAGTTCGTAGTTGCACACCTTTCCATTCATTGCACATGGAAATTGCGTACATGATACTTTTGTAGTAGCAAACCAAAATATAGACTATCGGTTGAGTTACGGTTGAATTGCAGTCAACAGAAATGAAGGCTCAATTACTTTACACACTGGGATTAACAGGTACCCAGAGACACATACACACACGTTCATCATCACCAATAGTGACATAGTGACTAACCAAATACATGAATTCCATCTACATATTCAGGCCACTTCTCCTGATCAATTGTGAGCATGCCTCAGATCAGCACAGAAACACCCCAGATTGTATCTTTTCATCGATACATCACTTTCTTTTTGTTATTTATGGAAGTATAGCTGTTGTAAATGATTTTTCTTTTTTATGGTTTCATCTTTTACCCTTCATGTGGTCTGAATACCCCTTTTTTAAATGTGTATTTTAGGTGCAAACCCGTACCTGACGTTCCACTGCTCCAGCCAGGGCACCGTGCTTATCGACCTGGCAACGGACGACAAGGAGTTCCAGTCTGTGGAGGAAGAAGTACGAACATGCACTATCATCACTACATTCATGAGTCTATAGCAGTCTGGTCATTGAAGTTCTGGTAAAGGAGACGTTGTCACCTCCTGCTCCTCTGACTACATTTCACTCTAAATGAAAGCGGTAACTGAAGTAGACAGCAGACATCACTCTGAATGTGTGTGAAATGAATGAGCACCGTCAGATGCTAACAGGTGATTTAAACTGTAATTATGACATGAGATCCTGAAAAATGACATGAGGTCCATCTGGTCTGTTTATAATGATAAATTGAGCGCTGCGTATATTGAAAATCGTATTTTATAGTTATTCATCATTTCTGTCTGGGTTTATAACAGTGTTGTTGAAGATTGATGAACACTGTTTTAAGATGGATACAAGATATAATATATCTATTTTTATAATTGTATAACTCGGTATATCTATTTTTAAAGTAGACACTTATTTTAAAGTGGACCTATCATGCTATATTTGAATAATATAGTGTAGGACCATACCTATATCAGGCATATTTATACTTTTTATTTTTCAAAATACCAAACAGATCATGTATTTTAGCCATTTCTCATTTCGCTCAATTCAACACTGTCTTTTCATGGGCTGATTCTGTGAGAACAGCACCATCTACAGGCCAGGCATATGTACTACAGCGTCTCCAGCGGCAATGTCCGTGGCTGTCTCCTCCTGATTGGTGGAGTTGGCCCAATAGCCGTAGCGCCACTTCTGTGACGTCACAGAAGTGTTCAAATCTGGATCAGTCTGTATCAGATCCGTTGCAGACCCTTTTTAAGAGATTTGGGTATGGAGGAAAATAGAGAGGGTTGTGTTTTCTGACACTTGGTGAGTTCCCTGGAACACCGGGGACACATATTCATGTATAAAAGACGTACAAAAGTGCATTTTGCATGATAGGTCACCTTTAAGGTATTATGTTTATATACATATTTTTTGTTGTTTCTATTTAAATGTTTCAAACTATTATGTTATTTCATTCTAAATTGGATAAACTGCCACAAAACCCAATTTTCCGTGGGATAAATAAAGTGTAAGTATGCATTAGTTTTAGCTAGGCGTACCTAATAGGGCTCAAACACCAGATATACATCTATAAATAATAAAACATCCGAGTTAACAGAACACTTTCAAAAGGTAATCTCAGTTTGAATTGATAACTGAGGTGGGCATAATCATTTTTCGGACTATAAAAACACTCCCAGACTGCCGATAGAGGTAGAGAACGAGTCCTCGTAGAGCTACGAATCACTCAATGAAACTGCGTCCCATCAGCATGTTTTATCCCACACATCTCCCATTTTAACCTTAAAAGCTTTGCATAAGCGAGGCATTCTAATCGCCTCCTGTCTGTTCCCCCTCAGCTTCAGAGCACTATCCGAGAGCATCGCGACGGAGGCAACGCGGGGGGGGTCTTCAGCCGGTACAACATCATTAAGGTGGGTACTGACAACAGTTTCCATTTTCATTTGACACGAGTTAATTAACTCACAAAGATGGAAGTTGTTGCGTTTTCAAATCCATTTGAATACTTAATTCATCCCTAACTCTGCTTCTCCTTTCATTTCCCTGACTGCAGATTCAGAAGGTGGTGAATAAGAAGCTCCGGGAGAGATATTCACACAGGCAAAAGGAAATAGCAGACGAGAATCACAACCATCACAACGAGCGGATGCTCTTTCACGGTAAACACACAGGGGGGTGGAGTTTTTATAACTATATCACTAAATCACAAACTGCTTTTAATCTGCTTTTAATATTGAGTTTTATATATTTTAAGTGTTTTAATTATGTTTTTAGGATTTTTTACTCTAAGTGTCTTTGAGTTTCTAGAAAAGCGCTCTATAAATAAAGTGCATTATTATTATTATTATTATATATTAGGGAATCCAACAGCTTGTTGATTTACTTTTCGAATACAATGTAATGAAGTTATCTTCTTTGTCAACATGTGTTCATATCCTAGAGCTGTTTAACCGCTTTGGAATATAGTGACGCAGCCAAAGGCTAGAGGCAAATTCATGATGCATGTTCCTGTTCTCTTGAATCTGTTTCTCAGAAAAAAAAACTAGAATGACTTTGAGATACGTCCTCCATATCTCAAAGATTCTCTGCTGCTTTTTTAAAGAGGCTTTCAAAATGCACCAAAATCTTAAAGATTCAAATGAACAAATAAGAATATGTTGAATTTGGAAGTAGTTTTTTCTCTTTATAAAGTTGTAATCACATCTCTATTGCTTCAGTCACTTCGTCTTAGTTGACAGAAGGAAAACCGAGCATGCTCCAACGTTCAGTCACTCCAGTGCTCCGAGATGAACTTGGCTTCGTGCTGCAATGTTTTCAGACTTTCATTTTTTCATTTTCATCTTTATTTCGAACAGATTTAAAAAAACAAATACAAAATAATAAATGTGAAAAACAGAATACCGTATTGTTAGAATACAGTATTTATCAATATTCATAATAATATTTATATATTCAACAAAAAATAATAATAAGTGTCCGAAAGGGAGCAGGAGGAAGCAAATGCTTATTCATTCCCACCCCTTACTTACTGCTAATCAATGATTATCCTTTAAATCATTTCTGCAAGTTATTCCTACTCACATCTTTACATTTACAATCATTTCTCATCTTCAATCACCTTTCTTCATTCTCATAGTTTTTCAAAAAGGTGTTTCTGTACATCCTTTTAAACTGAATGATGCTTGTGCTTTGTTTGAACTCCTGCTCCAAACCATTCCATAAAATCACCCCACAGATTGTTATACTCATACTTCTCAGAGTTGTTCTGACCTTGAGTTGTTTAAAAAGTAGATTTCCTCTCAAATGATACCCACCCTCTCTGTCTACGAACAATGTTTTTAATTTCCTGGGTATATGATTTGTGCCGTTTTAAATTGAACCAGATCAGTAAACTTCAATAATAATACATTAGTGTGTTCAAGATATCCAACATTATTGATAACTCTTATAGCCCTTTTTTGTAATATGCATAACGGGTGTAGGTTGGTTTTGTACGTGTTTCCCCAAATCTCCACACAGTAAATCAGATATGGTAATATCAGTGTGTTATATAGAGTATACAATGAGTTATAGCCCAGAATGTATCTGGCTTTTCCCAATATTGCGATTGTTTTGCGGTTTCCAGCTGATTTTGTGGTCTAAAGACTTACAGGCTGACTTCAAGTTTTTTTAAATCTAACAACATTTATAGCCGGTACATTAAACAATTTTGGTACATTGGTACACTCGGTAAGAAAGGACAGGAGCCTGGAGAAGCTGCGCCTCCCCCCTGACGTCGAGGTGATTGAATCCACGGGAGCGGTGTGGTTGTTGTTGATGTTATCAGCAAAGAACATCCGGTTATTAATCCTCCATGTCCACTTCCAACAGCAAGGCTCCGCCTGGACACATCCCTCAGGACTGCAGCAGGGTTCTGATCCTTTAAAACTTTAAACACTGCAGAGAAGAAAATCCCAGGAAGTCGTCTGGCTTCACTGATGCCTGAAATTGTGCGTCTAGCACCAACGGACACACCATGTTCAAAGTCTCTCAGATCGTGGATTTCCCAGAGTAACATTAAGTCCAACAGTATCTCAATCTCTCTGCTTCCTTTAAACTTCAGCTTTTAGTTATTTGTGATTTACAGTCTGGGGTAGAGAGCTGTTGAGAGACACTTTGTTTTAATCAAATTCAAATGCTATTGGCAGCTAAAACAAGGAGGTTTTCCAGATGGCGTCCCTGACCCCCCCCCCCCCCATGCAGAGTTTCTTTCATGTGTTTGTGGTTTTATGGCCTAATCTGTGTCTCTTCTCCTGCCAGGTTCCCCTTTCATCAATGCCATCATCCATAAGGGCTTTGATGAGCGACACGCCTACATCGGTGGCATGTTTGGCGCCGGGATCTATTTTGCTGAGAACTCCTCAAAGAGCAACCAGTACGTGTATGGGATTGGTGGAGGCACGGGATGTCCCACCCACAAAGACCGCTCCTGCTACGTGTGCCACAGGTGAGATGACTCATTAGTTTAGAAGAAATATTACCCGTGTCCCAACTCCACAATACAAACAACTCTAATCAGGGTCTGATTAGGAAATCCTTAAATGACCAGTTTACTGAAAGATGTGGCTATGCATACTTAGTCCACTCAACTTTTTGATGGACTAGATTGTCCCACAATGCATTGCACAAAGAAACAATTGGAGACCCAACATTAAGCTTTCTTTCCCTGGCTGTTTTCTCCAAAGCTTACATTTTGATAAATGTCTATCTGCTCTTCTATCATTTCCTGGTAGTGCAAAACAGCCCAGCACATCAAATTCTCTTATACTTATGCTAAAACAAAGTACTATGAAAACTAGAATGTACTATTATTAAGTATAATAGAACATTGGGAAACAAAGAAATCAGGAATTTTATGATTTTATTCAATCAAAAAAAGTATTGTAGAATTTTAACAGACAGTATTTATTATGTGAGCTAACCATTGACAGCCTGATATTGTGTGTTTGCATTTCAGGCAGATGCTGTTCTGCAGAGTGACGCTGGGGAAGTCCTTCCTCCAGTTCAGTGCCATGAAGATGGCCCACGCCCCCCCCGGACACCACTCAGTGATCGGGAGACCCAGCGTCAACGGACTGGCCTACGCAGAGTACGTCATCTACAGAGGGGAGCAGGTCAGTACACACTTCCTTTCAGAAACAAGTTGTGATGCTTTTATTTAAATGTTTAAATAATCTGTGGACTATATAGTGGTGCAGGAAAGAGTGCCTAACCTGGTACTATTTAACTCTTGAAATCTGCAATGTTTTTTTGAATGAGTTCCTGATGAGATGGCTGAAGTAAGGTGCATGATTAATTCAAGCTTACAAGGTTTTACCGTTTTGTTATATATTTTAAAATACAGTAATAATAATACAAGATCTTTAGAAAGCGCTTTTCCTGATGCTCAAAGATTCTTAGTATACTGACAAAAGATGTCAGTATACACCATCTTGTAACTGTCAGCCTACAGCAATACATATCGACTGCACCACTCATTTCATTGTCATTTGTCTCAAATATATAACAGGTTTAACATTGCTACCAAATTTCCTGGAATAGTCTTCGAATGGAGCAAAAAACTAAAAATTCTATTTCCAGGGAAACTGAAAATCCTCAAAATTAATTTATAATAATTATTTTCTTTTCTGTGCAATTGATGTATGTACAAGTTTCGCATTCAAAAATAACAATAATACAAGTAGTATTAAACTATACTTTTGATATAAGTCTATCATTATAAACATAATGAAGTTGTACTGAGATGGTGTCTTTGTCCACAGGCTTACCCAGAATACTTGATCACCTACCAGATAGTGAAGCCTGAGAGCCTTGCTGCCCCGGCGGCCCCCCCCGAGCAGAAGTCCTAAAACTCTCAGCAACGGAGCCGCTCTCTGAGGGACTAGAACTGAACTGGAGGGGGTTTCAAACCTCACACACACATTTCAAGTCTCCAGAGTTGACCTTGAGGTGGGAGAGGGCGACAGGTCAGAGGTCAGAAAGCCTTTGGAAACAGACCCGGATGTGTCTTACAAGGAGAAGAAGAAGAAGAAGAGGATTTCAGGATGTTGGGGTGCTCAGTTCAAAGCAACAGAAAGTAACAATTTTTTTTTATTGATTTGGTCAAACTTTGCCGGAGAAAATGCAAATGGTTTGATCAACATTTCTGGAGTTCTTCCAGTGAGCTTCTTTTTTTAAATGCGCAGGCCTGCAACTGGATTCGCAAAACAATTAAGAAAGCAATTACACCAGGACACGGTCCACAGCAAAACACAACACTGAAATCTACCCGCAGTTTTTAAATGTGTTGTTTTGATATTGTGTCCTCTTTCGACTGTGAACCATCCACAGCAACAAAACACCTGCCTGAGGCACCTTCCGAAAAACAGCCATTGTCGTGCCGAGGGAACAGATCCGGCACATTTGATGTTACATTTTCTCCATTTAGGGTTCGTGAAAACAAGAGGCAGCTCTCTGTGTCTTCTTTTAAACAAAGGAGAAATCACAAAACTAGTGTGTGTGCTGAGGGACGTAAGAGAGATTACAGCGGACAAATACCCAGCAGTCAATAAGGAACAGACTGCAGACCTTCCACTACAGTCCACACACAGGGACCAAACCTCAAATCCACACACAATAAGATTGTTTTAAATAAATGTTTACTTGGCCATACAGATATATTTTGGGCAGAGCCAAGTTGTGACAAGCAGCAAGCTGAGGCACCTGTCAATCATGAAAATATGCCCTGGATATTCCTGCTTTCTCTGCCTTAATCTCAATGACTAAAGAAATGGTGTTTTCCATGATATCTTATATTTAGCTGTTAAACATGGCGGTTGCTGCTTGTTTCAGCACAGCTCATTAAAAACTCAGCCTGTCACCGGAACAAATGGAGCACACTGTGACACTGAGATGATTTGAAACCCAGTGATATCGTCGGGGGAATGTCATTTAACTGCGTACAGCAAGCTCTATATTTATCATCCAGGCTAGTATTTCATATTTTATGCCACAATGACTGAATAATACAGATACAAATATTCAAAGTCCAAAATTGTTTTTGTTACAGCTTCTCCCTCGGTGTGAGGATTGACTGTTACCAACACATTAAATAGACATTTTTACACAGCTTAATTCAGCAAACAACTTGACGTAATACTTTATGAAGCCCCAGCATGTCATTCATCCTAAACTTGTCAATGGCAGTTTAACATTCACATGAAACGAGTCACGCTCATTTCCACATCTCTTTTTGTTTGCTGTTTTAAATGTTCCTCACGCGGACCCTTGTGTTTACAAATGTTCTTCTCCATCTGTTACTGCCCCCTAGTGGTGCACCAGAGGAATTGCTGGCTTGTAGTATTATTATGAGGAGACCACTGTATACGCAGAGGTGGGATAAGTACTCAGAACTTGTACTTAAGTAAAAGTAGAAGTACCAGAGTGTAGGAATACTCTGTTAAAAATAAAACTCCTTAATTTAAAAGGTTAATAGAGTAAAAGTACTAGCATCAAAATACACTTAAAGTACCAAAAGTAAAAGTACTCATTATGCAGATTGGCCCATCTCAGAATAATATATATTATATGTTTTGATTATAATTATTGATGCATTACTGTGTTATCAAAGCTGGTAAAGGTGCAGCTAGTTTATAAGTAAAGTACCTCAAACGTGTACTTAAGTACAGTAGTTGAGTAAATCTAGTTGGTTACTTACCCACCTCTGAGTATACTGTATATCACAAAGGCATGTTTATAAGGATTCATTTCTAAACAGTGCTATTTGTGTTTTTCTGAAGACTATTCCATTTTTGTTTTCTTAACTCTTTTTTTGTACTTTTACTTGACTATTTTTTCTATCTTGGAAGCCATTCAGCGGGCTGGTTACAGGCTTCAAAAGATAAATATGTGAGCACAGAGCTGCAGGTTGACAAAGGATAATAGATATGTTTTAACTAAAGATTATTTCACATTTTTGTTTGTACTAACATTTTAAAGTGACACTAACATGTATGAAAAAAACCTCATAACAGCAAGATTAGCAAACTCCTCACATTGCGTACTGTACCATTGAACTTTTTTTTAATGACCATGTTTTTTTTCTGTTGATTATAATGTTGGATTAATGACACTGTACATCACACGTTTAGTTTCTTACATTTCCATCAAGTCGAGCAGTGCTGAGTCTTTGAAATTCCTTGAAACTGTGGGAAAAGGCTTTTAGAGTTTTTGAGAATGGATAGATTGCCTTTAAATTGCTATGAAATGTACTATGATAGATTTATCCAGATCCAGCCGATATTACGAAATACACTTTTAGACCTCATTGAGGGATGGGTTATTCAATCTGACCAGGCTGCTCGGATCTTTTATTTTCATCCTGAATTCGTTAGCATTAGAGTGTCAGTAAAAGTCAGATTTCAGCTGATTTGCACTTTAAATTAAAAGGTAAAGATGACGTTGGTCTGAGTTAAGAACATTGAATCTAGTGTGAAGTCTAACATCTCCTGGATCTGACCTCAAATGAAACTATAATGGCAAAAGGTTTCAGTGAAAATAAGAGAGATGCAGCACTGGGACAGTTTACAAAGCATTCAGCCCGATGTTAAAAAGCATGCACTTAAACTATATTTGACCACGGTATTAAATGTTGTCTAGCATTTCACAACACAACTTAAAATCTAAAGTTCTGATTATATTTCTAAATTGGTGAACGACAAACAATGCAAGTTTTGCAAGACTGAACATACATATTTTCCTTTTTATGCTTAAACTCGCTGTGTCCCTGATCAGAGCACTAAGACGAGGGTTTCAGGAAGCGTCACTGTTGGAGTTTACGGTGTGACTTCATTACGGTCAGGAGCACTTTGGATTCATTAGCAGAAAGCTGTGGGCTTTGTTTTAAACGAGACTGTACATAAACTAACTCCAGATGGGCCTTTTATAGATGATTTGAAATGTATTGTTCTTTTTCCTTTGAAATACTTTTTTTATGTAATAACTACCGTATTTGATGTGTGTTTGAGCTGGCCTTTGTCTCCTTCGGTCTCAAGGGTCAGTCAGCCTTTTTATGTAAATACTTTGGAAGGGTGTGTGTGTGTGTGCGTGTGCGTGCGTGTGTGTGTGTGCGAGCGTGTGTGCGAGCGAGTGTGTTCAATCAATCCATGCCTATTCTTCTGACCTGCCTTCTACCAAACGGTTTAATTAACACATTTCCTCTTCAGTGATGTTTGACTTCCTGTTGTACAGACGGTTGTACAGAGCTGCTGACCAGCTAACATGTGTAACGGATACACTTCTAACTGTTGTACAGAAGAAAATCTTAATAAAAGAACTTAACAAAGTGTATACCTGTGTTAAGTCTTTTTTTCATTCTGGATTGGCAGCCCGTGGTCACTAAACATGATGCACATTTGATTTAATAATAACTATACATGTATTATTTATGTTGTTAATTTAACTTCCCTAAAGTCAATTTTATTTATATTTACTACATACCTTAATATTTTGTTAAGATATTTTTGTCAACACCCTAAACTATGACTTATTTGATATTTGGTACATATACACAATTCTTTCTGAAAGGTTTGACAAACTGTTGTTTTTTCTGATATTTTCCACACACTTTATTTTGTGTAATTTCCGATATTGTTGACATACTATATTGTTTTTTCTAATTATTTTGTACATACTATACAATAACTTATTTCCACATTATATTCCGATATAGTATGTCAAAATAACAATTTGTTGTATAACATGTCTAAAAAAGTCATTGTATAGTATTTTGAAAGTCTCAGGAAAAAATGAATATCAGAGACTTTTCTGGGACAGTAGGCTATACTATGTCGTTTTTTCGATACACTGTACCATGTACTTATTGTATGACATTTTATTGGCAACAGGTGAGGGTGTGAAGTGTATTTACTATCTGCAAATGAACAAAGATAACCGGCCTTTACACACTATGACACTATGATGGAGCAAATATTAAGCATTAACTTCACAACTATTTTAGTATGTGTGTGTAGGAAAAAAAATCTTGACAGAATCTTTGTGAAACGCTTATGGAGTTGGGTTTAGCAAATAAAAGGAATATTTATGCATATGTCGCTTTTTTGATAAGGGTCCCCCTTATATCAAATGTAAATGTGTTGAAAAAAATACCAATCAAGGCCCCTCGCCTTTGGACAAAATCTTTAACCTCAACATTATAATATAATATTAAACTGCTGATGTTTTATCATTCATTTCATATGATCTTACCTTTCTCCAGCTTCCTTCACTTCCTCCTGAGTCCCTGAATAAACAAGAGACCATATTTTTCTTTAGTCAACTATACTAACGTTACTATAGCATGCTGTTCACAGACAGTTGCCTCGTCTAGGAGGAAAAGCACAACGGAAACCAATGACACTAACGATGGCTGTGTTCCATTCGGTTCCATTCCGTCTCCCGGAAATAACTCCAGTGAGCTCGCATGCACAACACCGGGACATCCCCTAATTGGAACGCAGCCATCATTATTTGTATTGAATCCACCTGTGCATTTCCTAGCGTGACGATTTAAATTAGCTACCTTCTGATTGGTTAGTGCTATGCTCATGTGTTGTGGATGTTACCGTTTGAAACAGGCTGAGGACGATTCAATGTTCTCACCACTGGGGGGCAGTCTTTGCTTACACTCCCATATTTAAAAATGAGCGTAAAATTAACAAATAGGTGATATTATAAAAGACACATATACACAATATGTCAGTTGTTTTCCCGTTTTGTCAAAAAATCCGTTTGAATACTTTTATTGTTTCATATTATTTAAAGCAGGGATATTGAACTGAATAGTTAAATCTGCATCATCTAGTTCATTTCTACTTCTGTGTGTAATACCTTCTAAATAAACCGTGGTGTGTGTCTTAACAAAATGATATCATTCACGGTTTCAATTTAGCCTTATATGAAATTGTGTGTATGCTTATACAATATATTTGATTAGCTTCAAACACCACCATAAAAAGAAAGCACACACAACCTATTACTTAAGAACATTTTTTATTCAACAGTGGATCTTCAGTAATAAATAAATGTACAGATAATTCATTCCACAATAAAATTGAGGGAAAGTTGTATTTTTTTTTTTTTAAATATAAATGTCCAAGTGGAGGATTGATATTGCCGTGATGGGTAAACATCATTGACCAGACAGAGAGACGGAGTGACGCAGAGAGGCAGACAGGCTGACAGACAGACAAATAGACGATTACCACACAGATGTGTACAAAGTATTGCGTTTCTCACTGATTGGCTCTCTCATCTCTCTCTGTCTCCCTCCCTACATGGAGCAAATGCAAAGTCTATTCAGTTTACCATCACCATGATGTTCAAATCAATCATAAATTATAAATACAGTATTGCATCACTTCAAAGTGCTACAGAGATAGGTGCCGACAATCTTCAAAAACAGAAACAGATTTTATTTGTGTGTGTGTGTGTGTGTGTGTGTGTGTGTGTGTGTGTGTGTGTGTGTGTGTGTGTGTGTGTGTGTGTGTGTGTGTGTGTGTGTGTGTGTGTGTGTGTGTGTGTGAGCGACCATGATGGTTCTGTGCCTTTGGATTTCTAGCACAGAGTGTAAAGCTCAGCCTGGTCAAAAGCAGAAGCAATACAAACATCGTCTAAGAGTGTGACATTATGAAACTGGCGTGATGTTTGGCTTTGACGCCCAGAAAGTGGAGATGTGTGGACAATCTTCAAAAACAGAGACTCTAAATAACTAAATAATAACATTTATTGGATTATAAAACGTTTCGTAAAAACCCAAAGCTCTCTTCTCTTTATTACTTCATCACGCTTCATTTTTCAGTATGGATTTAAAAGGGGGAATCAATCAGTCTCTAGTGGATAGGGGTCCCTGATGTTTGCTCAGCATTGTCTTTGAAAATATGGCCGATAGGAACAAATGTTGCCTCTAAATTGTCGCACATTTTCTCATATAAAAGATGTAGAAGCACGCATGACAAATGTATTTTTTTCTCTAGACATCATGTTCAAATTCTCATTGTTTTCGGTTTATGTCTATTAATGGTTAAGGAAGTTTGTTTTGTAGCCTTGGAAAACACTGCTTTAATTCTTTTTTATGGCGGGTCAGGCTGAAAAATGGCCTTTCCAAATGTTGAATTATAATATCAAATATTGAATTGCTCAAATCCATTATGTTTGTATCCATCTGTGAGAGGTGAAGAGAGAAGCTTCAGACCTTGTGGAATTAGAGTCTGGACTGCTGAAATGCTGACGTTTGTTATGTTTGACCAACATTCAGCAATCGGCTTTCTAGCAGCACGCCAACATCTTTAGGATACCTTTGTGAACAAGGCACAAACATCTGTAAAGGACCATTCGGGGGTGATGCACCTTTCAGCCATCAACCTTTTCCAAAGCATCCTACTGGAGCAAGTGTTCGCAGGAAATAACCTTAAAACACATGTATTTCTTTGGAAATAGTTCATAGCGAAGAAAAATAATATTGATGTTAAATCATACATAACTAGCTGAATGGTCCTTTACGTGGTCGTCTTGCAGAACCACTGTGCTTCAAATTCTGCCCTCTGATCGAAAAAAGCTTTTTAGCAGTTGTCCTTTCGTCGAAAAAACGTTTTAGTAATGTAGCAGTAGCTGTTCCCTTCAGTGGGGTTTCCCAGTCCATTTACCAGGGCCCTGGCCTTCATTTGGCATCTTATTTGATTTATTTAGCCTCTTCAGTGAGGAGATGAGGAGCAGAGGAGAGGGGGCGGACAGGGTGAAGATGAGACACAGAGATGAGAGGAGGGAAGGAATATAAAAGGATGAAAAGGGGAGATGAGAGGGGAGAGGACGGTGTAGGGGGGGGGGGGCAGAGAGAGGAAGAGGACGTATGAAAGACAGGAAGCCCCGGTCGGAGCACCTGTCACGGAAGAGGCTCCTGCTTTCTATCACCGTCTCCTCGCCTCTCTTTTCCATCCATCTGCCAACAGGAGGGACACCCAAAGGGGAAAGAGCGGGTGCTTAAAATTCTCCTTCCTTCCTGTGTCCATCTCCTCTCCTAAAGACCTGTCCTCTCCATAGCAACCAACCCTGTCTTCATACTGAGCTTATTCAGTTGGTAGTCATGAATGTGTGTGTGTGCGAGGCAGAGCGAGAGAGTGTTTTGCTGCTGCTCATGCCTCTGTGTCAGTGCATGTTGTTGAGTTTCAAAGAAGCGTGTGTGTCTTCTGTTGACGTCAGTCTGACACTTTACATTTGAAAGACAGTTCATTTTTGGTCTATTTGAAGAAACCTTGTGTTAAAATGGAAGGAGCGTTGGCTGGTTTCTGTAAAAACATTTGTTCAGTCTTCGAGTTTTGAATCAGGCACCGCGACGCTTCTCGCCTCCCTGTCCTGGAAGCATGTACATACCGGTCAGTAAGACTGACAGATCTTCCAGCCAATGGCAGCCCAGTCTGTGAGTCAGTTAATTGGGTAAAGGCTGCGATTGGCTAACCATCAGCATCCGGGGGACGTTGTGAGTGGGCCGTGGTGCAAGTAGGCGGGGTTCACCACGGAAACAGGGAAGTTAAAAATGAACGGAGAGGTGGGCGTGGCCGACGTCACCGTGGTGACCGTGGAGGACTTGGGTCCGAGCAGCGGGCTGGCCGTGGCGGCCGCCTCGGCTGCACACGAGGTGGCGAGGAGCTGCGACTCGAACTGCAGCAACTGGCCCATGAAGCTGAAGTTGGGGGAGATGATGCTGCGCCGCCGCCGCACAAACTCAAAGGCTTCGTCCAGACGCACCCTCTTCCTCTTCATCAGGTAGGCTAAGCAGATGGTGGCGGAGCGGGAGATGCCCGCCTGACAATGGACCAGGACCCGCCCACTGGAGTCCCGTACCGAATCTGTGGAGAGAGGGAGGGTCATAGGTCAGAAAGCTTTACGAGCTAATTATTGTTTATTTGACTGTACAGCACTTTGGAGATTTGAAAGTGTTTTATAAATAAAGCTTTATTGTATTGTATCACTCCGTTTGACAAGACATATCACTATTTAATAGATTGCCATAGATTTAGTACAGATGTTCATGCTCACCAGAGGACGTCCTTAATATTTCATCTAGATTTACCAGTCAAATATGTCAACCTCTACCAAATGGATTCGTCAAGATTTAGAATATTCTCACACTTTATCCTAATTTTCAATGTTGGCATCAGATGTTGTACGTTCATGGTTCCCAGATGAGGTACCCTGAGGACTTTAATTGTAAAAGAAAAATGACATTCAAGCTCAACTTCAGTCATGGATATTGACACTTTTCCAGGGTATGTGTTAAATGTAATGAAAGGGCTCCAACATGTTTATAGCAGTTCATGTGAGGATGCATTTGAACCCGGTCGTACTTATCATAGCCTTATGGCACCAATACACCTTCAAATGTGAATCTCAGTTTAAAAGAGAATATCATAGTTCATTGACAAATCTTTCCTCGTGTCTAGCTCCTAATCTTTAGTTATTTGTCGTAAAATATTGTTGTGCTTTCTGAGCGGACGAAGAAAGGAATTTTATATCAACGATTTTCCATCTTCAAACTAATTGTTACCCGTAATGCAATTTTTTTTTAAACCGACGTACAGCTTTGCCTCAAGCAGTTCTCATTTCTTCTCCTCTACACTTTTCAGTCAAACCAACCTCCAAGTGAGAAAGCAGCAAATGACATTTATCTGAAACACGCAAGTGCAAATAAATGTGAGTCATCAGCCTCTTTCACACTTCCTCCCCTGTCCTATTTCTGTCTCTGCCTCTTTCAGTATGTTTAGACGCATGGGATTACTTTGATACTGCGAGGAACAACATTGAGGAAGTAGTTTGATTAGATCCTTTACAGTAACTGCATTTCCCCAAGAGAAACAACAATCAGCCGGACAATCATGTAATGGAGCATGTTAGCATGGCCTGCTAGACATTTAAAAAAAGATAATAGGCTGACATTTTGTTTTATATATTCTTTTGCATGCAGATTAATTCCATCTAAGTGTCCACTACTGACATCAAATGAAATGCACCAGTTTAACCATAGGTGATTTTTAGCGGATTGATAACAACCAACTCCCACCATTTTGTTTTGTGTCTTGCTTTACTTTTTAGCCGTCTATATATTTCAGACAGTTTTCAGGTAACTCAACACGGCGTCTGTTCACCCGGTAACAGAGGATGAGTCAGACTCTAGTCCCACAGCAGCTAACTATGACGCATACCAGCACCTACACACACACACACACACACACACACACACACACACACACACACACACACACACACACACACACACTCACCAGAGTACACGCTAGAGTACACTCAGCCCTGAAACCACGTAGATGCACAGCATGGATATCAAACGCAAATCAGAGACTAACCGTAATAACACGCAAACACATTGAGAAATCGTGCTCCAGAGAAATTGGAATATTTCCTCATAATCTTTATCATTCTCAAATTCCTTTCTCCCATCTTTTCTGTGCTTGTACTACATGTTTTTTGTTTTGCTACTTAACTATTCTTAGATTTTGGTGCGTATTTGCTCTCTCTGCGAAACCTGCTTTAATGTGACGGGTAAATGGCTACTCGTAAAAAAATGTTGTCTAAAGAAATTCTCAAGACTCTCAGAAAAGGCAAAGAAAATAATATCTCAGCTGTTATTTTCCATTTTGTATGATTAATATTATTGTATTTTAATGATCTATAATTTCAACATAATGCAAAACTTGATGTTAGAATAAGCTGCTTCTCCTTGTCTTACATTAAAGTCATTGGATGTGTTTGGGACTAGGACATCGTGAGGTGCTTTTTCCAAAATGTTCTGCAGTTTAATAGTCAAATAAATAATGGAGAAAATAATCAGCTGTTAATCCAATAATGACAATAACTCAGTCAGTTGGCAACCTACATATGTGTTCTCATTGATAATAGAAATGTTATTGGAATGTTTGAGCAGACATAACAACAATATGAACTTGACTAAATACGAAAAAAATGAACCACATAAAGCTCCTCTGCAAAGAAAGACACACGCACACACGCACGCATGCACGCACGCACGCAGGCACACACACACACACACACACACACACACACACACACACACACACACACACACACACACACCCCGACCTATGAACTCAATAGCCTCCAGGAACCAGCAGCTGATGTCCTCTTTATGGTTGTCTTCCACAGGGATACACTTGTACTGGTACGCCCCCTCGAAGTGGTTGGGACAGTCGGCGGACACGTTCAACAGCGCGGAGATTCCTGTGGCGTCCAAAACCTCTTTCTTTGAGGCGTGGAGGGCGCTGCCGAGGTAGAGGAACGGGAGGATCTCCACCGGGCCGCCCTGGACGGATGGAAGAGGGATGATCAGTTGAAGAGACAGATTCTCAGTACAGTCATTTTTATTAAGAAACGTCCTCTGACCTAACACGATGAGACAAAGCATCCACTGTCTCAGTTCAGATGGCTTCAGTATAAAGTGTGATCTCTCCTAAATATATTTCTGATCATTTTTCCACGCCTTAAATCAGACAGGGGTAGCTTTGTATCTGTTTGATCAATCAGTCATTTGATAAGGGCTGCTCCGTTTCAAGCTGAGTCATTTTTATTAATAAGGAAACATATCTGTGATTATGAGTCAAGTGTACAGAAATATTACTGTGTTTTTAATTGATCAGTACAACAGATGTTTCATGGGGGTTTACATCCTGTCATGTTGCAATAAGGACACCTTGTACTTGTTCTGTCATTACACTCCACTGGTGGAAGATTGGTTTTACTCAATGATTTATGACACAGCATCAACTGAGCACACGGTGGCATTTCCTAGAAACAGGAAGTATCTCACGGAGCAGAAAAATATGACCTATCATAATCAGAACCATAAAGCCTCCAAGGTAAAAAAAAAAAAACATTATGACCTGGTGTTCTTTCAAAGCAAGTTCCAATGTAAGACTGGTGGTCTTCTTTTCCCTTTTGAATGGATGTGAGGGGTCAGCCAGCTGTCAGTCTATACCGGTAGTGAGACTTATTGACAGAAAGCTCGGTCTGTTTATGTCACTGCCGCTGACGACCTCGTGCTGACACAGCATCAGGATGTGATCAATACTGCTAAGAGATGTAATGTGAGGAGAGAGAGGGCGGGGTGGACGCTGGGAGGAAAATGGAGAGTGAGATACCGAAAAACAGGAAGCTACTTTTAATGCTGAATAGTGCGGCCGAGACTATCGAGCATTCTTCTCAGAAAAAACGCACAGAGGCTGGATTGTCTGCGTCTCTCTCCTCATGCGTTTCGGGGGGGAATTAAACCCCCGAGCCTCATGTGACTGTGAACGTTGCATCAAATATGCAGGCTCCAAACAGCAGATCACTAACCAGCTAAACGAGACCGACCGGGTCACAGGAAGTGAGGCAGAGGTGAATCAATACTGACCTACGACCTGTAGCCTATCATTAGACAAATAACTCACTCAAACAAAAGAAAATATTCCCAGGAGGTTACATTGCTTTATCGAGGGCTGCTCGATTATGGCAAAAATCATAATCTCGATTATTTGGGTCAATAATTGATATCAAGATTATTAAAAACGATTATCCATTTACTTTGAAAACATCAATTTATTGAAGAAAAAAAAATTGAAAAGTATGTTTTTAACAGTTGATTACCTTGAACTTTAAGTATAATTCAACTGAAAAATCAATAAAAAAATAATTAATTCAAAAAAAAAAAAAGTTTTATTTCGATTACGTTGTTTTTGTAATCGTTGCAAGCCATAATCATAATTGCGATTAAAATACGATTAATTGAGCAGCCCTACTTTTATCCTAGCATGGCCTTTACACTGACAGCTTGTAACTACACTGTCACTGCTTTCACCATTCAGACCGGATAAGGAAATGTGCTTGAATGGGCGTGGGAAAGTGAACTAAAGTGATGTTGCGAACCAAAAAACGTTGAGTGTTTGCACCCAGCAGATCATGGTGTCGATGATTCAAACTAAACTTGACTTTTACAGGCTGTAACAATGAGTTGACTGAAGTGACATTACACTGACATTGGTCAATGTTAAGTATATTACTTAAACAGTCCCTTAAGGGCTGATCATGTGTTGTTTTTACCTGGTCGTGGTGCGGTGTCCCACAAGACGAGCAGGAAGAGTCGACGCTGGACTGGCTGGTGAGGGGCGGTAAGGATTTGGTCTTTATACAAAACTCTGGGTACTCTGAGAAAAACCTGTCGTATCCACCTAGAAAAGAGACATCCAGATTAAGTACCATTCATCCTACACATCACATTAGACACAATCCGAGTGAGGTATAATCACTACTTGGAAATGTAAGATCCTCCTGGAACAGTGATTTGTGTATGTGTGGGTGGGAGGGAGGGGAGTTTATGTGCTTAGAACTCTACAGCAGCATGCATAAGGACTACAAAAGCATGGCAGCCTACATTACAATTGCTGCACAATCATACATACATATTCCACCAGGCCCTGAACTACTCTCTCTTGTGGTTACTACCGTGGATTTGAAAACAATGTCGTCATCCCTTTTTTCTTTTTGTTGCATCTGTAGGCTGCTCTGTGCACCTCAGGGATCACATCAGATGAACTGGGAAATGTCATCTTTATAAGCTACACACAGACTCTCCTGTGCTTCAAGGCGACTACGTCATTATGATACACACATACAAAAAGAGTGCGCCACAGCTTGCAGCAGCTGCCTTTTCAGAATCCCTGCAGCCTAAATATAGGCTGGTGGGTAAATAAAGCGTTGTTTTTTGTTTTATTTTACAGCTTTTTATCTTCTATTTCTACCCGAAGGGCACTGTTTCTGAAAGGATCATGTACCCTGTAAGTCCCTCCGGTTTGATGTGGCCTCTACGCATTGGCATTACCTCATTCACTCAGCTCAGGCCATTGGTCTGTGTGTGAATGTGTTCAGCTGTGAGTGACTGAGTGTGTGTATTGTAGAAAAATAATAACACCAGTGCATACAAATAGAGTAAGCCCATTTAGGAGGACATGTCAATCTTTTGTTAATAAAGCAGCTACAAAAACACATACTCAGCCTTTATGAAGGCAATAAAAAACAATATTGAATGCCTGTGAAAAACTAAATAAACAATGACCCAGATAGGATGGTGGCATATTGAAATTCAACTTTTGATCAAATGTATAGCTATAATTACTATTGTAAAGCCTCAAAAAGAACATTATCATTAACGTGTCATTTTTATCCATTTAAAAATGTTTCTGTTTTCTAACACAGAGAATTATTTTCAAAAATAAGCTCCATTTGAATATGGATATATTATTACAAAACAACATTTTTAAAGATAACAAAACAATATATATAGTCATTGTTTAGTTTGTTATTGCCTAATTTAAAGGCTGAATAAAGCATGTTTTAATCATTAATACAACAAATCTACTATTATACATTTTGCATATCTTTATTGTCCTACATTAGGGTTAAATCAAATAATAAATGAAGGCAGAATCCTTACTGGTGCGAGTGTAGCTTATAATAATGACATGATGCACCTGACCCCACGTTCAATAACAAAGCACTGTATTTACCTTTCAGCAGGTATATGAGTGTTCCGGAGGAGTCGCTGCACACCGCGTTGAGCACCAGAGTCAGCGTGCTGTCCTCTTTCACCGTCTCCGAGTCCGGCGTCCTCTCGTCGTACAGCACCACTGCGGAGTACATCCCGGAGCGGAGGCGTTCACGGACCTCCTCGTCCCCGGCCAGTATCTGGTCCAGGCTGAGCACGGAGCCCTTGGCCCTGCGGCGGACGATAGTGTTACAGCGGGCGTTGACGGCTCCGCGGATGTGTCCCGCGTTGAAGGCGAGGAAAGAGCGGCAGTCCAGCAGCAGGCACTTGGCACTGTCGTCCTTTAATAACCGCTTCACCACCGGACAGTCCATCTCGCGTAGGTCCCCCATAGCACGTCGTATTTTGAGCTGCGTAGGTAGGCTTCACTGTCGGTTATCTCCTCGGTTTGGTTCTCGCACAGTGTGCCCGCACCACCCTCCCAAATTCAGTTCCTGCGTTTGGTTTAATCTATTCACGCATTGTAAACGCACTACTCCTCGCTCTCAGTCCGCAGCTCTCAGTCCTCGCTCTCTCTCTCTCTCTCTCTCTCTCTCTCTCCCTCTCTCTCTTTCTCTCTCTCTCTCTCTCTCTCTCTCTCTCTCTCTCCTCTCTCTCTCTCTCTCTCTCTCTCTCTCTCTCTCTCTCCGGGTGTGCATTGTTTCTCTTTTTTCCTGTGAATGGGTGCATCGCGTTGGAGCGGAAGTGACGTCAACCCCTTGCAGCCAATCAAAAAGGGTCCAGTTTCCCGTCCCCTTTTCTCCACCGCCGTTCATTCATAAAATAAAAAAACAGACGGACATCAATGAAATGAGAGGCGATGGGGAAGGAGATTAGACTCCATGGGGAGGTTGGCAACAATCGCCATGTTTTAACCAGCTCATGGCCACATTGGAATACTAGTTTCTGATGATTGAATAAAAGGCTACAACGTACAAAACAAGGGATTTTACATTCAAAGTCTTCAATAACAAAAAAACGAATTTACTATTTTGGCCTAAATTCAAGTCTTTAAACGTGCATAATTACAATTTCCACATAATGAATCAAATTAATATGAAAAGTATGTGTGCTTGTATAATATATTAATAAACTTTGTTTATGTAGCTTTTCTAAAACAGCCCAGAAAAAAATTAAATAAATATTTGTCCACTATATTAGCTGTGAAAAGACGCTAACATTTGCAGCAACTTTATAAGAAGGCATTAGCTGTCTAGCACAACTTCTGTCACCTTGCCCCTATTGGCCATAGATAAATGAGTGCAGCTTTAAGATATCCCTTTTTCATTTTTATACTTTTAACTTATCATTGAAAAATAAAATTGTAATCAAAATTAAATTGTACATTACACTTATTATTTGAATATTATTTCCATTTAAGGTTCAGTGCAACTACTGCACTATTATATTGATATTGTCTGGTCGTGGTAAGCTGAAAAATGATCTGAACCACATTAGGGTGTGCATACGTGCTCAAACGTTTGTGTGTGTGTGTCTGTCTGAGTGTGCATCTGTGTGTTTGAGGGTGTGTGATTCTACAAACGGAAACACAATTTGCATCTCCTATCACACAGCCTTGGTGAGCGTGCTCAGGTATTTGCATGTTGATCCCATTTCCATGGTTACGAGAGAAAAAAGAGCAGCACAGCAGCAAATGAGAGGAAAAACGCAGACACACTGACACAAACAGACTGGCTCAAAAAATGCAGACACTCAAGCCGAAAGAGAAATAATCTGATCATTAAAATATTGTAGCATTTCCTAAATAGATGGATTTATTATGAATGGGTGTATGTGGGAATACTCTATTCTTCATTATTATTGGATATGCCGACAAGATGTAACTGATATAATACAAGTATGTTCTGACAGTAAATGTGAAGTGACACCTGATAGCTGATGATCGGTATCAGAAACTGCTGAAATTCTTAAATGTCATTTTTCCTGTCTGACAAAAAAAGAGACTGTCTAGACTCCACAGAAAGCAAAACCCCAAAATAGGAAATGTTGCTTGGATATAAGAATACAACAGAAAAACAGTATTTAGGCATTTAACAGAGATAAAATGTATGAAATGTAACTACATTACCTTGGAATGACTTGCAATGGAGTATGTTGATCCAAAACAGGAATTGAAAGTGAAAAGAGTCACTCAATGCATAAAATGATGTATACCATGTCCTTAATGTATGTAGTTTGCTACGTGGCAACATTATGCGAGTACTTTAAGATAAAGAGGTTGGATTGAAGGTGGAGAAAGAGATAGCAACAGTCAAAACAGGGATGAAGAGGAGAGAGATGATGAGAGAGATGGACGAGGGACGGAGATGGGGGGGGTGATAGAGTACGAAAAAGCTTGAGCTTGATTGCAGTCTTTAGTGTCCCATATAAACACACACAGACACCACGCCACATTACAACCAACCCTAAATAATGCCTCTCACTGGCGGGATGGTGCTGCTACCGTAGCAACAAGCGAGAGGTGTGGGAGGGCGGAGACATCAGGCAGGGGGCTACAGGGCGATTGGCTGGAAACAGACTCTGTACGGATTTCATCCCTCCCTCCCTCCGCTTCATCTTGTCAATCCATTCCCCCCTTAACATCCCTCGCCTGCATGCCGTCATCCATCAATATAGTGGAGTGAGAGGGTATTCTGTTAATGAGCTTTGCACACGTCAGTGTTGATAAGTATCTCTCATATTCCTTGTTTACTCGATGTTCTGCCCTCTAATCCCGCGTCTTTTTCTCTCCTGTTTCTATATTGTTTTTTATTTTTGTTTCTCTTTTACAGGCCCAGTGTGTATTACGTGATTTTTCTTGTAAATGTGGTAGCATTTCCCATTTGTAGTCCCTAGACAGGTGTTACAGTGTTCTCAAAAAATAGCTAAGCAAACATATAACTAGGGACCATTATTGTTAGAAAAGATTATAAGGGCTTTAGGGTAGAACATAATCATGCTAAGTGTTAAGTACTTAACAAAAACATGCAACACAGAAGAATGTGTAATTTGTGCAGGAAAGCAACAGAAAATAAAGGCCAAGATATCCTGACACACAAGAATGATATCATTCTCATTCGCAAGAGAGCCAGTAACTTTAAACTGTCAAACCATTTATTTTAATGGGCTTTACATTTGTAGTTTGTAATATAGCTGTGGTTCAAATGTATGATATATTTAAACAGTATATACAATATAAATGGTGATTGATGCATAGTACTGGGAACTGCTATTGCTATAGTAGGGAAAACCTGAGAACAAATTAAGTTGTCAAGACAGGAGAATTAAACCACACCAACACACCATAGAAAACAACACACACTTTACCAAGTGTTTGTGTGTGTGTGTGGGTGTGTAATGCATGTGTGTATGTTCCAGATCAACCCCACTCTCTAATCCCATAATCCAGTGGTTAAGCCTTGACTGAGTGCCGCAACATTTTCATGAATGAGGTTGTGTCGTTTGTCATGTGTCTGTGCCAGTGTGTCGATACAAGTAGAGAGAGAGAGAGAGAGGTATGAAGGATAAACAAATGTGTGTGTGTGTGAATATATGAGGGATGAGAGAGGCTTTAGGACACAGACAGCAGAAAGAGAAAAAGGGAACAGAGAGAAAGAGGGTGAAGGATAGAGGCAGGGAGAGCTGAGCAGCGGAAGTGAGTAAGTGGCATGGTGGGGGTTGTTACTCAGTTTGGAGCTGATCCATATTTTCTTTCTGAGACAAATTCTCGTGGCTGACAGACAACACCTCCACTGGAACGACCAAAGAACAAATGATATTTTTCCACTCTTCATTTGAAATAAAAACAGCAACAAACAGCATTGTTTTAATCAAATATATGCAACAGGGTACGATAAGGGAATTACTTTTCAACTCCAGGGGAAAGAAAACCTGGACTGCTGTTTTGGATGAAAGCACATGATGCCAATGCTTTTGGGAAATGTCTTTGGGTTGATGTTTTTCCAGAGCTGTTTTGGGAGACACTTCTGGTTAATGAGTAATACAGATAACCAGCATGCTTATCCCCACTTCAATGGCCCAGCTTGCAGAACACACACACACAGATACAAGGTCATTGCACTGAATCCCTTCCTGTCTGGACCTCACATGCTAACCTAGTGAACTCAAGGGTGCAGGCTTTCTGTCGGCACACACACACGTGCCTTATTACGTTTTGCTCCCACTGGTTTTTGTGAATGGTAATTGTGAGTTCCTTATTTGGTTGTTTGCGTTGCCTACTTCCTCCTCAGCCTTAAGTGCACTCACTGCCCTATTTGACTATCCATGGTTCACCAACGCATCAGAAACAACATCCTAGACAACCTGGATACGCCCCAGTTTGCAAACAGAGACAACAGAGAATGCTGTCTCAGCTGCCCATCATCTGAAAAATAACAACACCTATGTCAGAATGCTGTTTGTTGATTTCAAGTCAGCAACAAAAGCCCACACATTAAACTGATTGTGCAAACTTAACACTCTGAGTTTTGAGTACTACACTCTGCAACTGATATTGGACTTCTTCACAAACAGACTTGAGGCAGTTTGGATGGTCAGTCACGCCTCTTCCACTTTAGTGACAAACTCCGGAGTCCCCCAGGGCTGTATGCTCAGACCTCTCCTGTTTCCTTAAGACTGTAACCCCCAACATGAAGAGAACATCTCCATCCTGGTAAAAACAGGCTATATTTCTTAAGGAAACATAACAAGGCATAATTCCTCCCACTCCTTGTTGACTTTTACAGAGAAGCAATAGCGGGCATTCTTGAAACATAACAAACTGGCATGGGACGGGTACGGCCAAGGACAGAAGGGCTCTACAGCAGGAAATGAAGACTTTGCAGAATACCATTGGCCCCATTCACTTAGCATCACATTGTTGAGAAGAGGTGCCTGCAAAACCCAAAGCAAATCCACCGCCTGTTTACCCTTTAGAGAGATTTTAAAAAAGGTATCCGCTATGCACTACCAAACTACAGAGCAGCTTTTCCATCTCAGAATGTAAGATTGTTTTACTTATCCTCCACAAATGTTTTGTTTGTTTATCATATGTAGCAATTTAGTTTGCGAGAAAAGTATATTCTTATTTGATGTATTTAATTTCTCTATCTCTCGTACTTTCTGTAATAACGTGAATTAATGTTTTTCCCATATTGTAACATTTTCTTATACCATGAATGGCGAAGGACCTCTACGGTGTTTTAGATAGTGGTGCGTGCTAATGCTTAGTTCCTAGCAGTGTGAGCAATACTGATCAACACTTCTTATGTCCACGGAAACCAATGTGAAGAACAGTAAAGTACAGTATAACACAAAGTGTACATTACATAAAGGACCCCATTGATAGTACTGCTTTACCAGTAGCATGACATCTTCAACCCTAATATTATCAACACACTTCACACACTCACAAAAAAACAGTTATTCCTCATTCAAATGTTGGTTTGTGTTTTGAATAGTCAAAGCAGCACAGGATGAAACTATGAGATCATATTCAAACAGATATTTTCTCAAACCTCTGTAACACAGGGGCATGTGTGCAGTCAAGCATTCTTGCTACACCTACAGCATTTTCAATCTACGAAGCCAATATAAATATTGTTTTAGTAAATGAGAGAAGTTGATCACAGCCTGGAGGAAGCTAAGGTAACTTCCTATTATAAATATTGTCTCACATCTTTGGCACAAGGCCAGTCTGCAGGTTCTGGCAGTCTGGGTAATGTCCACACATAGGCTGGTGATGAAAGGAAAATGGAAGATGAAGGTACACAGGCATTATGTTTGGATTATGTGATGATATAAAACAGTTCCCAGCAGAGTTTTGTATAATTTATGGCTAATTGTCGAGTTGCTATGGCCCATTCACACCAGATACAGCTTCGAAATTCATCTGTGTGTTTTCACCAATTACATAGACAGAGATACTTGGTGACGTATGATAAATTGCGAGCCCTTGGTAACCTAGTTTGAAATCCACTGTAGCTCGCAAGCTAACAGCTAATATGCTAGTAAGCCAGGAATGTGCTAGTTTCAGTACATTTCTCTTCACAGGGTTTTTACTCCAAATAGTTTTTTGTTCTCTAGACTCACAATTTTACTGAAGAGCGATACAAATTTCTGAGCTAGCAAGCTTAACAATTAGGCGTAATAGATCAGTTGCATAGAATTTCACTTTGTTTCGAGAATTATTTGTATACTCCTCTTTTGTTACGCAGTTAATACTCAAACAGAGGAGGTTATATTAAAGCAGTTGGTGCAATATCTCAATGTTGGACTCTCTAGCTCTCGAGAGGTCAGCACTGACAACACGTGTCAAGAGTTCAGCTAAATTGAGATTTAGAAACAAAGTATGCACAGCTTTACTTAATCCACTGGATTGTTTTGTTTAGCAAGCAAGCACTAATAGACTAAATACAATATGAGAAGGATTTGGATACTAACCAATCTGTACCTTTGTGAATGAATGAAAACTGTGAGGATGATCTTCAGGTCAAAAGCAGACAGGGCCTAAACCCAATTTGTGTTTGTGTGGTTGTGTGTGCATCTGACATACAGAGATTAAAGACAGGAAACATACTGCCGTTGCAACTGTTTCCACATCTGTAAACATATTAAGCCTAAACTAGATATTGTGCTGTTTGCTGTGCTAAAATGTACCCAGACCCACTTGAACCTGGCATCGAACTCTGTCCGCCATCTCGTGTAGCCGAGCTGCGTCAGAGTAGGCACACATGTTGACGTCAAGCAATATGTCATGTTTTTAGTTTGAGAAACTGTGACAGAGCCAGAAACGGTGGTTACTAAGGCAACAAGGGGGGCAAATATGAAAGGTACAGATACACAAAAACACACACATGTGAGCACACAGAAATAAAAGGGATTGGAAATGCATGCACTGTCAAAGCACACATGTATACATTTACATAAAGATGCTGAACCCACATTGACCTGTGTCTCAAATGATATTATTCAGTTTATTTCCCCAGAGAACATGAAGGGCAGCTGACTAGTGATGTTGGACACAAGGTAAGAAGGGGGGGAGAGGAAGGCAGGAGATGAATGGGGGAGGGCCGAGAGGAAGCGAAGTGTCCTTGTTAATGTGACACAGTCACATTTAAGTGATTGAATTTCCTTTTTGCGAGTGTGTGTGTGTGTGTGTGTGTGTGTGTGTGTGTGTGTGTGTGTGTGTGTGTGTGTGTGTGTGTGTGTGTGTGTGTGTGTGTGTGTGTGTGTGTGTGCGTGTGTGTGTGTGTGTGTGTGTGTGTGTGTGTGTGTGTGTGTGTGTGTGTGTGTGTGTGTGTGTGTGTGTGTGTGTGTGTGTGTGTGTTTCTGTATGAGTGTATAGCCATGAGTCAATTGCCCAATTGCTTGACAGCCAACATGACTCGAGTTACACAACACACAACTGATACATTTCCTCCTCAAATGAAACTCAGGGCTCGGGGTGTTGTCACAATCTGTCACAGCACCACAAAACTGAATCATATTATTTCCTGTGTGAAGTAACATTTCACAAGCTCTATCTTCCTTCCTGCATTCTTCCTTCTCCATGCAGTAAGAATATGCAACTGATAATGGAGTAAGATTCTGACCTAACCTTTTTAACGTAAACCTGATAGACCTTTATGGAAGAGCTTGAACCAAACAACCATTGCATGCTTTGCTTAGTGGAGTAAATATCCTGTCTCTTTTCATCAAAAAGGCTTTTATGATTGACTGTTTCTGCCATTTAACTTATTTTTGTAACTTACCAACGCTCTCTACAAATCAAGTTCCTATACAACCAGAATATTGTCTTAAACAGGTTGTAATTGTTATAAATTAAAACACAACTTGGTGTAGTAAAAGATCATGGTTTGGGTTAAAACAAGTGTGTTTTTAATTGTATTAGAGTTATACTATGTAATATTTAAATATGTCAACATTTTGGTTTTTGGAGAGACGAAAACGGCAGTCTTTTCCATTCTAAGAGAATAGCAATTGTCACATATGAATATTAGCATGCGAGCAGATAAACTGCTAATGGAGGAGTTTCTTGTCATTTAACAACTGATTCCAGTAGCAGAACTGGTCAGGAAACAGGAAGAGACCATTAGTGTTTAAACACCTGAGCTTAACCCATTAAAACCAATCTCAATGGATTTCTTTACTAAATGACATGGAAACAATGCCTTAAGAAGCAAACACACATTGTTGTGTAATGTTGCCTGAAGGAAAATCTGCTAACAATAGCCTTCTTACAGCACTAACCTGCCAGCTGCTGTCCACAGACTCAGTGTGGGTGAACATGGGGGAGGAAGCAAACTCAAGCCAACCAAGGTCAGAACACAAACAGCTAGTTTAGCGAGCTTGAAAACCATTTCTAGCCATATTTTGTCAAAATGGCACTTATTTTATTGTACTGATGCATTGAGATGTTTTTATGGAGCTTTTGGAATTGGTTCTTTTTGCCAGATATCCTAAAACACATACAAAAATATGAACACACCTTTTGTTTGTAATTTTGAAAGACAGAGAGGTGGTTGTATTTCTGTTTTATGTCCGTGTTTGTTGAAACTTATGCATTGGATACAGCTTTTCCAAAGAAAGCACACACTAACAGTTACACTTACACACGCCACATTCATCACAAACACACCCTATCCAAATAGATCATATTTGAGTATCTCTATCTGTGTGGGCAGTGTTTCTATAAAAAGTATTGTGCAACATTAAATCAGACAGGGCGATTGGAGAATTGGTCTTGGAGCTGGGAGCATATTTGTTTGAATAAATGAAACGATTAAAATACTCTGGAGAAGACGGATGCGATTGCTGGGCAGTCATGACTCCAATCCAAGTATTCTATTTTCATTTTACATCTCCACAAATACCGCCTTCTTCAGGATAAAAAATAACACACAGATCACCTAAGGAGACAAGTAACAAAACTGCTACACACATCTTAAATCCTTTAAAACATTTATTTGACTTCAGTGGTATTAATTGGAAGATATCACATCTTCATACTGTTTATAATAAAGCATTGCTCTACCTTTAGGTCAAAATTGGTGTCTGGTACATTTTGCATTGTCCTGCAGACTTATTGCTTTATTTTTCATGTGAACTTATTGGTGAAAATGGTTAATGTAAAAGTATTGTATGCTGGGCTTATAGGATGTTGAAAAAATAGATTGATAAATAATAATTGATGTGGAAGAGCATACTGTAAATACCCAGTAAACACCTTATATACAGTCGATGTCCTGACTACATAAAGGCCAAATATCTTTCTGCTGTCACAGGTTACAACATTGTGACATTGTTTAAAAATCATATTCTCCTTCTGTTCAAATCTAATTGTACACTGTGTTTCAGACTTACAATCCGATGACTGAATATCATATTTCCGATGTGAGGATCAGGTCACATTGGAACAACCTCTTAGCTAATCTCATTGTTTTGTGTCTGATATGACATGATTTTTTGCCCTTTTTAAGCTCAAAGCATTATCAGCATTGACTTTTCCTTAGATGCCCGTTGTCTGTTTGTGCTGCAAGCAATACTGCCCATGCCCTTTCTGTCTATTAGTCAACCAGTAAAGAGCAACTTTTGGATGATATTTGCAGAAGAGTTTGGCTGTTAGATAGAGGAGGTTACATAATATTGTGGGTGGCCTGATTCTGGGAACCAAAGATAGTCGGAGGGATTTGTTTTTTAAGGAGCACTGTATCCTTCATATCAGATATGTCCTACTAACCAACTCCCCTTCTAGCTGCAGGGGAAATTAATCTTTTCCAAAAATGCTTCCCATGAGTGCTGCCATAAGGCTGTCACGTATTCGCCTCTGCATTGGGCTTTAATGGCATTGAAACTTGTGGTTGCCAGGAAACACTTGATAATATTTTGGGCCGCAATTGTGTGTCATGCTGGGAATATGACCCATCTCCTTTGCGCTTGAATTTCTCCTTGTATTGTGGGCATGTCTTTAATATTTCATTTGGTTTTTAAATCGTAAAACCATCCAAACCCCAGGAGGAGCATAACACCGGAAAGTACTGGAACTTACAGTCCAACTTACTCCCACTTACTCCAACAGTGGCAGCCTAAGTGTTTTTCTTACTGAGAGAGTTTTGCTGTAACCCATTGTGTGCTAACTGTTCTCTGTAACCACTATTTCCTTGTACACTCCCCCTGGGATATATAAAAGAAAATGGGCATTGAAGACACAGTAATGTAGCAATACATAAAAATAACACTGAGTATACAATATAAGTGTGAGGGCTGAATGGAATTGAGAAAAAGGGGGGTTTAAATGCTCAGTGGAGCCTAGATTTGGCTATAACTGCACCCGTGTTTGGGAGGCTTCTAAAAGCAAATCCCCATCCTACACTTGAATACGCTGAATTATTTCCATTTTCCAAAAACCGCAAGCTTGCTTTCGGATTTTCGAAGTGAATAAGACTACAAGCTAAAGCCCTGACTAATGGCCAAAATGTAGGATCCACCTCCTATTTAAAAAACAAAACGGAACAGATAGTTACCTATTTTTTGCAAAATACAAGTATTCTCAAGAAAAAATTGCAAACAAATGTGTTATGGCAACAATACAACAATACTTGGAAATGTAGTGGCTTGGATTAATATAACTACAGAAAGGGCTAAGTTATGTGACAAAATAAATCAATGTTTGGGTTAAAATAGCTACAGTAGTGACATTACTTAAAAAGGAAAGTCCCGTCACAAAAAAAACTATTCTGGTTCACACAGGACACAAATTGTATCTTGGGTAATAGCCTGGTATTATTAGACCCTCCCTATTCCACCCCAACATCCTCTCTAAACAGGCTTTATCACTTTTAATAATGAATGGTTCACAGTCAAATTGATTTGTTTGGGATTAAATAAAATGACTTGTTTGATTGTATCCTTACTTGATGAACAGGTTAATTACGTATGTGCTAATCATGGTCAGGAGTAAGAAAAGGACCATTAGACAGGTGATCTTAACCTGTTGATTCAAACTGTGTGAGCACTGCTAAAGATGTGGAAGAAACAATCCTGCTATTGTTGTGTCTTTATCTGAGCTGTGGGAAATCAGCTTTCCCAACAGCTGAGGATAAACATACTTCTCACAGAGCTCGGTGACTTTAAGCAATCGGCACAGATTGAGCGTAAGAATGCTGTCTAGATTGGGCCTGACCAAGATTTACAATATGTAATAACAATTCCATCCATGGAGAGGAAGTCATTATGAGTGCAAGGATTATTTTTATGAAACTGTGGTCCTATATCTTTAAAACAACTCATGAGTATACACTTTTATTTTGAAAATTAAAAAAGGCTTCCTAAAACAGCTGGGAACTAGTTTTTAGCATTCCTCAAATAAGAGGATTTAGTCGCTTTGATTGGAGCTATTTTCAGAGGTGGATTGATACACGTATGGTAGGCAGGACAATGTGGGACTTGATCAAATGTAACGACTGCAAAAGTTGATGGCAATGTGAATATCCCCGGGGCCAATGATGAGTTTTTCACCCAAGATACTATTTGGGAGACTTTTCATTCTATTCCCCCCCCCCCCCTAAACATCTTCTTCCCTCTGTTCTCATCTGACCTCTTCCCTCATCTCATTCCTCCCATCCCTTTAGCTCCCACTTCCTCTCCTCTTCTTCCCCCCAAGCGGACGTCACAGGTGACAGAGGCATCACCCCAGCAGGTAAAAACAGGTCAAGTGTTATTCCATGATGTTGAAATGGAGGTGGAGGAGATATGAGAGACATTAGGGGAGGACAAGGGCTTGAAAGTGTTTCAAAGACAGTGACAGTATTTCAATTAGAGATGAGAGTGGGAGTTTAAAGAGGTTTTTGCTATTTTCAACTTTAGCCTACACCCAACCACTCACTCAACCTCTGTGTTGCCTTTTCATTTCTCACAAAATGATTGAAACATCATGGACTTCAAACGTATTAAGACGTTATTTTACTAAGGGCGCTCCCAATGAGATGTGTTGTCCAATGAGAACATGAATTTAGATTGTTAGCCCTGTCTGCACATCTATCAACTTCCCTAACAAGTGACAGGAAGTTTATCAATATTTTATGGGCGACCTTAAACTCTAATGGTACAGTATAACAGGGAACTACCTCACTACCTCTCTACTTCTGTCAGAGACACTCGCATCAGAAGATATAGGACCACTTGCTGCAACGAATGATTACATACTTATATGTGGCGTAGTGCTCTGCTCTCCCGAGGGTTCCCTGGGGAATCGTAGTTCAGCAGCACAGGGAAGATAAATGAGACAATTAAACGGTGCTCGATGGCACCTCGGTGACTAATGGCTTTCCCTTCCTGCTTGTCTGAGCGCAGACAAACACAGTAGTAAGCATCAAGCAGTGTGTTTACTGTTGCATTGAAGGACACGTGTTGTGTGTTTATGTGATTGTCTCACTACTGTATGTAGGCTGGAGGTCTGTTTCTGCATCTGCCAGAATTGAACATAGTAGAACAGTGAGATTACAAGATGAAACCAAAAGAACAGCTGCAGTTTGAAAAAAACAATGATTATTTATTATATCCTTATCCTTTATTTAATTAATGTACTGAACATCTGTATGGTGTTTTTTGTTTGTTTTACATGAGAATTTCGCAAGAAAAAACGCAACACAAACCTTTAAACTTCTACCTATAGTGTTTCCAGCATTAGCTGTTAGCATGTTAGCAGCTAATGTTAGCAAGTCTGACTAACCTATCACTTCTTTATACATCCATGGGTGATACTTACGTGCTGGCACACTGAATATAAGTTTGATTAAGCAAAGCAAAAGTTAGCATGTAAGCTAACTTATTACGTTTTTATGGCTCTGTATACCCAAGACGACTTTAACATATGTGCTGGGTTAATGTAACACACGTTGTTTACAGTGACTACTTCTGTGTGTGTTTGTGGCAGGGGTGGGCGTGGGGTTTTCCTGCCTTTACTTCCTGTTGTTCACCATATTAAAGGCTAACAGTCCACTGGGAGTAGACAGATAGGACAGTCATGTGGTAATTAGCTCTGCTCATTAAAAGTGACCTCAGGCTTTGTTCTGCCATCTGGATACACTGTCCTACCTCCTGTTAGACATGTGTGTGTCTGTGAGTGAGTGAAGGACATGATTTCCTGGAGGGGAAATGAGCCCACCTGTGGTATATTGTTATCTTCAAATGTTCCTCTCTGCTTAGATATCTGTGCTTTATTTGTACCTTGTGTAGCAGCTAAAACTGGCGTTTTCATTCATGTGAAGAAGAGCTTTTTGCTGTCATTTCTTTTTTTACTTTGATGAACTTTTAATATTCATACCACTGTTCAGTGTCTCCTATGTTGATACAGCTAACCATACTCCCTGGGGTTCAATACGAGTTGTAAAGCTCTGACTCACCACAATACTCTTTGCATCCTAAAGGCTTGTTTATGCTTTTTGTCCCAAATGCCTGTTCAGAAATTTGAAAAAGGGCATTTGTGTATTCTACAACCTCAGCTTGGAATTAGTCGCAGAATGTCGCAGTGCATTCAACTTGTTAAAATCCAAAAGAAAAGAATCAAGGGCATAACCTTAACACATCGATGTTTTCTCATAATATTATAAAATACAATAAAATAAGTAAATTCATGAAAAAAAAGAGTCCAACTCGCATTGGGTTGCGCAACAAAGTAACAATAAAGGAACCTTGTAACACTATGCCGCCTCTGCTCATCACATTCATTCACATGTGAATTACATTCTATAGAGCAAATTCACTAGGCCATTGTCTGTGTGTGCGTGGTCATCTGATTTTTAATTATATTTTAGAATGTGAGGGGGTGGACCACGAGGAGGTCTGTTTAGCCTGGAAAGAGAATAATGGCCACATTAAATTCCATTCATCGTAGACCTAAAGGAGTCAGGTTGAATATCGAGGACAGCCAACATATCCAAATTGAATCAACCTCTTATCAAACATCTGTATTGACATCTGTCATGACATCACTTATGACAGTAAGTCGCTCTTGCCTGGCGTACGTTGTGGTAAATAGGAATGGCAGCTATCAGACTGGCGCAGGGGGAGCAGTGAGTCATACCACCCTGTTCACTAGAACCCCATTTCCTTCCCGATCTCGTGTGATGTGAGGGAGTGAGGGAGAAACAGACACAGCGGCGGGGTGAGACAAGTGAGAAGTATGCACGTCTGCAGCATAATTCATGGTGTATAGGAGGGAGTATTGTAGTGTGTGTGAGAGAGAAAACAGCAAGAAGAACACAGTAGGTTTGTTGAGCAGCTCTCTGCAGGACAAAAGCATCTTTCTAAGACACTTGACTTGTCGATTACAGAGAGTGCAGGCAGCGCACATTTCATGCAAGTTACACACGCTCCAGTTCAGATTTAATATATATTTGCTGCTTGGATTTGTTAGAGCCAATACAGCAGTATTGTTGCACATGTTTATTTCTGTATATCTTGTCTATTTTTATGCAATTTAATATAATCTTACTCTACTTTAACAAGGTTTAATAGAAAAATGCTAATTTGTTTATTGTAGAATTAATTTGAATCTTTTTTTTTTTAAGATACAATGTGTGTGAAACTATGTTTATGTTATAGATGTTAACTGTCAAAAATGATACGGTTTGTAACCTCTTAAAGTGAATCTACTTGTTTATTAAACATTTTTTTAATGTTTCTTTAAATCCTGAAGGACTTTTATAGGGCTAAATGAAAAATGAATTTAGAAAAAAAAAGGTTAATTTATTTCCCATCCTGAATAATCCAATGACCACTGAGATCTATTTTTCAGGAAGCCCCAACTCCCAAAGTGGGAACCACCAGTATCAAAATTATAGAATATTTCATAAAATGTGAAAGAACTCAAAAACAGAAGAAGTGAATTACTTTACATTTATTTTTAGTAGAATAATAGTTGAGATGTCATACTAACTAACATAATGTTACACTGGCTCATACTGTACATCAAACCATAACACAACATAAACAATCATATTAAAAGCAATTAAATAAGTATGCAAACAAACACATTAAGTTAAATAATATAATGAATGTGTACCACTTGAATATAAATAAATAGGATTTTAAAAAAATCTTTCAAATCACTGTAGCAGAAACTGCAATTAGCTTATGATTCATGTTCTAATAAAAATCATCGAGGGTTACTAAGGTTATTTTAAATGTAGGCGCTCACTCTCAAACACTCTCATATTTACATGTGATTCAGATGGTGAGTTTATCACTGACAACTGCTATCAAAAATAATTAGGTTAGTGTGTGTGTGTGTGTGTGTGTGTGTGTGTGTGTATGTGTGTGTGTGTGTGTGTGTGTGTGTGTGTGTGTGTGTGTGTGTGTGTGTGCGTGTGCGTGTGCGTGTGTGCGTGTGTGTGTGTGAGATTTGCATACTAAAGTCAGTGTCAGTATGACGAACTGTTGCTAAGCAGTGTCGGTTGCTAGGTGGTGGAAGGGGGAGGGGAGACAGGTTTGCAGTTAGGTATGAAGTCTGAGGGCTTACCTCTGTGTGTGTGTGTGTGTATGTGTGTGTGTGTGTGTGTGTGTGTGTGTGTGTGTGTGTGTGTGTGTGTGTGTGTGTGTGTGTGTGTGTGTGTGTGTGTGTGTTTCCATGGACTTTTTTTGGTTTAAATATTGATACTGCACTGTGGGGGAAAAAATATGATTTCTACCATAAAAAAGCAATTTGGAGGTTATTTCAATCTCTTCACCACGTTAAAAAGGAAGGTGAATCGCAGTTAAACTAAAAGTCTAATATATAACATTTAATAATGTTGATCTTTTAATTATAATAAGTTACTAATTTATATACAGACCAAAAAATGCTGTCTAGCAGTGTAAGATTCAGCAATGGAATGAGGATTATGGGTAATTTATTTTGTCTTCGTTGCAGATTCATCAAGGTGCAAATATCTGGCAGGAGAACACAGAGTGCAAACGGAACACTCAGCTTTCCCCGGGACAATTACTGTATAATAGGCGGCAGGGGAAAGCCTTGTAGTTTTCTGGAATCCCTCTGTGTGCGTTCACATTTTTTTCCAGCTTCATTTTCACATTCTAGACTGGCTTTCAGGCCTCTAGCTCTTTTCTTTTATGTGCTCATATCTTCTGTTTCTTTATCAGTTCCTCTTAACATACTGTGCATCCCTAGCTGGTGTCGTTGCTCCTGTCAGATGGCGTCTGATCCAGTTGGGTGAAGGAGACGGTGGGGGTGTTGGCGGGGCGAGACACAGGCAGCCATTTGTACTCGAGGTCCTGAGATGGCGGGTCCAAACACCAGTCGTAGTGATTCAACAGGTACATGCACGCTTCCTGGGCAGCAAAAAAAGAAAAGAGCAAGCGTTCTTATTATCGCTGCACCAACCTAAATGTAACTGGATGATATGAAAAGTTAAAATGCAACAGTGATGGAAGTGATGAGTTATAGCAGTTGAAAAAAACAAATGTTAAACCAGAAGGCAAAGCGAGAGACTCCGCCAACGCTAAATACGTCTCCAACTTTTGAAGCTACAGCCTCCATAACACTCCGTTTGTTGTTTGTTGTTATTTGGCAGATTTTAAAGTAGGAGTGCAACGCAACACATTTTAGACGCCAAGCTGAAACTGAACATTTGGTCCCCAGCACTTTGACTCAAATCTTAAACATTTTCTGAAAATCTGTGATCATTTCAGCATTTATGGCAAAGCTTTGGCTGGTGGCTCCGGGAGACGTATTCATGCCTCTTATAGAATAGTATTAATTATATCCTGATAGATAAAAGGGAGGCTTTTGGTTCGATTTGAGGACAAAGTAAGCTAAGTATGAAGCATTATATGAGGCTGAGGAAAGAGGAGATGTCTGGGTAACACTGAACTGACTTTAAACAGGAAGGACAAGTAAATCATTCTTTATTTATAGTATTTGATTCTTTTTCATGGTCTTATTTATTTTAAGTAATGTATTGTCAGTTTCTTAAATTAATCGTTTTTTTATTATAACAATGCTTATTTTGTTGACTTCTAGTGTGAAAAATAATAAATAAGACTGTATAATTACATTCCCCCCCCCCCCCCCCGAAACAATTAATATCAAATTCTCATGTAATTTGTGATAAAGTTGAACAACTACAAACGCTGCTTATTTTTAATTCTCACTCAATAGCTTCCAGGTCTCATGATACTAAAGCTAACACTCCCTATTGCCACAGAGCAATCACATTCACCAGTATAACCCAGTTTGTCCCGCCTCCCTCCGCTTTTAGAATGAGGATGTTCCTGATAGAGGGGGAGGAGCAGGATGAATGAACAGGAGGATGGAGGAGGGGAGGAAAGAAGCGAGGGATTTGGGGAAAGATGGTGATGATGGGGGTGGGAGGAAGGATGGAGGAAGGATGGAGGAAGGAGGCGATGAGTCACTTCTCTGACCTAGATCCCTGTGGTCTACTTTTTTTTTTACTCTGATCACGCCCAACTGTGTGTGGGTGTGGGTGTGGGTGTGGGTGTGGGTGTGGGTGTGGGTGTGTGTTGGCATGTGCAAGTGGTCAGTCTTCTGACAGCCAATCAGACACACTCTACACCTAAGAGGTTTGTTAGAACTAACAGAGCAGGTTTATGTGAACATTATTAGTGCAAAAACAAGGTGATGGAGAGTGTGTGTGTGTGTGTGTGTGTGTGTGTGTGTGTGTGTGTGTGTGTGTGTGTGTGTGTGTGTGTGTGTGTGTGTGTGTGTGTGTGTGTGTGTGTGTGTGTGTGTGTGTGTGTGTGTGTGTGTGTGTGTGTGTGTGTGTGTGTGTGTGTGTATCTACATGTATCACATAGCAGTGTTGGCTTATGCTGGTAATATTGCCAAGAGCAACATTTTTACTAGAGAGACTTAGGGAGACGGTTTGACCCCGTTGCCATGGATGACATCATGTTTCTGGATTAATTCAGACTGATTGGTCAACGGTTGACCAGCCTGTGCAATCAAATATTTATGAATATATGAAAGAAACTGGTCAATATCTGATGACATTAAGTAAGAAGGAATTTATAAATATATCTAATGAAATGAATTTAGAAAAATATACATATTTAAAATAAGATGTATATATCATACAAATGTTTTTTTGTTTTTTTTCCTCTGAAGCACCTACTAGGGTTTTCAAAGGAAGTTGTAAATATCTGTCGTCTTTTTTTTATAATGTCATGACCCTGTAAAAAAGATATATAAAATTGTTGTTATTTTGGTTGCACAGGGGTTATTTATGGTGCTGCTAGACTGCTTGTAATTACAGTTACGTAACTCCTGTTATGTACAGCTGGTAGGCGAGCAAACTGTTTTGAAACTGCAGTGAAAGTGCTTGTTTGGAAAGGCTTAACGCCTACAAATACATATTGAAACAGAATTTTCCTTTGGATAAAAAAATGTTGTGAATTTTGGTCATTTTTTTCAAAGCATTTTGACTTTTGAACTCAAATATGTAAAGAACTTTAAGAAATTAAAAACATTAAGACGGATTTTCCACTGTCCATTTGGAGAGCATCAGTATGAGAGTTATGTGGGGCATACCTTATTCCGTTCAACCCACTCATTTGAGGAATAAAAGACAAGGAGCTAGGTTATCTATAATACGTAATCCAGTTTAAAATAATGAGATTGTCCTGCTGAACAAATAGGAGAGCTGAATGAGGAGAGAGCAGATCATTAAACCGCTTTGACATTTCACCGGAGCACCATTCAATCAGGCCAAACATTTACAATGACTCATTGTGTGTGTGTGTGTGTGTGTGTTGTGTGTTGTGTGTTGTGTGTTGTGTGTTGTGTGTTGTGTGTTGTGTGTTGTGTGTTGTGTGTTGTGTGTTGTGTGTTGCGTGTGTGTGCGTGTGCGTGTGCGTGTGTGTGTGTGTGTATGATTGAGTCATCGCTCAATTTGCATTAACAATGGCTTGCAGCAACACCCCCATAGTGTGTAGCTCATCAATAATCTGAGAAGACAACATAACGTTTCCGTTTTTGTAATCTGTTAAATAACATACTTGACAGCTAGGGTGGGTAATGTGTTTAAGAGACATTGTTGTCATATATGCAATTAGTTGGAATTCTCTTTACATCCTGACAGCAATCGATAAATGCAATTGTTCTGCTTTGACAAAAAGAAAAAGGACATTTTGAATCTTTCGCAAGAGAACAACCCTTAAAAGCACGGGCTGTCAGTGTTGTGAACGTTTGGTAGTATAGGTTTAGTACTTGTTTCATACAGTTCAGTATGTATCCAATTAAAACCTTTGGAATCTGTCTCCGTTTGTTTTCAGGTTGGTGTCACCCTTCAATCCACAGCTGTTTCCAGTAGGAACGTCCTCACATGGGAAATACATCTCTGTCCTTCCTGTTGTCACATGTGCGTATGTGTGTCCCCTGAGTGTAAAGGCAATGGTGGCTATGGAGAGCGCTGTGGGGACTGGCAGGTGTTTTTCAACAGGACAATATGTACCTGGGCTCTCTGACTCTCGTTCTGTAATGACTTATAAACACACACACACACACAGCCAAGCATTTCATCGTTCCCATGAGAAGTGCTCACGGTTCACTTCTCTATTCCTATATATATCTTTCTTCTTTCTTTGCCGTATTGTGTCAGTCCTCTAGAGTCTTAGTAGTGTTGTTGCTTCTATAATTGACACATAAGGGTTTTCCCAAAGAACTTCCCAATTGTCACTTCTGCTTTGGTTATACAGTACATTCCTATTGTGTGTGTGTGTGCGTGCGTGCGTGCGTGCGTGTGTGTGTGTGTGTGTGTATGTGTGTGTGTTTGTGACAGAGTTTTGAGCAAATAAATAAAATCACCTTAAGGAAGACATCTGTAAGTTTAGTTCCAATGCAGTTTCTTGGTCCGTTGCCGAATGAACACAGGAAGTGCTCCTGGCCTGCGTTCCTGCAATACAAGAAATACGTGGTTACAGATAAAAATGCAAAAAATTGTATTCCAGCATTAATAGAAGTTCACTTTGTTTATATCTCATTCAGAAATGAATGCGGGTGTGGGAAGGGAACATTCTAGCAGACTAGGCTTGGACTATATGTTGAATTTCCCTGTCTAACCCGCCAACTTTAACCAACCTATTGGTGATTGCTGATATATCTGCAGTATCTGTGTTTGTGGCCTGAGCTAAGCTTGGTTTAAGGGAGTCCCCAAACCCAATTTTCTGCAAATGTAATCATGGAAGAGCTTGGTGCAACAAAGAATACAAAATAACCTATAGAGTATAACTATAATTTTTGAACTTGTCGCAACCACAACCACACCAAAATGAACAATTAGAATACAAAAAATCTTCTTTAAGTGTCTATTATGTTTTAGAAAAATGATGAACACACTGATGTTGAAATGACTTCGAACTGGATAAATAGGACAATCCAAAGTGCATGTCATTGGCCTTGACTGAAGTCGTTGCTCTCTAAATGCTACATTTGGAGAGCTAGTTAGTTCTGTTTTGAGCATCAAGAGAAAATCACATGGACAGAAATAAACCGTCACAGCGCAGGCCTGAGACAACAACTTGACACAAGCTGACTCTCTGATTCTCCGCCATATCACTCTAACTATATATTTTTTCTTTAAAAAATATACAAAAAAAAGAGATTCTGGTTGTTTCCATCTGACAGGTTTGTCAACAGGCTTCTTATGCAGGCCTTCTCTCCCCTCTCACCACTAATGCATCCTGTCTTCCTGAAACCTGAGCTCTGATTAAAGGCAAACAGGAAGCATTAGCAGTGTGTATCGTCTGGGTCCAGTGTGTGAGAGGCTTTGTGTTTGTGAGAGATAGAGAGAAGGGAGAATGTTAGCTGTTCTCTGCAGCATCTGTCTAATGGTTTAATGTACAATTAGGTTCATCCTGAGAGAGCAAGATGTGCAGCAAGGCTGAGACAGGGAGAGAGAGGAAGTCTTGCAACACAGTCCATCATGAGTCTATATCAAATATGCTCAATGGGTCGCAAGGCAATGAAAGAAGTCTCATCTATTGTACAGTATCATTTATTTGTTCTTACTATATAGTATGAAAACAAAGCAGTTTAAAATGCCACAGCAGAGCTTTGAGGCTAATAAGAATAACATTGAATATTTCTTGTAAAGTATTTGTTGTTTTGAAGGCTTTAAAAGTCAAAAATGCTCAAAAACCAGATCAGACTTTGTGCCCATATATTCTTTAACTTTAATTCTATATACAATGAAGAAGTTGAAAAGTAACTGGTAATCAATTGTAAATTCAACTTATTCGAACTCAATTTATACTGTACCAAATTATTTAATTATTTCTAGCAAACTTTAAAGACATTTTAGGAAATTACAAACTTGTAAAATAAAACATCCAATCTGCTATCAGTGATGGATTATAAATATAAAAATGTACTCAAGTCTCGTACTTAGGTAAGTAATATTTTGATATACTTGTACTTTACTTTACTTGAGTATTTCCATTGTAATGCTTTCATAATACTTGTTACTACACTACATTCATTTAACACTAATAGTTAGTAGCTACTATTTACATATTCAAAAACATAATATGATAATATGATAGGACACAGTTTTGTACTACTAACCTAACCAGGATTTGAAAGACGAGCCGTTCTGCATACTGAATACTATTTTGATACTTGAAGGAAATGTTGCAGTTCTTAAATTATAAGTACGGTAGTATTATAAGGCTTTAAGAGTTTACTTTTACTTAGGAAAGGATCAGAGTACTTTTTCCACCTCTGTCTATCAGATTTAAATGAATAGAAAAATTCCTGAATGATACGTACAATTGTATTCTTCCATTAAAACACAGCCCATGAAACACCTACATAACCATGGTAACATTCTAAAAGGACTGAAATGCATACAGTGGTTAATTTATAGAATGGGAGAAAAACGTATCTAGCATCCAAAATCTAATTTGCTATCTTATATTTAAATGTTAATTTAAGCTTTTTTGTGTAGACAAAAAGGAAACTCCCATGTTCTGAGATTTATTCAAAACTAGTAACACAACCGGCTGCAGTAGATTGGATTTGTATCAGTGTTTGGTTTCCGATCCATTTATCTACGGCCGGAGCCTGTGTGGGCGTTTGGCTGAAAGGATGTTAACCTGCCGGCTCTACTATTAGCCTCCAACTGGAAAAGCACACAAACACACAGACCGATGATACAGCACACACACGAGCAAACAATATATGCAATTATGGCACAGAAGCACACACAGATGATGTGGTTAAATGTAGTTATTGTAGGTTGGGCTTGTTATGTAACAGGACTGCAGTCATTAAGTCAAACAGCCAGGTGGCAAGGAAAGGAGCCAGGCAACTATCAAGGCAGACAGGAAGAGAGTCTCCAGGAAGACGGACAGATGGAGAGAGAAAGAGGCAGGTAGGAGGAAAGGGAAACAGACCGGAAGGTAATTAGAGGGTTTAAAGAGTTCATACAGCAAACAAACAAACAGACAGACAGACAGAGAGAGAGACAGGAATATCCTGGGGTTGATGCACTGGTTTGAGCAGCAATTAAGACACAAACTAGAACAATATATAAATCCAAACTCCTGCACATACAATTATTTTATCTCCCATCCCAGAGTCAAACAGCTCACACATATAGTTGGATTTCGTAAAAAAATAGGATGAAAAATTTAGTTTTTAGTAAAGAAATACACAAAAGAGGGCATTTTTGGGGGTAATAAGTATTGAGTTTATCAATTTTGGGTTGTTATCAAAATCACCGTCCTTATTATAAATGTAAAGAAAAATAATAATTATAATCAAATTCAAACAGCCTGACAAGTTGAAATGGAATTAATATTCCCAAAAGTATCAAATATAGCAGGTAATAAGGTGAAAATATAAACGATAATTTATTTTAAAGTTCATGATTAATTAAATATTTTGCAAGTAAATGATTGATTAGTTGTAACGGCAGCAGCATCTGGGATTAAAGCAAACTTAACAGTTATTAATTGCAATGAAGGATCATTAGTGTGGCTCAATGTAATAGCTTTTGACCACAATGTAGATCTACACAGAAAGATGTGCTACTGTTTTTATTGGGATTTTATTACTTTGATACAACACAAGACTTATCCTGAAGTATCATGTTTTGAGCTATGAACACAATTTTAGGGCATGCCAATGTTACGTTTGTTATTATTTTTGTTATATTTTTCTTCATCCTTGCTAGAGTTTACATCATAATGTCTCCTATGACTCATTTCTAAACCCCATCCCAAGGGAAAGGGCAGGATGTACACACACTCACACGCCCCTCACCAACACAAAGTGCAAGGGGAATCCCCATTGGTAAAAACCAGTATGAGGTAGATAGTTACCATGGCAGCAGCTACCCGTCTATCCATTCATAGATGTATGTCATTAACATAGACTTCAGTCAATTTTAAATGTTACCCATTACCATTCATTGTGTCATGCATAAGCAGATCAGCACAAATATCTTCCTTTATCAATATATTTAAAGTGTAATGCATTTCCAAATATAATAATGAATATATTTTTCAAATATTATTATTCTAATGTATTCATCAATATTTTTTCTTTTTTTAGTGAAATAATTTTGAGGCTATAAAAAATATCTTGAATGGATGAATAATAATAAAAAAGGAAATATACTTTGAAACTTGATATATCCACCTTGTGACCTAGTAATTTAGGTTTGGCTGAAGAACACATTTAATTGTAAAATAAATCGTTTTTCTATAAACTGAATCATTGTTTGACCTTGACAAATGTTCACCAAGCAGTAGAGGACGATCAGACACTGCTTTATGATAATGGAAAAAAAAATGCCTAAACTGATGCAGTTAAAAGTGTGTGGGGGGGCTTCTTTTTACTTGTCAATGCAACTAAAATGATTTTAGTGTGTTTACAGTATTTAACAGGGAAGCCCCAGACTAAAAGAGGACATTTTTATTTTAGAGGAATCACCCAGCAGTATAGGATCATCTCTGACTCATGTTTCTGTATACCATCCGACTCCACAGGACACACACACACACACACACACACACACACACACACACACACACACACACACACACACACACACACACACACACACACACACACACACACACACACACACACACACACACACACACACACACACACACACACACACACACACACACACACACACACACACACACACACACACACACACACACACACACACACACACACACACACACACACACACACCCCTACCTGGGGGAATCCCTATTGGTAAAGAAGGTGTCAGGTGACTAGTTTCCATGGCAGCAGCTACCTACATACATACATTCATTCATAGATTCCCCTCACCCTGCTGCTCTATCGCCTGAATGAACAAGCATGAATGAGAATAAAAAGGTTGAATGGATGGAGTGGATGAATAGAAAATCGGTTCAATGAGAGAGTGAACTGGTAAATATCAGGTTCCATTTTTAACAGAGCAGGTAGCAGAACGAGTGAGAGATGAAAAAACAAAAGCTGTTAACATGTGTGTCCTTAGTATTGTTTTCCTCAAATCCAATCGTTATAGCTATCTCACCGTGCACTACAGCATATGTGAGAGTGATCCCGTCATATTTGAGCTTTATCTGCATCGATTGCCATGGCAACAATGTGGGCGTGCGTATATATGGGGTGATTTTACAATAAAAAAATCATGAAGCAAGCTGCAGTCTAGACTGAATATATTATGAGTCTGCTTTGAATGGAAATATTATTATGACTAAATGAATAGATGTCATTTCATGTATCTAGAAAAAACCCAAACTGTTGCCAACCTGCAATCTGATCAGGACTCATGAAATGGGCAAGATCATGGTCAAATATATAACTCAGCACGGTGTATTATATATTAATCAATTTGATATAGACTGTAGCTGCATAGATTTGTATTGAGTGCCATCACAATACCCACAGAGAGAGAGGATTATATTGTTTTTGTTTTGATGGGTTCATCAACATCGATTTGTGTATAAATGGTATAATATACAGTACACATACATGTAAAAACACTAAACCTCATACATTTTTCTTTTGAATTCCAATTACTACTTGTGTTGTGTTTCCTTTTCTTTTATCTTGAATGTATTAACTCTGTATCTCTTTACTGTAAGGAGTACGCACCACAATCCAATATCCGACATGAGGTCTAAGCTTAATAAACGGAAACCCTAAACAACAAATCTCAGCTCGTTACCTCCCGCTCCATCTCTCCGGCAGGAAGTCGTCCGGCTGCTGGAACACCTCCGGGTCCCGGTGGACGGAGTGGCTGATATAGATCGCCCCGTAATCCTTTGGGACATGAAACCCTGCGAGTGTGGAATCCTAAACACACACAGAAGGAGAAATCACATTTTTATATCCTAGTGTGAAAACGGATAATTCACTGAGAGTTGGAAAGTAAGATGTTCTCCTAAATGACCATTACTGAACCTGATTGGATAAACGTACTGCTAATGTGTTTTGCATTTTTTTTTTTTTTACCTTTTATTATCAAAGCGCTTGTATTTCAAAGACTCAAAGCAGATGTGTCTGTCATGACATTTTAGAAAATGTAAACACAATGTTACCTGCAATAACGCAACTTATATGCTTTAATATGTTATTAAAAAACCTTTTTACCAAAACATTATGGGAGTTATCTTCAAAACTGATGTGCTTCTCAAATGAAACATTTGTTCCACTTTTAATAAAATGTCCCCTAGTGGATTTTCACTAAGCTTTTTATTGAAAGGATTCAACTAGGGGCAAAAAGACCACTCGCCCATTTGTTGCCCTTTTAATTCACCTTTGCACTACATCCATTAGTAGCTGCACTAATGGACTGCCACAGAACAGGATCACTGTTTTGTGTTTCTTCTCCGCTTCTCTTTTCTGGAGTGGAGAATCTTTTAACAATCTTTTTATTTTTGTACTGCTTCTCACTGAGAGATGCCTCTGCCATTGCCGAGTTCATTTCTCTCCCCCTCTTGTTCTAAGACACACACATGCACAGTAAACACACTATTGCATATTTTAGTTCTACCTGGATGAAGCTTCTACTTTTTCCACCTGATCGTGAATACTAATAATCTCTGCCTTTCCTAGACGCCTCCCTGCACACACTAACATCTCATAAACTCTTTACCCTCCAGTTCACACTTGCTTTTCTTTGTAACACTGGTGTTTGAGGTTATAAAAAAGGTATTGTCAGAAGTGAGGGCAACTCTTTCTGTTTGGGATCCTTGTTAATCATTTTATGTTAAAACATAACTGAGTAGAAAGGAAGATTTAAAATCGCATGTCATTCTTATCTGGCAAAAATTATTTTGCTCCAGGATATAATCATTAAAACAGGCTTAAAACCCTTAAAATGTCAATTAAACAAGGGCTACTGAAATTGCTGAAGTCACACTTGTATTGGCTAACGCTCCAACACGTTGAACGTGATTGGCTAAGGGATTGGAAATCTTTAACGGGTTGACCCAGACCCGGCGCCGTGGGGGCCAGGGCCAGGCCCTCCCATCTGACATTCCTGCCCTCCTCCAATAAACACATTTGTTTTTATTATAAAAATATTATTCTTTTTTTTAATTATAAACTGTGAACTTTAGTGCTACGATGTATGTGATGTCAGATATTAATATAAGAGTAATAAATGAAAATCAGCTATGAAATACTATATGACATTAAAACAAGAATACAGTTTAAAAGGAGAGTGATTAGTAAAATATCCATAAAGAAAAATCTGTTTACAGTTCTGTTTCATATGGGTGTCGCTGTCGAGAGATGTATTCATAGATCTCTTGATGTTGCTCTCAAAATGCACCAGATTGATGCTTTTAACTTCAATATTTAAAAAAAATCTTCCCGGGGGAGCATGCGACCGGACCCCCTAGGAGGTTAGGTCCACCCCCCACTAAAAATAAATAGCTCTTTACCCTGCTTACACCTGCCTTGAGCTGATTATCAAGCCTTCATTGTAGAAGTCGCAGGTGTACTGTGTATGTGCGTGTGGGGAGTGTTGCAGTAGAAAATTCAGCTGTAGCGCCCGGGACATTAATGGGAAACCCTAAATGTCTGATCACGTCAAGCTACCCCACAGCACCCCCAAAACAAAATCTCTGGCGCCGCCACTGGCCGCGGCACATGGCGGTTTTGTGTGCCTCCCATGAAAATCATATGCCCTCTCTGTAGATTTGTGCTGGCGCGGGTCTTGGTTGACCAATCACAAATGAGTCGGCTAGCTAACCAATCAGAGCAGACTGAGTTCTGGTTTCAGACAGAGGGTGAAAAGAGGTGCTGCAGCACAGACAGTATGAGAAAAATAAAGAGCTTTTTGAACATTAAAGCATGTAGACTTATTACAGTAGTGGCACAAAGTACAAAAATGAACCTGCAATTTAGAATAATATGTCCTCTTTGAGAAACATTTGTCTTACATCAAAAAAGGACTTTGTTATATCCTTTTAAGTGAAAAACAATCCTAAATAATGTAATCGTAATAAATGATAAGGTCCCCCTGCATCAATAAAGGCTGAACGTAAAAACATTCTATAAAAAAAGATAAAGAAAAAGGATTTGATTCATCTGGATTTGGTTACATTATGTAGGCAATATTGGCTCTTTGTCATCAATTGCAACTGTAAGTAGTCTCAAAAAGAGCTACTTTTGTACATCTACTATTTTTATATTGTCTACTTGATCCAGCATAGATATTGTTGAACTCTTTCCCCCTTGATAATAACTAATCCATGTTGCGTTTTTGTATATTCTTCTATATCCTGACCCTTGTGGATTCCTAATTCTTTCTTCTCTAACACCCACTAGTCAGGAACCAGTATCCTAACGAGTCTGTCAGGAATCAGAGTGTACCGGTGCGTTTGCCAGAATTGACAAATGACTTTCCACTCGACTTCACAGAGTCACCAGCAGCGCACATCAATCCCACCGCCAAGCTCCGGCCACCCCACACCCTTCCTTCCTTCCGGGGAAGCGGAGCCAATCAATCGCAGAGACGGATCGATTGCTCTGATTGAGCTGTTATGTAAGTCTGTTTGATGAGGTCATAGTGATCAAAACAGAGCCGGTGCGAGGGTTAGCAGCAGTCCAATAAAGAGACGGGACTTTGCTACATTTGGGATTCTATTGACTCACAGTGTTGAGGTCAAACCAGAAAGCAATCACTTTAATTCCTAAAAATCAATGGTGGAACAAATATACAGTAGGCCTACGGAATATCAGCTGCTTATGTGTATAGCACGCAGATGTACACAACATAACAGGTCATAAACGAGAATATTAAAAACTGAAATAGATAATAAGTCAGTAAACAAATGGATATGATGGCTGCATGGAGCTTTTTAGAATAAACAAGGCATGTACATGTTATAAAACAGGCATGCAGTAAATACCAGTCCAAATAAATGCCAGTTACATGTCTAATGACATTTCACGTATCATGTTGCCATTAAAACACATGCTGCTTAAATAGTGTGAGTCAGACCTCTGTGAGAACGGACATGCATGTTAGTTTTAATAAATGTAATGGCACTTGTTTACCTGTCTTGTTCTACTGCACTTTCTGTCACACCTGCAGAAAAACGTTCCAAAAGAAAAGTCTCAAATAAATCTTAAAAAATCACTATTAACTAAAAGTAAGATTGACCATCTGGCATTATTTAGTGCAGGACTTGTAATATTTACTATAAAGTGTTTGTGTTTCAAAATTGGTAGTGTTCCGGACACACAAGAAGACATTGACAGTATATCATTTTATCTACAAAGTAACATGTGATGTCGCCATCTAGTGGAGAGGAGAGTGAGGCAGAAACCGCTAAACATAAGGGGAACATAACTCCATAAAAAAAGAACAAATAAGACTCTCATGATGTGTACAGAAGGAGGACTTTTAGCACTAAAGTGAGTTAAGAACAGGTTCTGCCTCGAAGAAATTAAGTTACCCTGTGATGATTTAATGTTAAACTTCATAGTTGTGTCATTAATTTCATTCAACATCCTTAAAATACTTAAGTAGCAGTAACATTTTCCAACAATAATGGCCATGAAAACATTTCAAAACCTAAATTCTTAACGCTTCAACATTTGTGCAGTGCAGACAATTATTTGTAAAGACCCAATCTGATTGTGAAATGGCTTCATAGAAGAGAAGGTCCTATAAGTAATACTGGATCTCTCAAACTTAAAGGTCCCATGTCATGGCCATTTCTACTCATCATAATTTCATTGTTGAGGTATACTAGAATAGATTTAGATTGTGACATTTTCCAAAATCACATTGGTTTCTCATACAGCATCTCTGTATAGTATGTGTATTCACTCTCTGTCCTAAACGGCTTGTTGGAGCTCCTGCCCCCCCTCCTGTGAGCCCACTGTGCTCTGATTGGTCAGCTCGCTCACTCTGTTCTGATGAGTCCACCACCGTTACAGTGGAACATCAGTGATTATGTGTTACGATGGCGTTTGTTAGCAACCAGAATATGACACCAGTAAGGACAAACAGATGAGAATGCTGCGTGGGGTCTGGGTGCCGTGTTGGCGAGACGTTGCACGGCTCGCTACTGCGAGGAGCGGACAGTGTGAGCTGGGTTAATTTCCTGCTTGCTGCGTGGGATCTGCGAGACAGTGAGACATCGTGAATGGACAAGGGAAGGGGGGGGTGCTGAGGGGGCTGCAGCACCCCCATCTGCGAGGCTCCCCCCCGCACCCCCAAACGCAGCGCACCAACGGTGTAAGTCCGCCACAGTTTCGCCGCTTTCGAGACTCCACTAGCACTCGCACCCCCCCAGCGCCTCACAGTTTCGCCGCTGAGAGTGTGTCTGTGTGTGTGTGTGCGTGTGTTGTGTGTGTGTGTGTGTGTGTGTGTGTGTGCATGTGTGTGTGTGTGTGTGTGTGTGTGTGTGTGTGTGTGCATGTGTGTGTGTGTGTGTGTGTGTGTGTGTGTGTGTGTGTGTGTGTGTGTGTGTGTGTGTGTGTGTGTGTGTGTGTGTGTGTGTGTGTGTGTGTGTGTGTGTGTGTGTGTGTGTGTGTGTGTGTGTGTGTGTGTGTGCGCGTGCGTGCGTGCGTGCGTGTGTGCGTGTGTGTGTGTGTGTGTGTGTGTGAGTGTGTGTGTGAGGAGCTCCACGGATTGGTTCATTTGGACCAATGGGTCCATTTGAGTATGGTCACGTCACTGTACCCAGGAAGAAAACGAGAAATCTCCAACGAGGCGTTCTGGGGCAGCATAGACAGGTATTTTCTGTGTTAGAGTTTTACTCGCTACAGGGTGTACTTTGAGGGTTTGTGACTCTGCAGACCGTTTACATGCAGAAAAAGCTACATAACACACAAGGGGATGGTTAATAACCAGAAAAGCATGACATGGGACCTTTAACAAAGGATAAGAAGTAATCAATACTTTTGAACACGTACAAATAAACACTGTGCCACCAGGTGAACAGTCCTACCTTATCAGCTATTCTTCTTCAACCAATAAAAGGAGGCCAAAGTCTCTGAACCTCCAGCAGCACTAAGTGCAGGTAATCAGGGTCTTCTAATAGTCGGCGGCGGGTCTGCTCGTGAACAAGGAGGTAAATGTTCATGTTATTTAAAAGCTATAAGACAAAGGGCTAGTTAATGTATGGCACGGATTTATAGTTATTCCATAGGCCACATTTTTGCTCAGGTGAAAAATAAATAATTTGTTATCGTTTTTTCCTATCAGCGAGCACAGTTTAGACGTTGTTTGTTTACCTGCGGGTCTCCACTGAGAGCCAGTGTGAAGGAGGTGAGCAGCGAGGCCAGAGCTTTAGGGATCAGAGCTGAGATGAACAGCAGGAGATGCTGGGAGGCAGAACTGGAGTCTGGCAGCGGCAAAGAACCAAGGGAGCCGACAAACCTAGAAGGAGCCGAAGTAGCAGAGAGGAGGGAACATTATTGAGATCAAAATGCCATATCAACAAATCACTACCAATTCATATCACAGTAATTATATACAATCCACACATAAAGGAGATGAAAGGCCTCTGATTTATGGCAGAGAGGGGGTATAGTTATGCATAAATGCCACTAAGTTGAGCAGTAAGCATCAAAACATCAGATTTTACCAATAAGATTTAAAGGTCCCCTATTATACTGTTTTTCATCAATATATTATAGGTCTCAGATATATACAAAACATGTCTCTGAAGTGTTTGGCTCCAAACACCAAACAGATCATTGCAGCATCCCATAATCCCCTCTGTTTCAGCCATGTTTCCAAAGTGCTGATTCTCTGTCTGTTACTTTAGATGAAAATAAGGAGCCCCTCCCCACGCCCCTCTGAGAGATATTTGGTTTCAAAGAACACAATGGTGCTCTAGGAGGAGATTCAGGTGGGGGGGGGGGGGGGGGGGGTTACCTTGGTTGGCGATTGGCTACTGGTTACACAAGCCAAAAAAACGTTATGACATCATAAAGTGGCCAAAATCTGATCAACTCATTTTTAGACAGGTTTTTATAGAAATGGATCAGGACAAAAAGAAAGCAAATCTTTTTTCCTGAAACTTTCAGAATCTCTTTACACACAGGGGACACATAATGCATAATAGGTGACCTTTAAGTAGTATCAAAATATCTGATATTAGTCATGTTTCCATGTACCCGTAAAAACTAAGAGAAGCTGGTTTCAGTTTAAAAGTATGATGAGGGCAGACTAAGCAGAGGAAGATCAAAAACCTTAAAAAAGGAACTGTGTGTTTAAGACAGTTACATACAGTGCAACATTTGCCGTCTCACCCCTGTTTGTCATTCTCTAGTTTGTCTTTGATGATGTCCATCAGTTTGTCTCTGGCGTCCAGAGCTGTGGAGTAACCAGACGACCACAGAGGAACCTTCAGGCTGACGGGGGCCGAGATCAGACCTGGGGGGCAGGGGAGGAGTTCAGCAAATTTATAAAGATAGGAAAAAACACACAAAAAAAAGTCATAATTGAATGTTCTGAAATATAAGAGGGGAAGTTGAAAATGTTGCAACAATATATTGCAGAACAACAACGCCAACTTACTTTTGTCTTACTGCTGTAAAAACAGGATATTGTGCAACAGTTTACTTTCTATCATAGGGAGCACTTAGGAAGGTCAGGGTAGTTATGCGTCCTGACCTAGCTGCTTATTTGTACACAATAAAAGGGTATTAGTTTTGTTTTTGTGTACTTGTATAAATTCCACATGTATATATATTTTTCATCTTTTATTTTGTATTTTCATATTTAAATTTGTTATGCTATTTTATTTCTATTTCTGACATATTTTGGACTGTTTATTTCTTGTACCTTCATTTTTATTATGTACATTGCCTTGTGTTTTTTATGCTGCTGCAACGCAAACATTTCCCAAATTGGGATCAACAAAGTACCTATCTATCTATCTTCTAGCTATCTATCGATCTCTACACAGCATATGAGTGTGTCCCTACCATGCCAGTGCAGGGTGCAGAGCTGACTGATTTCCTGGAAGAGTTCAGGCTGCTCCTCCGCTCGTACATTCAGAAAAAGGCCCAACACCAACTCTGTCCCCAGACGCTTAAAGGCAGAGTACACACACTGTGGCTGCCCACTATACACACACACACACACACACACACACACACACACACACACACACACACACACACACACACACACACACACACACACACACACACACACACACACACACACACACACACACACACACACACACACACACACACACACACACACACACACACACACACACACACACACACACACACACATACACACACACACACACACACACACACACACACACACACAGACACACACACACACACACACACACACACACACACAAACAAATACAAACCACACATCATGAAGTTGTATTTTTTTTTACAGCTACATTTTATATTTAGTTTGTTAAACCATTTGCAGTCCTGCTTTATACGTGCCTAAAGAATGAATGTGAATGCTTTTTAGAGTGGTGGAGGTTTGTGTTACCTGATAGAGAGGTCCTTCAGACAGCGCTCACACACACTGTGGAGTTAAAGAGTTGGAACACACACACACACACACACACACACACACACACACACACACACACACACACACACACACACACACACACACACACACACACACACACACACACACACACACACACACACACACACACACACACACACACACACACACACACACACACACACACACACACACACACACACACACACACACACACGTTGAAGTAGTTCCAAGAGTCTTGATGTACTTGTCAGTGCATTTTGCAACATCCCGTACATTATGACAATAAATAAGCAACATTTGATAAACCAGCATTTCAATCATTATATTTTACACAGTGTCATTATTTTAGGGATTTGTTGCTCCACACACGAGACACGAGGAGAGCTGGAGCTTTGATGGCAAACACTGATGGTTTATTTGGAGCTTCGGCCGGAGAATTCACAAGACATGTCACGGGCCACGGTTTGACCACACGGTAGAGATGCCACAATCAATTCTGAAGAACTCTACTCCAGACCCATGTATTTAGCTAGTTCAGAGAGAATAATCAACATTGTGCATAACAAGATAGAATGATAACACCTCTATCAGCTGACGCCAACAGGCAGGAACAGGGAGACAGAACACTGAGAACACAGCAGCCCAGGTTACAGGTGCGTGTGCTCAGTCTGGACAGTTTAAACTGAAAGTTATGGGCCTTGGAAATTATTCCCTGACACATAGATCTAACATTTGGTCAGTTCTTCCTAAAAGTAGTGTTGCAGACCATGTCATACATACATAAACACAAAGTAATTCACATCAACAACATATAATACAAAATAATGTTGTTACTTTTTTTTTAAAACGAGTGACAATACCTGGTGATATAGTCATTTGATGATTTCAAACAACTTCCTGTGAACAGGCTGGAGAGAGACAGACGGAGAAGACATGCCTCCTCACCTAAAACAGACAAATGCAAATGACTCATTTTTGAAGATCTACATTCAAGCACTTATTTTGAGTGGATTTTGACATGGCATTTCGTCTTTTAGGCCAGAATCATCAGTGGATGCATCTTGGGAAGTACTGTTTGCTTTAGAATATGTTTTCGTATGTTAGTCATACAGTAACCTATGTATTTTTTGTGTGTAACATCACTCAAACTTGCTCTAGTATAAAACAAATGTCTGCTACATTGAAAGCTCTAGTTTGAGCTATTTGTGTTTTTGCATTTGTATGTGTTTACCATTTGTGGTGATAACGGTGTCACCATACATGTTGGTCATCAAGTCAGTTGGATCCTTGAGAAACAAGTTGGATTTCTCTGAAACACACAAGGTACATTTTTTTTAAACAAACACACACATCATTTCAGTGTATCAAACACACAATGCCCATGTCAGAGTTTGTTTATGGCAGATGGTGCGCATGTAAAAAAAGAGAGGTGGAAGTGTAACAGATATCCAGTTCTAACGTAACAAAATACCAGAATTTAATAATGCAAATACATCTCTTTATCGAAAACACAGCAGGGATAAACAACACATGACATCACAAATAAAGTCATGGTTGGAAATACTTGTGGTATATGATTTCAGTATGTTTACACAAGGAATATAATAATAAATGATAAGCAAAGTCGTTTTTTTAAGGCTGTGTTTAAGGTAAATCCTGGTAGAAGAAGAAGATGGACTTTCTCATGGGGAGATTGTTTCTCTGCATTTGACCCATCCTCGTGTTAGGAGCAGTATGCTGCCATTTTAAACGGCGCCCGGGGAGCAGTGTAGGGAATGGTGCCTTGCTCAGGGACACCTCGGCACTTGGTTTTTGCCAGGACTTGAACTGGTGACCTTCCAGTTGCCAAGCCAACTCCCTATCGACTTTGCCACCACCGCCCTAGTAGAACGAGATTATAACAACTCAACTGAAATGTTAACTGCAATCTTACTTTGTCTTACATTTAAATGTCATGCAATATGTTTGACTGAATGTTAAACCTTGTAAATGTATAACTCCTTTGTATTATACCTCTGGCACAAGGATTTTGTTTGGGAAAGCTATGTTATTTCAACAAATGCATTACCTCATCTAATTTAACCCCCTATTTCCCCCTTATATTCCTACAGGAGATGATTTTTCTGGTTTTGCTTCTATATCTTCATTTTAAAATGTTATTACAAATAGGAAATTAATTAATATCATAATTATTATATATTGTTGTACAACTAATACATTATGCTGAAGGGTAGCACACTTTAATAGAGCTTTACATCAGTAACAACCCCCCTTTTTCTCTCCAGGAACATCACAAGTCTTTCCCATGACTGATCAGACTAATCTCAGGGTGATTTTTACTCCATATATAGGGGGATTTTCCTGGTAGGTCTACTTCTTTTTTTTTTCTTGGCCTGAGACCTAAATCTGACTCACCACCCTGAGGCTAGTGAGACAAGGAGACAATATGAGCTCACTAGAAACTATAGATACACTAATTACACTGTAATATGTCTGTGTGTTAACATATACTTAAACCAAAAGGCTATATGCGTAGGCCTATAATGTTAGCAGCTGTGACTGACAGACCATTTTTATTTATTGTTTTCTTTAATGAGGGGCAGCTGAATAAGATGTTCTTCTCCCTGCTCCTTTCCATCAAATTGCTTAAAGAGTACATGTTTTGTTTTAAAATAATTGCAATGAGTGGAATTAAATAATAAATATTAAATCATCTGCAATTAAATTACCCATGATGCCCTTCACTTAAAATGTTATTTGTACAGTCTTATTTGCTGTTGGCAACCAAACACGCACTTTGAGCGGTCCTCTGAGGATGCAGATGCTCACCTGTGGCGTACACACTTATAAACACACCGACACACACCACATACCACACAGCAGCTCTCTCGTGCCCTGCACCGAGCAGATGAAGGCAGTCGGTCTGTTCAGTATGCGGCACTGGAACACTCTGCTCCGGTGTTTCTCGACTCTCTGCCGGCAGAAGCGCACCGGGTCCCGGTAGAACTCCAGCGACTTGTCCCCGAGCACCGACACGCCGGCATTTCCTGGTAGTTTAGACATTCACGGTAACGCACTTTCGCTACAATAAAAAAAAGAACTGCTGGATTCAATGAGGCTGTTAACGAGTCGTTGCTTACACGACAGTTCTCTTTACTAAAGTTCGGTGTAAATTCAGCGTTAATGCCGCTGTCATCGCCTGTTAATCATTCTAATCCGCGCGAGTCTACCTGAGTGTCAAATATCTGCTTTCTCATTGTTTTCCTCAGGTAATCGTAACCTGACGTGTGACGCGTTCAGGTGATTTCCGTAATTTAGTGATGCGCTACTGTATGTGTTGTTACTTTGTCATTATAAAGCCTACACTTGCAGCATGACTTCTGCTTCTATTGTATGTTTCTATTACTGTCTCTGATGGGTTTTTGGGAAGGCTAATCTTAAAGGGCCAGCACCGTTTTTTTATTTACAAAATTATACTATATAAAACAGTTCAGGTATAAAAGCAGCACCCACAGAACATATGTTGGCGATACTATATGAAAATAATAAAATTAGATATCTACAAGATTTAAAAAGAGAAAATGGTATACATAGCCTATAAACAAATAAAAACATAGCCTATTAAAGGTCCCATGTCATGGCCATTTCTACTGATCATAATTCCATTGTGGAGGTATACTAAAATAGATGTATATTGTGCAATTTTCCAAAATCGCATTGGTTTTCGCATACAGCATCTCTGTATGTGCGCCCAGTGGCCGTCTGCGAGACAGGGAGACACAGTGAAACCCAGCCTAAACACACAACACACACACACACACACACACACACACACACACACACACACACACACACACACACACACACACCACACACACACACACACACACACACACACACACACACACACACACACACACACACACACACACACCGACTCACAGCCTCGCCACGTCACGCCGTCTCAGGGAGGAGAAATCGGTGAAGCAGCAGCTGAGAAAAGTTTGAGTGTGTGTGTGTGTGTGTGTGTGTGTGTGTGTGTGTGTGTGTGTGTGTGTGTGTGTGTGTGTGTGTGTGTGTGTGTGTGTGTGTGTGAGGAAGTCCGCGGATTGGTCAATTTGGACCAATCCACGGACTTAACGTAACGGCTCTGTGGACCATGGGTCACTGTACCCTGGAAGAAAAAGAGAAATCTCCAATGAGGCGTTCTGGGGCAGGTCGAGCGAGCGAGGGAGAGAGAGCGCGTGCAGTTTGCGCACGGAGCAGGAGTTTTATGAGAGAAAATATATTTCTCTGTGCTCAAAAATGTTCATGTGCGCGCTCTTTTTCTCTATTTTCTATGCTCTACATGTCTCATTGCGTGCTCAGGATAGAGGCACAAATATAACGCCATACTACAGGGTGTACTTTGAGGGTTTGTGACTTTACAGACCGTTTACATGCATAAAAACCTTCATAACACACAAGGGGACGGGTAATAACCGGAAAAGCATGACATGGGACCTTTAAAGCAGTGGTTTCAAGAAGGGGAAATTACCATAGTCTCTTTGGGGGAAACTTCTGTAGCAATTGGAAACAGGACTCAGAGAGACACGAGAAGAGCTTGAGCTTTGATGGCAAACACGGACGGTTTATTTGGAGCTTCGGCCGGAGAATTCACAAGACATGTCACGGGCCACGGTTTGACCACACGGTAGAGATGCCACAATCAATTCTGAAGAATCCTCCTGTAGTTCCAGGTTTTAACTAGTTCAGAGTGTAATAATCAACATTCTTCAATAGATAGACTAAACAGCCTAATACTTTGTTGTTGTTCAATAAGTGAGTAAAGAGAATTCATCTTCGAGTCAATTAGAGAAAATGCTGTGAATATAAAAAAGTGCCATTATAAAATTGAGATTGATGTTCAAGCGGGCGCCATCATCTGAATGATCATATAGTAACAAATCATATATTTAGCCTCAATGTATGCCAACAAACAATTCACATTAGTCACTACATTTCTCTGTGTGTGGACATGTGCATGGTGCACACCTTTTGTTAATCAGCATTTGCAATAAAACCAATTGAATGGGCTTTCTGTCCAGTGCATAAAGGAATAAATAAATAAAGCATAATGAAATACATGATATATGCAATATAGCAGTACAGCATTACAGTTAAAGACAAACGTAACATTAAATGTTTCCATGTCCTGAGATTAATCAAGCCATAACTCTTTTTACCTCTGACTACAGGGAGCCATTCTCTCCCTTTAGTCAGTCTTTCCTATACTAGTGATCAGACAGATTCTGGACCTCACAGAGAACATCACACGCATGTTGGGAGTAAGGGTAATGGTTGCTATGGAAGAAAAAACATGTGAGGGAAAAAGAGACATGTAGTGTCACAGACATGGTAAATATGGCCTTGTAAATTTGTTATTGTTAAATGCAAATTGAACAACATTAAGCACAACAATTTATAGAAATAAATGTTTACAACGCAGGACTGTGATGTGTAATTCTTGTAATTTTCTTGAAAAATTAAAGTGTATTATTTTATAGACCTTTTATATTTGTTTATTATACAGCTTATTTGTACTATTTAAAATTGTTTGCACTTCTACTTAGTTTTTAATTTGTTCATGTTTTATTTTAGATTGTATTTTATGTATTATTATTATTATTATTATTATTACTATTAATAATAATTTGTATTAATCATTAATTATTATTAATTATTATTAACTTTGTATTCTGTGTACCAATGCTTTGTTGTCCGCAAATGTTTTAAATATGTATTTCTCTAAATATACACGTCAGCCAACATATATGTCGTGTCACTTCATAATAATGCCACACGGTGGCGTCATCGACCCCCCTTCTCTCTCTCTCTCTCTCTCTCTCTCTCTCTCTCTCTCTCTCTCTTTCTCTTTCTCTCTCTCTCTCTCTCTCTCTCTCTCTCTCTCTCTCTGGCACGAGGCGGACTGTCGCCCAGTGTCACTCATCTGCCGCTCGTGAATTTTTTCTTTTCCTCTCTCCTGTCGGAATAAGAGCCACCAGCACGCGCTAAGGGTTCTGTCGGAGTGACGGAGGCGAGGAGCCAGACACAGGTGAGCAGGTTAATTTACTTATTTAAAAAAAAAAGTTTTTCCAAACAGAAGAAAGAAAGGAATTAGATTTCTATTTGTACATTGTTACACCGAACAAACCACTACTGTCCAATTGTATTAAGTGATGTTTAGAGACCATTCGAACAAACTCTATATATTTGGTCGCTGTGTAGTCGTCAAACAAGTATGTACTATTTATTGAGTTTACTTTCATTAACACATTAACATCATAATTCTGATACATAATTGCAAGGCATTTATCTCAAAATGTACATTATTTAAATGCAAACAAACACGTCTTACTTTATTAACAAGTAAACCAACAATCTGTAAGAAAAAAAAACATATTTTGTTGTATGAGTTTCTTTATATTACAAAATAAGAAATGTAAAGGTGCCAGGTGTTGTAAACAAACGGTGATATGGACAATATTCTAGAAATGTTATCCAAATTGATACAAATTTCTCTAAAAGCTAGCCTATAGATAATAATGCAAACTATAATCAGTTAAGTAAAAGCTGAAGATCGAACTTTATTAATCCGTTTTTGAAATTCACAACCTGCCCTACAGCTTATATAGTAAAACAAAACAAAAAAACATTGCATCAATAAGTATAATTTAACAAAACAAAAAAATTGAATTTTAAATGGGCTGTTTTGCATTATACTTTTAGAATAGTACACTTCTTAATGCAGGGTTTTCACTTTTATGAATATTTCTACACTGTGGTATTACGACTTTTACATAAGAACTTTGTCAACCTCTGAACTTTAGTTGAACTTCAAGTCTTATCACTTGTTTTATGAGAGGTGTGTTCATCTGAGAATATAGATGGGTAAACATACAGTAGTTGGGATACAAATGGGGAAAAAGGCAATGATGATGATAATGATGATGATAATAGACGGTCAAGTACATTTAAATGATATGGCCCAATATCAAAAATCCAAAATTGGTTTTAAGGGGCTGTTCAGCATACACATCCTCTGTCCTTACCTTGTTTGGGATTAAGAAAGGAGGAAGGAGGAATCCTTCTTTCAGGATGGTCAAGAGGCAATAGTGTACAGAAAACCAACATAATAAAAATACAGTTTAAACAATTGAAAATATCCAGATCCTCAAGCTGTTTCCAAGTGTCCCCTCCACCATGAAATCTAGAAATAAGAAAGGCTGCACAATCACACAAGAGGCCAAACTGAATCACAGATCATCATACTGTACACACAGAAAAAGTCAAATTTTTCTCAGAATTCCGAAGAAGTCACATTTTTTTAAAACTTTTTGTCTGAAATTCCTGAAATCTGGAAACAAAGTAAAAGTGTTGACGTTCTCTCTGAATGCATTCTTTTTCAACTTGTTTTCCGAATTTTGACTTGAAACGCAGGCTTTCAGAACAATATTCTCAATGTCAGGACAAACTAAGACTGCCACTACTAGGCTTGAATGATATTTTGTAATGTGATCAAATGTTCTAAATTAAAGACACATTAGGGTCTCTTGCATCAGCCATGGATAAAAAAAAAAGATGAGGGGCATCTGCCCATTCATCACTGGGTCTGTTGTGCTGCTGAGATATCTACAGATTAATCAGTTAGGCTTGTTTAACGTCAACGTCTCAAAAAATGTTTGCTGGCTGTCTGGACACATGAAAAGGTCTGCTGTTGTTCAATTATCCCGGATAATGACGCACTGAAAATTCTCCATCCTCGTTATTTTATTACGGTATCGTTTATTAGGAACATGAACCACACACACTCACTCATTACTGTATCCTAACAGTTGCACAAACACATGCCAACTACCTTTGCAAATACACTTCAGCGGGCACAGGCGGCTTCTGCTTCTGTATATTTGCATACTTTTCAGTTGATTACGCTTTTAATTCACTGCAAACATGGTGTTAACACTGTAGGACATTATGATAACTGCTCTGATACCATGTAGATTGTACTGTGTACACTGTGCATGTGTGTATTTGTGTGCCAGAGGAAGTGAAAGAGCATAATTAGAAGTGATAGCCAAATATAAAAGTAGTAAATGTATCGAAATCAGGTAGGAGGAAATGTGCAGGAACCTGACCAATTTGCTGAAAACAGACATTGCATTTGTCAGTCTTAGTCAGGTAAAGGTACACCTTGTTTTGAGTGCAGCTGCATTAAGTAATTCATTTGATAACCAAACGTCAAAGAATTTGGTTCTGCAGGAGTTACTGTTTCAAAAACAAAGCTAATATCGTGGTCTCATCAGATAACAATTCCTCAAGTTATTGTTGAATATCCCCTCTCGGGTAATAAATCACTATCATTGCTTTCCCTTGACATGTCTCCTATTCTCTGAAAATCTTGTCCAAACCAGCATTAGCTTGCCAACATCTTTTGGCCTGTCCACATGTCCAAAACATATTTTACTGAGTCTACTGTAATCCTTCAAACACACAGCATTGGTCCTATTAAGCACTGAGAATAAGAACAAATAAATCCATCATTATGTAACCTCTGGCAACATCTGGAAATGTGACAATAAATGGTAAAGAAGGCCCTATTATGCTTATTTTTCTCAGACTGCCTGTGCTGCAGCACCTCTGTTCACCCTCTGTCTGAAACCAGAGCCCAGTCTGCTCTGATTGGTTAGCTGGCCGGCTCTGTTGTGATTGGTCAACCGCCTAGAGTAGTAAAGGAGTAACATTGATGCGTTTCAGGCAGGGGGGGGGGAGTATGGGAGAGAAACTCCCTCTGGAGGGAACTTTGGTTTTATTCTATGCACCAGGATACTGGATATAACTTGTAATCAGATGTTGATTAAAATGGAGAATAATAAACACTAATACCAATTTAAAGCCGAGACACTGTATCCAACACTGGTTGGCAGACATAAGCACACTGATAGTTTTGGCCACATCCCAGGTATGAGCATCTGTAAGTGAATCAGGCAGGTGAAACTAACTGGTGTTGAAAGGTAGGGAATGTACTCAAGTAACCTACCCTAGCAAAGAAAAGGTGAAACAGTTCATTAGTCAGAGATACTATTAGTCAGTGACTTCGGGGGATCAGTCTTTGCTCTGAGCAGAAACTGTTCCAGTCCCTGCTATCGCCTGTCCTTGTTAGCCCCTCCCTGTAGACATTTGGGAGAGAGACACTGCCTTCAGGCTAATTTTAGACAGTTTTTACCAACGGCAACTCATTAGCCTGATTCCCAGACCTAGAGAGCCGTATTCATTATCAAAGTCACCTCACCCAGGGCAACACACCTGTCTACTTTTACGTCTTTGTTATCAGAGATAAGTTATCGTATGCAGTAGTACATTCCACACATTGCTAACAACATTGATATGAGCACTTTGTTGTTGCGAGTAAAGTATGGAATACTATTTGTAGTTTTTATCTTTACATTGGAGCCAGTCAGCTATTACTACAGTAGAGTGAAAGTATCAGGGCTCATTTAGGAAGCCATTTGCAGATGTTTTTCTTTATCCATAAAAAATACACAACTGGTAACGCTTAACTGTGCTCACTGAGAAAGACACAATTATGTTCAGCTGTCTGTCTCTAGCGGTTTGACGCTTCCTTCCTCACATTGTCTGACTGGCTAACTTCCAGTTTACCAAATATGATAACTATCAGCTGTTGTTGTGGTCGGTAATTACTTTTCAAGCTGGAAGTTCTTGAATTATTATTATTTATCATTTTATTTTGCTACAAGTTGCTTAAAGAAGGAATAAGTTATTTATAGTGGAACAAGGAATATTCTTTCCTTTCTTTGCTCAGTACGTGACAATGAATAAGATTGTTGATGAGACTTAGATGATTTGATGTGACTCAGATGCGGATGGTTCCACAGAAGTCTCTTCACAATCACCCCGTTTTAATTTCCGAGGCTTTAATTGGTAACAAGTTATGTGTTGAGAAGTATTTTCCTGAATATCTTGAAACTTTACGTTGGAAAGGTGGCCATACTAAGCGTTAAGTTAACCATTATATGCTGAGAACGAATTAACGAAGATGGACTGACAACATTTTAATCGGTTTTTGCTTTTATTATTCATACTGCTTGGCGGTAAATCTTGCAAGAAAGAAGCTTTAACTTTTTTTTTCTATTTAAGTGGTTTGCACATAATTGCTTTCTTGGATGTCTTAAAGCAGGATTTCCCGGCAAAACAAAGTGGTGCTATGAGAACTAAATCCATGGGGAGGCACAAAAATGGGCTATGACCCCGGGTAGAGGCTTTATTTCCACAGCCTGCCTGTCTTTTGAATTTGTACACATGTCATTTTATGTGTGTGTGCGCTTCCGTGCGTTTGTTTGAGTGTTATTCACTTTATTACGCAGTCATTCTCCATTTACCCCCCTTCATCCAGTGAGCTGGCACCCTTATTGTGACGAGCCCGGCGCGCTCAATTACCTGCTCACAGCCCATTACCCTCACCCACACAACTTTATTCAGAGCACACGCTCCATCCGCTCAAAGTTGCATCTTGCTCCAGCCATGCGTGCAGCAGGCTGGTGTGGGATTTAGTGCATCCGTGTGAGCGCATGGAAAAGTCAGTGGCACTTTAAAACGAGGACAAATGAAGCATTCAGTAATTGCAGGTGACATTTTCGATTTGAGATTTTGTTGGATATTTTGTTCAACTTTGTTTGTTTGCCTCACAGTGGGTGTGCAGAGGATTTTCTGGATGTAAAATGTTGTTGGCTTTTATTGTTGTTTGGATCCCCTTTGGCCGTTTCCATGACAGCACCTACTCTTCCTCAGATCCAAATCAATTAAATACAGTATGCAATGAAAGTGACATGCCAATATAGATTGTACATGATATATAACATTTAACATATATCAAAATAAGGAATAATTTGGCTTCAATTTGAGTTTTTGGTGTTCAGTAACTGAATCTGTTTTCACCCCTGGATTTTCAAAGGATTATATCAATTTATTTAAGCAGACAAATACTGTATGGTCTTTAAACTGTAACAAATGCCTCCAGATGAGACTGGAAGTGAATAATAATATAACAAAAATACCAGATTAACAGTTCCATTTGAAGATCACATGCCACATCTACAGAGACTACGTGAACCGAACAAAAAGCCAGCAAGTCCAGGAGAAGTTGTCTCAATTATTTCATCTCCAATCCTTATATCCCGACATTAGACCTTAGGTTGAGATAATGACTTAATTCTCAACAGACTTTGTCCAACAGGATCCAGCAACTATCCCAGGCTGATGCCCCAGAAGGTTGTGAGTTTTTTCATTAACAAGTAGCATGAAGGATAATAATGACAATATGTTGAGTAATTAGCGAAGTCATGTTAGTACTTATTCAATTGACGATTCCAAGACTGGTACTGGGTTTCTAGCCAACCAGAGTTAGCCATTGTGGATATACCAAGAGACAACGTCTGGTTCAAAAAATTGAAGCTAATGCGACTATGCCTTACACCTGCACTTTGTGTGGCCAACATGGGGCGATTGCAGATTAAAATCTACAGATTGTATAGAAGTTTATGAGAAAATGCCTATATATCTAATTTGATTTATCACACAAGTAAACATATTCCTGGCTAGTTTATCGTCTCAGTAACTAGTTTCAGGTCCCTTCAATTCAGAATGATGATTGCGATGTACAAACAGAGAAACATTATCATCTGTAGAACACTTTATAAACACAGAAAACAAAAAGGCATTGCAGTGAAGAACTCACAACAACATAAACAAGTACTGAACAACAAAGATAAACCCTTCTAACATCTGAGAGATTGCCTCTTCAAATTGTTTTCCACAGAGGGTTTTTGTGTTGTTCAGTACACTCTAAAATGCTCTTTACACCACATATTCAAGAACTGAGTGTGTATTGTTTGCATTTGAGAGTGTCACATTAACTGAAGAGGCCTTTCCAACCTGAACAGAGAAAAGTATTTGTGTGTCTGGCTGCTGCTCTTGGTTGGTAGTTGTTTAATGGTTTTGAAAGTATTCCCAAACCAATTGGTTCTTCAGCAAACTTTACACATTTGTTATTTCTCCAGTTCCTCTGTTTCCTGCTGCTGCTTTCAGTTAACATTTTATATTGAAGAATCTCCCTGGCTTGATGTGTGTTTGCGCGTGTGTGAGTGTGAGGGACAGAGAGAGACCGGATGGTAGTTTTTACTTTTGGCTAATCATTCAAATGTTAAACTGACAGTGGTTCTGCTTTCTGTTTTGCACTCTTTAAGTTATGCAGCCGTTAAACATACTGGCCAAATATAATCTTTATCTTTCCAAAACCTCCAAGTCAATCAAGGTGAAGAGAACTCTTACTGTAAGTGTGTGATGTATCTTTCCTTGTTCATAATGCAACAAAACCTAAAAATTAAGATCAGATTCTGTTTTCACTCAATTGTAGAGTTTTAATATTAATGTTAAGTACTTAATTTGGTGAATGAATCTTTCATTGTGAGAAAAGAGAGAGAGAGAAAGCCCCCCTTATTAATTGGGACATTCATTATAGAAGAGACCACTTTAGACACTCAAAAATAGCAGCAAAGTAGACCACAATGCAATTCTACAGAACAGAAGTGTCTTGCCTGCACAAACTGCGTGGGTGCCTTATATAGTAGGACTTGTGGGAATCACCAAATGAAACGGAAGCGTACAGATTCTGGGAAAGTGAACCCAAGTAAATAAAATATATTTAAAAAAAAGAAGATTAATCCATGTGAATTTAGTCATCATTCACTGTTTATCTAAGGTTTGTCAAATAATCCCATGAAAAGACCAAACCAGATACTGTATTACTTTGTTTTTGAATGCTTTATAACTTTCACACCCTACGGCACTTAACCAGTAATTTTTTTTTACCAAAGACACAATCTTTAAAGATTTGTCACGGGTACCTTTATTTAACCAGGTAAAATAACTCATTGAGATTAAAATCTCTTTTACAAGAGTGACCTTACATACAGTACACATATTTATCATAAAAAAAGGAAATAAAGTGCAATTTGTTGGGGACTATTGTCAGTGGTGTATTAAAGGGGCCCTATTGTTTTTATGTTACCTTTATTTTACCAGGATAGGTCTCATTGAGATAAAACAAATCTCTTTTCAAAGAGAGTCCCGGCCCAAGATAAGCAACAGCACAGTTACAGAAAACTTTAAACAGTCACAATCATAACCCTATCACCAGTGGCGGTTCTAGACCAATTTGACTGGGGGGGCCAGGCTGGAGCCAGTTACTTTCTGAGGGGGGCACAATTAATGCAGAACGAAAAAGACAAAGACCGTATGAAGTAATTGCGCATAATAAAACAATGCAATACAGTTATTGGTATTTGTTCCATTACTCATTATTATATGCTTACCTTTAACCTTTGTGTGCTGTTTGGGTCTGTGGGACCCGTTTTCAGTGTTTACTAAAAGAAAATGCAATTTAATTATTTTGACCTGCTTTATTTGGGGGTGGACTTCACATCCTCTAGGGGGGTCCGGGGGCATGCACCCATGGGAAGATTATATTTTAAATGTTGAAGTTAAATGTATCAATCTGGTGCACTTGGGAGCAAAATGAATTTATGGAAACAGCTCTCAACACTCATATGAAAGAGAGCTTTATACTTTTCAATAATCCAAAAATCTTTAGAATATGATCACAACCAATAACAAATCATTTAAACTTGTTTATTATTATCTTATGTTACCTAGTTAGCATTCTTTATTTTTTATTTATGCATATTTGACTAATCACTCCCCTTTTAAACTTTTGTTTTGTTTTGTTACTGTCCTATAGTACACATTGGAATGATTTCTTACTTTATTTTTTACATCTACATTAAATAGATAAAGGTGTGCTCTCTCGCTCTCTGTCTCGCTCGCTCACAGGGGCCTCCGTGGAGATGACGGCTTGCGTAAAAAAAAAAAAAGTATATTTGTGAAGTGGGGGCTATTGAGGGCTTGCGAGCTACCGGTAGTTCGCGATCGACGTGTTGGAGAACCCTGCTCTAATGGGTCCGACTAGAATGACAAATATTATTAGTTCCGCCTATTCCGTCAGCCAAGAAATCGTTTAATCATAAACTTTTTCTTTTTTTTTTCATTTTCAGGGGAGCCACAGGGGGGTCCAAAGTCAGTGTTAGGGGAGCACTGGCCCCCACTGCCCCCCCCATCCCGAGAACCGCCCCTGCCTATCACAGTCTTAACAAGATCAGCCAAAGCAATTACACACACAGCGGCCTGCTTCAAAGTAATTTACAGTAGGGTCTCTTTGAGTCTGTTTAAAGAAACCAGCTCTCTGAGTTTCAGCTCATTTTGCAGCTGGTTCCAAGCCACAGGATCAGCGTATCCAAACGACCTCTTCCTCAGTTCAGTACAGACTTTTGGGACAGTAAGAAAGAACATGTCCTCGGAGCAGAGCCAATAAGATCCTATGCATTTGCGGTTCATGTAGATCCTTAGATAAGGAGGAAGAGCACAAAGAATAGCCCTGGTCAGGGAAGACCATCCAACAGGAGCATATGGGTTGCATCAAGGTTTAAGGTTTGTAATGAATCTCAATGCACCGTGGTAGACGTTATCCAGCGAATGAAGGCACTGAGAAGATGCATTCATATAAACCACATCTCCATAGTCCAGCACAGACAAAAAGGTTGCAGACACTAGAGAGGTTTCTCAATACTCTAATTTCCCCCTCCTCGACTCCTATCCTCGATACTTAGTCCCGCCCACAGGAGATGTGAGCGGAGGACTGAGGAGGGGAAGCGAGGAGAGAGGAGGGGAAGCAGCAGGCGGTTAGAGAAATGAGAACTCCTCTCCTCTGAGCAGTCATTTTAAAGAGACGTCCATCAATGATGACAGGAGGCACATCAGCCCTCTGTCTGATGGACAGATGTGTTCATGACGACTTATATATTTAGTTTAAATTAATTGACAGTGCGGTATAACGAGACAATAACAGGCTGATGCGGACATATACACACACATATATTTATATTTATATATATCATTTCAGAATCAAACAAGTATGAGAGCACTCTCATAATAACGTAACACAATCAGAGACTGGATATATATATATATCCCCCCTATGGTCGCTGAAATGGGGAATTTAAATTACGGGCCAAAAGTTGTATTTACAAGTATTAAAAGTAAGCATAGGACGCAAACCAACTGAGACCCGTCTGTCCGCCGCATCTACGCATTGTACAACACACACACCTACACACTGTAGCCTACTGTACCACACACACACACCTACACACTGTACCACACACACCTACAGCTCCTAAAGCATAATCAGGCTAAAGCCGTTGTGTATTTTATTATGTGAAGCACTAAATGGTCTTGGAAAAATATAGACTCTTTGTTTGTATATATCTACTTAACTACAGCATACAAATACAGAACGTAATGTAGACCTGTTATACGGAGTGATATATATTTTACACACTGCTCTGCTTTCTGCACGGACCTCACAGCTGTTCTCTCTGTAAACATCGCGTCGCCGTTCAAGCTGTTACTAAAATAATATCCAGGGGATGCATGCAGAGCTGTCATTGGCTGAGATAAGTCCGGCCGTGCGTAACGCTTCCACTGTTCCCAGAAATGCATCCGTGGAGGAGCCGTGGAGGACCCATCAGTGTGTCCTCGGTTAGAGCTCCTCCAGAGAGCCTCCTCGATGCTCGATGCTCGGTCCTCGATGTGCATTTAGAGAAATGAGATGTCCTTCAAAATGGCGCGCTGAAATCCATTTCCGGGTCACAACCGGAGGACCGAGGAGTCGAGGAGTTGAGGAGGGGAAATTAGAGTATTGAGAAACCTCTTAGGATTTAATTGGCCTCGAAGGAAAAACAGCACTTGTTCTAAAGTAAAAACCTAATGCCTTTATTTGAATCATGCTTGTTTTCTTTTTTTTTTCTTTTCTGTAGCGTGTAATGAGGCACATTGACGTGTTTTAAATATCCTTTTTGACAACAGAGGTTTATGGAAAAGGGCAATACGATACAATAGGCTTTGGCCTACAGTGCATAAAGATTCAATTAATTTCTTTGGTCTTTTTATGGGATTTCAAGAGATATTTCACATTGCATAATTATTATTTTTTTTAATTCAACACTCATCAGTTACTAGTGCTACTTAACAGGCACTCCACACACTTTACACTACAGCCTCAGTTGAGAGCGTCAGAAGCTTGTTTCAAAATAAAGGAGGACAGTCTGCAGAGCATGAAATCTCTCAGTCTCCCTGGCAACAGGACCAGAGACTCCTTCTCCACATACAAACAAAAATAATGTGAGCACACAGTCACACTCACTCACTCACTCACTCACACACACACACACACACACACACACACACACACACACACACACACACACACACACACACACACACACACACACACACACACACACACACACACACACACACACACATGCACACACACACACACACACACACACACACACACACACACACACACACACACACACACACACACACACACACACACACACACACACACACACACACACACACACACACACACACACACACACACACACACACACACACACACACACACACACACACACACACACACACACACACACACACACACACACACACACACACACACACACAGTTCAACCCTCTCACAATCTGAGGTGTGAGATTAAGTGAGAAGTATTTACTTCCCACCTGACAAGAAAACAAGTGGCTGGAGAGTTAAAAAGTGTTTCATTTGCTGAAGTTGTTGGGTTAACTGTGATACAATGGTCGCAGCACACTCCTGTTTAATCAAATTATGATTTGCAGATTTTTGTAACACGGAAAATAATATCAGCCCACATTTTTTGGCATGTTGTCAAGCTGCCGATACATTTTGTGCAGATTTCTGTACAATCCTTGTTATGTAGTGTGAAATGTCTCTGGTGGTTGTGTGATGAATATTAAACGATAACAATTGTTTTTTTATAATTCAGATTTCACACTGTGTCCTTAATGCAATGACAGAAAATGATCTGTGATATGATTTGCAGAGGAGTGATTGATAAGAAAAACCAGTAAAAAGTTTGAGTTTACCTTCATTTATGTAAAGTAGTTCAAAATGGTTCCATGTTTAATTATCCAAGTTGTAGCAAAGAAACAAATGTGGGTAAAATAAATAGTTTAACTGACCTCATGGTCTATCTCTTGAGAGTTGAAATAGGAAAAAATAGACCTGACCTGTATCTCTGAAATTGGGTCATGTGGTAGCTGTCGGAGGTAAGGCTAATCGGATTATGATGTGTTAGTTAGCACCAGGAAAAAAAGCTACACCTATAAAGGGATGCCTTTGATCATAAACTTTGCCCTCCGTCAAATAGATCCAGTTTGTGAGCCCAGAAGATCAGGAAGTTTCCCAGATGGCTAATATGAGCCTCTTACAGCTCACATCTGATGAGTCAGGCAGTCCTCCTACATCATTTGTTTTTGTTTAGTTGTTTTAGTTAGTCCACATCCAACCATCTATCCACCCAGTATGGCCTTTTCAACAGTACGTTAATAAATGTACATAAAGACAGTATTATAGATGTGTTAATGCCTTGAACTGATCTTTTTGATATTATTCAATCCGCCAAGAAGGTTTGTAGGTATGTTTTTACTTTGGTTAGTTAACTGTCAGAAGTATTATGGGAAAACAACATGCCTGATTTGAATGAAACGTGGTTGAAGGTTGCATCATGGGCCAAGGAAGAACCCATTACATTCTGGAGCAGATCCAAATAACACACACAAATAATTTTTCAGTTAAGATAACAGCCTTTGTGATCTCTATGTTCCTTTTCTAGCTAGCCTTTTTTACTTGAAATTGATTATATTGCTGGCTAAGGCAAATGTCCCAGTAGCAACCCTACCTATAAGGATTGTTAATTTGTGTGAATTTGTGTCCCTTTGATCCTCCCAAATGTTGGGAGCCCAGATAATCAATCCAAATGGCTTTAGTGATTTTCTGACTCTTCCTTTAATGCCACCATTCAGATTTTAGCTTTTACGGTCAACTTTCTTATCAACTATTGAATAGATTGTCTTTCATCTAATGAAAGAAAGATCAGAAGCAACATAGTCTTTTCCTGCTCCCTGCTCTCCAGAGTTCATTCTGTTCAACTGTGTCAGTTCGATGTGAAATAGACTCGGTGAGCTGTGAAAACACGCCTCCCTGGACACACATTACACAGGAGAAACGCGGCTCCTCACCCTTCTTACTCACTCTTTCTTTCTGCCTTTTTTTTCCTATAGTTGAAATTCATATTGAGCAAATTCTTTCATTCCTTGGATTCCAATGTGTGAGCAACGAGGGTGGGTAGTGCTACTGTGGTCGTCCAGTACTCATTTATGTGTGTGAGAGGATAATGCTTATCCTAGTTCCTTCTACTGACCATTAGAGATTCACAGAGTAATCAGGCAGTTTTCTATTTAAAAACAAGGTGTTTTGATGAAAATGCAAAGCTGAATCCCATCCAATCTGTGCACCATTGTTGAGTCAAATCAATCCTTCAGCAACTTGACATTTCATTCATGTGTTGTGCATAATCAGTGTTTCTTGTGTCTTTTTCATGGATGTGGATACATTGGTGCCCAATATTTGCAGGGGCCCATTAGGCCCTGGTTGGGAATTAGATTTTTTTTTTAAATATGTGAGGGTACTTGCCCACTAAAGATGGGGTGGGCCGCGGTGGTATCTTTTTTTAGTAATAATTTGTCCATGTCCACTTGTTCTAAAGAAGAACATGGCAGCTGACTGGCCCATGTAAGTACAAATGTGTGTATTCACCAAGTAGAGTGAGGCGTTGTTGTAATCAACCTGGGTTGTGTTATCACTCTTCTTTCCTTGAGGGAGAAAACAGCCGGCAGAAAACACTGAGAACTTTTCTTGTCACCTCTGTTTTGGTTTCAATTTCACAATCCAATAAATGATTTGTTTGTGTCTGAAACACAAAGACAAGACAGTTCAGAACTAGAGTAGCTGTTGCAGTTATTTTCCTTTCATCACTGGGAGCCTGGGATCAAGTTAAGACCAGTGTTTGCTTTTGTTGTCTATCTGTCTGTTTACGGATAAACGACTGCCGCAATTTTCATGGAACTTGGTGGAAAGGTTTCGAATGGGCCCAATACCTTGTTTAATGTTGGAGCAGATCCGAAGGCCAATACTCATTATTTGTTCTGCTCTCTTTAAGATTGTGCGATAGAGCATTTGGCCTTGGGGGAGGTCGAGGCACCCTGAGTGCCCTCGAATCATGGCCAGTCAATAGATAAGAAAAAACAATTGATTAATGCTTACAAAGGAACACATCATTTCAAAAAGTGTAAAGATAAAATAAAGTCCTTACTGTAGTTTAGTTTAACTTACATCAAAAGGCAAGCAATCAACCTACACCAGGTGAGAGAATAGAGAATGACTGGACTTGACGAGAAATTGAAGTGACAAACTGTAATCGGTGATCTTCCTACAGGAAGTAGGAGTTGTTGACAGGACTGCCGGCTGTCCCAATCCGTCAGATGATATTGACCCTCGAGTGCGATAAGACTTGACGGCTATCATAAAAAAGCAGCAGATGTTGTAATAGAGACCCTTAAAGCTGATAAGGCATCTAGAGCTGAACCGATGAAAGGTTTTCTACTGATCCTCAAGAGCTGTTAAGATGATTCAGAGCTGCACTTGTCATTTTCTGTCACACTGGTACATTTAACAAAATCCTCTCAGGTATTGTAAACTCAAAGAGAAACTGAATACTTGTGTCTTACAAAAAACATGTCTGTGTACTGTACTGTCTATTGTATCATCAATAGAAAAGTCAGTGGTTCTGACAGATATGTGTGGGTAAAGCCATTAATTAAGACTGATTGTGTTCATTATCGATTAATCGGCCACCCTTTTTTTAATAATCAATAACCTTATTATACAGTTAAAGATGACAAAGATAAGAGGGTGGAATCGGAGAATACAGGAATTATTCAGCTTGAAGAATCATTGAAACAGTAAATCAATTATGAATATAGTGACCCATTGTGTTTCTGATCAACCAATCCATTTATCGACTAATCGCTGCTGCTTAGTTCCTTTAGGGTTGATTTCAAAAGGGTCCACTGACGCACTTGGACTTAAATAGAGAGCTGTAGTGAACAAAGCCTAACATAAAGAGCTGATCTGAATCAGAAGTTATTGATTTGACAGTAAAAGGAAAGTCAAATTGGGTCCTTCTGGGAAATGATCCAGAGTCAATGCCTAAGCCACCCTCAGTTGTCCTCTCATTACCTCAGGCTATTTTTGGTCAAGTCTATAGCCCCGGCCACACGAGGACGATAACGCAAACGGACCGCAATCGTTATCAAAAAAGTATTCCGTCCACACGCAACAGGCACCAGAAACGTGTCCGTTCACACAAACGTTTCCATGTCGACCTCGTGTGGCCGAACCGTCTATCTGATAGTGAACTGTTGCAGATACGACCGTTACCATCTTCGTGTGGCCGGGGCTTATTTGTTTACTTTAAGTTCCAGGTTAAATAAGGGTAGGTCAGGCACACTGCCCTCCAACTAGGATTTGCTGATGAATCCTAACAAGCCCTAGAGCTGATATCTGCCTTTTGACCTCCCTGGACATTGGCGTAAGAGAGGAAATTTCCCCTGTGGTTCTCACTAAAGCTTGGTATTTTTTGTTGCATTGCGAGGACCAACTAGCTGATGGAATCTGGCAGAGACAGCTTTGGCCTGTTGCAGACTGTTTGCTTTGAAAATATTACAAGCTTTCAAACTTTGATCCCGATTCTTATTTGGGGTACAAATATCACATTTTTTATGGACAAACAAAAAGATATCCACAAGCAGCCTGTCTGCACAAGCAGGCCGGCTACTATTTTCAGAGAAATGCAGACCTACTGTGAAAGCCAGAAATATTACATTGCGTGTGTGTGTTTGTGTGTGTGTGGGTGTGTGTGTTTGTGTGTGTTTGTGTCTCAACAGGGCCTTAGCATGGGGTGAAGAGGACTATCCCCTGCTGACCTAAATGCAGATGACCAGTGATGGCCACAGAATCACCTCTACAGTAAGTCATACATTAAAATAAAACATGTTACATTACAACATTTATTTTATTAATAAATATTGTTTTAAATATATTTTTTCTTTCAAATTTCATAAATATACCTAATTAATATGGGTAAAATGATTACAGTACATCCCCGGCATTTCGTTCCCTCTCTCTTTCAAAATAATAGCTTTATTTGTTTGTTTTTGTATTTCTTCAGTTTGTTGGATGACCTCATAAACACAGGACAACAACAGCAGGAACAGCAGCAGGAATTCGTGATTTCGCTGGAATCGATTATTCTCACCATATTTCTCTCCATTATTATTATAATGACAGTGTGTGGCAATCTGCTAGTCATGGTGGCACTGTGCAAGGACAGACATCTACGGTGAGCTGTTTATTAAATGTATTTTGGAAGCAGCAACAGTCTTCAAAACTGGCTAAAAAAAAGGGTCTATCTGCAAAAAACAAACCCTTATTCAAGGTTCTCCCTGTAATTATGTAAACTGACGATGCCGAATATTTTCGCTGCCATGGAATACCTACCTTGTGCAAATTCAATGTCTTTCAATAGCTGTAAATAAAGAAATTGATCGTCAAAGTTGTAGCTGACGATTAAGTAGATGTGAACTAAAACAAGGCATTTTGTTCCCGCTATTTGCACTAAAAACACATCCAGCAGTGCTTAAAAAACTCAGCATGCAAACCAAATGTCAAAGCACTCACATTACTAAAATGCTATCCTGAAAAATGTATGTTGTCTAACCTTAATCTCTAGACAGTGAGAGTTGTACCTCAGAAAAAAACAAGACTTGTCTTAGTCAACTTTAAAAAAAAATGCAGTTTACAGTAAGCAACAAATTCAAGCTAAGGCATTCAACTTAAATGTTGCCTAAAAACCTACAAAATATTACACATCAGTCTTCATTTATAAATCGTTAAAGATTACCTTACCCATGAACTATTACTGAATACATTGATGGATAATGTTTTGTTGCTAATTTGTTGTGTCCCCCTGCCATCCTCTCAGAAAGAAGAAGACAAACTACTTCATTGTGTCTCTTGCGTTTGCTGACTTGCTGGTTGCATTGTTGGTGATGCCATTCGCTGCCATTGAGCTGATTACCGGCGAGTGGCGATACGGAGAGATCTTCTGCCTGGTGCGAACGTCTCTGGACGTCCTGTTGACTACAGCGTCCATCCTGCACCTCTGCTGCATTGCGCTTGACAGGTTTGTGTGGGTGCTTGTCTCGAAGACAGGGACCCCCAAAAAAGTCCAATAATAAGTCAAACCAAAAACATAAAATTGCGGTTTGGTTTTTACAGAAGCCCTGAGGGGCAAATAGGGAAATCAAAATTGTTTTCCAAGGGGATAATGTTTTGTCATGAAAAAGTCCAGTTAGTTAGTTTCATAATTGTCAAAATATACAACATTACTGTCATGTTTGTCTTTTGGTTAGAAATGTACTAGATTATGTGTGTGTGTGTGTGTGTGTGTGTGTGTGTGTGTGTGTGTGTGTGTGTGTGTGTGTGTGTGTGTGTGTGTGTGTGTGTGTGTGTGTGTGTGTGTGTGTGTGTGTGTGTGTGTGTGTGTGTGTGTGTGTGTGTGTGTGTGTGTGTGTGTGTGTGTGTGTGTGTGTGTGTGTGTTATTCCAGGTACTACGCTATCTGCTGCCAGCCTCTGGTCTACAGACACAAGATGACCCCGGTCAGAGTGGCAGTGATGCTCAGCGGCTGTTGGTTCATCCCCATATTCATCTCCTTTCTACCCATAATGCAAAGCTGGAACGCTATCGGCATCGAGGACATTGTAAGTCCTTAGCTAAGATCAGAATGGGTTCTTGTTATTAAAATCTTGCAAAATATATACTTTATGTTCCAAATATTTTTTTTAATAGTATCAAGAGCTCATACAACTCTTTCAAATACATGAAGAGATACTTTTTTCTCTGTGAGGGCAAATGCAGCACAAACCTTTCCAATTTAATATTCTCTGTTTTCTAATAACATTGTCCAATGACACGGTAATGCAGCGATCACAAAACAATTCCAGTCCCTGTGGAGGCTCTCTTGCTGCGAGCAAAGACAGCACTTCAACAAGCATTTCCTGCTGGTTCGGATATGTTTTGGCGTGAGGTTATTTCAGAGCTGCCTTGAAATGAGCTGCAGGACTCCCAGAGGCACATGGGGATAGATGAATTTATTTAGCCAGAGTTAATGAAATACACTGCCCTTTTCTCAGTTTTTCAGTCAGGCAGCATCGAAAAAAACCATCATTTGTTTTACAAAAGCTGGATGGATGTCTTAAAGATGCAGACACAATTGTGCAACACTAAATATAACTTATGTCTGGATATTTAGGACCGATTTTAGTTGTTTGTTTTGAATGTGTTTTGTCCGTTTATTTCTTCTTTGTTCTCATATTTCGCGAAACAAAAAATACATTGCACCCGTGTTCTGCCACAAAAAGGATTTGTTTGAAATTGAAACTGCTTTTTTACGCCAGCTGATACAAAGCCACAATAAATACTTGTGACAAGTTAAACGATATGGTAGACACAGTATGTGTGTGTGAACTGAGATGCTCCATTTCCACTGAGGAAAACATACATTTCTGGTGATATGGTGATGTGAAACTGTATGTTCTTGGCTCTTTATGTGTATTAAATGTTCCTAAATTAGGATTTTACATGTTGTGTATACCTAGAGTGTTTCATGTACATGCAGACTAAGGTAGCTCATCAGTGCCAATGCCAGATAAAATGACCTTTTCAGCTTTAGGTACCTGAACTTTATTGTGACTCACTCAAAAGGTCCATTAGGACAAAGATATATATACATACAATCAGTATTAGTTCAGAATAGAACATTATATTTTTCTTTAGCCTAATTTAGCAACACCTTACAAATCAACAGGTAAATATAGTCTCAAATTGGTCTTTATGCTATGCTAGGCTAACTGCCTCTTAGCTCCATCTCTACACTCACAGGCAAGACTAGCATTATTAATGCTCGACTGCAGGTCATAATGTCATAATAATGACATTATTTGGCACTCAAGTGGCATTGAAATGGTCAGAATATCTTCTTGTAACATTGTGATGATTTTTTGTCTGTATCTTCTCAACTTTCCCAGATTGAGGAGAGAAAAGGCTTGGCTGGAGCCTCCAATGACACAAGTTGTGTGTTTCTGGTGAACATGCCGTATGCCCTGATCTGCTCTGCAGTGGCCTTTTATGTCCCGTTGGCCCTTATGGTCCTGGCCTACCGGCAGATCTACGTCACCGCCATGACTCATGTACGGCAGATTGAGACACTACAGCGAGCCGGCTCTGCCCCTGTGAGTGGACCGACTCCGATGATCACAGTGAGATCCTCCACTTCCTCAGACCCTACGGATCACTACCGCCTCAGGACAACAAGGGCCCTCTCCCCTTCAGAGCAGGCCCCCATAGCAAATAGCCGCATGCGCATTGAGACCAAGGCCGCAAAGACGCTGGCCGTTATAATGGGTTGTTTCTGTCTGTGTTGGGCACCGTTCTTCATCACCAACATAGTGGACCCCTTCATCCATTACTCAGTGCCCTGGCAGCTATGGACAGCCTGGCTGTGGCTCGGGTACATTAACTCAGGGTTGAACCCCTTCCTGTACGCCTTTCTGAACCGGGCGTTTCGGAGAGCCTTTCTGGTGATCCTCTGCTGTGGGGATGAGCGGTACTCACGACAGGGGAGCTGCTCCTATGGACAGGTCCAGAGAGTGTGCTCTGCTGCATCGGTCAACGGAACGTCAATGGCACTAAGGTAAACACATGGTAAAGGCACATTTGCAGCAGTTTTGAATATTTGAGTGTGAATGAATGTGTGTGCTATCCTGCCTTCAACTGTGTGAAAAGTCCATCAAAGTAAACTGTGCAGATTGAGAGAAAGTGGGTTGTTGGAGAGTCTGCTTTTGTATTTATTTATATGTCTTTGATGCTCTTTAGTGTAAAAATGTAAAGCGTGATGGATTGGATTGTTATTTGTTCCTTTGTCAATTTGACAACACAACCGGATACAAGCAACATTTTTTTCACTTGCAGCTTTTTCAAAAGTGTTGCTGCAGCATTGTACCATTGCTCTGTTGAGCTGCAGAAGTCCCATGAACGTAACGTGGACACCACAATTATCAGTCCAAGGTACAAGTTAATGATTGGTTGCTGGATTGGGCTGGATAAGATGCCTTTTTAAATCATTTAATTTAGTTTCTCCGCATCCTATAGATCATAGATTGTATTAAACCAGCAGCAAGTCAAAAAATATCACAGCTTGGTGCAACCTTCATCTTATTTGATTTCTCATTTAGGCCATGTGTTGGCCCAATGTGTAATTGTTAGATATGAACATGCCATGCCTTCACTAGGAAGATATATTCATGGTCAAAGCAGCTGTGGTGTTCTGCAGATGGAACATTTTACCATAAAAATGTCCTGGACTCAGACTTGTTAAAAATGAATTAAATAGTCAAATCAGCCAGTTTGCAGCATAGTGTGAAATCGTACTGTATGAGGTCTGCTCTTGAGCTATGTCATATGCGTTTATTTTTGTTATGTCCGATTAGGAAATATACAAAAAATGTAAGCTTTGTTCCAGTTGTTGGCACAGATTCAGAATATGTTGTGTACATAGATGTAAAGCAATGAGGAAGCTGGGAAGGTAGATGGAAACATTTGTGAGCACAGACAGTAACAACGGCATGTAGCAGGAGGGAGTCACAATAACCAGAATCAAAGGGGCTGACAGTGAAAGTAGGTAAGATCCTAAGGATTGCCTTGTTCTATCAATTGTAATCATATACTAAGAGTTTAATTGTGTTGATGAGTATGGCTTTAGCAAAGGCAAAAGCCAGTTTCGAAAGGTTGGTGCATTGATAAAAGTGAGATTGGGACAATGGAAAATGTTCCACTTTATTTTAGACCCTCAGAGGTTCATCTGACTTTCTTGACCAATTTTGTCAGCTTGTAAACATTTTAAAATGGCCAATACATTTGGATGAAAACCAGTTTGGATCAAAGTGAAACGTCTCAACAACCAGCTCACTCAATGGAATGCAATCATATTTTAATTATAAGTATAACTTCTGAGATCCCCGACTTTTCTTCTTTCTCGTCACCAGGTCAAATATTTTATGTGTTCACTTTGGTTTTGGACTTACAGATGCTCTGTGTTCAGTGATGATTAGCTGATGTTAGCACGCTTAAATGCTAGACTAACACAGTTAACATGGTCAAGTAGTTTTTTATACAAGCAAGTGTTACACAGGGCCTTAACCTCATATCCAGGAAACAGACGTGGGTCATAATAATCTTGTGTGTATAATAGTAATGATGTTATCGGCTAAAAAGTTCACATAGACGCAGATATACGGGAATTTTTGTTTAACTATTATATCTTCTGTGATATTGTTACACTATAGAGTGCCACAGTGACGCGTCCTAAAACCCGGAAGTAAATTCCTCCCGGTTCCTTCGACAAAAACGCAATGCAATTTCTCCATAGGATTTAGGAAAATAGCTCGAAATAAGGTCTGTGGTTGAGACACATTTAAGAGACGGATCACGTTTTGTTCAGCCGGATAATATCCACATGTCTACCCTACTTTTATAATTTTCGAATCATAAATCTAGTCGCCAGAAGCAAAATGCTAACGTTATGCTATAAGCGAACTACAGCAGGGTTGCTGCTTCAACGTCACGCCAACTTAAGATCCATATTCAAAACTACAGATTCAAAATTGTACATGTTGAAGCGTTTGCAGGAGGCAGTTACTTGCTTTCAAGTAGAACACGGGGAAAAACAAACTTACACGTGTTTACGTGTTCGGTATCATGACGTAAAACGGCCTCGACAACTTCTGTAGTCCTATTCAGCCACTTGTTAACAACCATAGTTTTTCAGACATGTAAACTCTTCAAAAATCACCAGTGGGGTCACTGCTGATGTATTTAATGTCGTAGAACAAAACGTGATCCGTCTCTTAAATGTGTCTCAACCACAGACCTTATTTCGAGCTATTCTCCAAAATCCTTTGGAGAAATTGCATTGCTTTTTTGTCGAAGGAACCGGAAGTGGTAAAATGCTAACTTACTTCCGGGTTTTAGGACGTGTCACTGTGGCACTCTATAAGGATGTCAGGAACTATAAATAGGCCTATGTCCTATGACTTTATTGCCGTTGTATTCATTGCCTTGATAGAGCCGTCAGTAATAAACTGACACCTACAGTACTCTTATGACATGCTTGTTGACTTGAAAAGTAAACTACATGTTCCTGTAAAATATATGAGTCATCTTAAGTCGTTCGTCTATGGAGCCGTAGAATTTTCTTTGAGCCATCTGAGTTGTGGTACAATTAATGGACTTCTGGGAGGAAAGATTGAACTTTACAGATCTTTGATTGAGTAAATGTACAATAGCCTTTTTAGTTATTTTCTCAACAGAAGGATTTCTGTTGACGTGAATGGTGGTGATTAAGTTGACGTCTGTGTTTGTGCTCTCCTTCCAATGGGGATGATGGAGGAGGTGACCTGCTTGTGTCTGCACTGTTTAACTTTAACACAAGTGCTCCACCATCGCAGAGAAACAGAGGGAATCACATACACACACACACACACACACACACACACACACACACACACACACACACACACACACACACACACACACACACACAGCCGACCATTTTTGTATTTATAATACAAACTACATGGCATGTGAGGGAGACCTTCCGCTATGGTCGAAAAATGTGTATTTGCATGCATACACTTACTCAGTGCTATGTATGTAAGCAAGTCCATGTGTATTCCAGTCTTTGTCTTTGCTCTTTGTTGTTGTAATGTATATAATGTGTGTGTGTGTGTGTGGGTGGGTGTGTGGGTGTGTGGGTGTGTGTTTCTGAGGTGTCTGTGGGATTTCTTTAGGGCTTTCTATCTTTGCGTGTATAGGAAACAGAAAGGCAAACAGTGTTAACTCCAATCTGATGTCCTCTCTTAAAATCTGTCTCAGACAAAAAACAGACTCAGACAATCAGATTACAGCTGGCAGGATACTGGAAATTGAAATTACTCAAGGAATCGTAAGTTATTTTTTCTTTGAGCTCTTGGGTGTTAGACCCGGAATGTAGGCGGATGGTATCTGCTTTTGTGTTCAATGTGCTGTGGTAAAATCACCAAAAAGTTTATTTTTCATTCCTGTGTGTGCTTGTGGTAAAGTGCCAAAACATTGGACAGTTTGTTAGAGTAAGGCTTACGATTCAAGATTCGGTCAGATAAGTAGTGGTTGGAAATGAAAGCCATACGACCCTTCCTAAAATGTCAAATATACTACAATAAAAACAAAATATATATAATAAAATAGTGGAAGAGACATTATCGTAAATGCGGGTAATCAGTAAAAAAAAGCACATGGACCCAACAGAAGGCATATTTATGTTTGCCAAGACAGCACCTTTAATAAAACCAACCTAACTTGAGTATTGTGGCAGAGGAGTATCAACCGAACACTTTTTCTTTTTTGGAGGCAGAGGTCATGTTTTCTTACAAGATGTTCTTGCAAGTTTGAAACAAAATAGTTACTGTCAACAGGGAAGGAAATCAAAATCATATTTCATAGTATTTTTGACATTTAGAATCAATGAGTAGTGTCATGCAAACCCACCAGAATGGTCATCCAAGATGAAAAAATTCTTGAATATTTAATTGTAAACATTTGTGGCTAATGAATCACTGTTTTTGCTCTGCTACCAAAATATGTTCACGTTAGCAACTTCATAGCTCTGATCTTTTACCACAATGAAAATCCTATGGCCGTTTCCCTTAGTCTTAAAAAAAACACACACATTCACACACTGTCAACAGTCCAGCTCCAGCAGTGGATAGTAGACACTTGTTTCTGATTGGAGTCATAACAAAGACGTTGTGTTGTGCCAACTAGTAGAGAAAGTAAAAAAAGCATCTCAAACATCTGAAACTATTTAAGGCTGTTGAGTAAATACATCATCCCTGGTGTCCTTTTGTTACTCCGGAAGATACAGTACAACTTCATGTGTTCACTCATATTGCCAATTTGACACTGTGGACCAAATAACTCTTGATTTCCATTTGGTTAAACTCAAATGAATGTCTAGCTGAAGTTGAATCAACTATGGCTCCTTCTAAGGTAAAACACTCCAGACTGGAAAGATGTTTTACCCCTGTAAAAACCAGAACACCCTGATTCCATCCTTTAATTGTCTTATTAAGGGCTTAAAAAGAAAAACGCCACTTAGAGAGCAGCTTAATCTTCTGCGATTAAAGGTGAGGGAGACAGTTCATTTTTGCCATTATATAATATTTCATATTAACCAAATAAATAATCACAATTTATAAATACAGCCACAATCATGCAGCATTGTTCTCTACTGCATTAGCCTTCTGCTATCAGTAGGTGAGCAGCCGTTAGCTAGCTACAGCCGTTAGCCTTTGGCTGCAATTAACAGGGGGCTAAAGTTATTAGCAACATTTTTCTCTACATCTCTAAAATACTACGCCTGTATTGTCTGCCTCTTTTTTTTCTATATAAGTCCTATTTCCTTTTTTGGGTTACTTTGCAGTGTAGGCAATCTTGCTAATGTTGACTTTTATCATCTGAAGTGACGTCCACGGCTGTCTGCATTTGTAGAACAGCTTATAGCAATGTCCAGTCTCCTGTCATGGGATATTTTTTCTAAATCCTGAAAACAAAGCCAAGAAGAGATGCAGAAGTCTAGCGCCCTTTCAAATCACTTGAATGACAATACACTAAAAATATTAAGTGTTTTTTTTGCCCAGTGTCAAGAAAAATATACAGTCTAACCCAACTTAAGTTAACACAGTTTTTAGATTGCATAAACTGTGGGAAGATCTGATACTTGCATCCCCTTTAAACACGGGGATCTCCCCTCAATTACAATCTGACATAGGAGCCTGTTCAGAGTCTTTTTCAGAGGTAAAGTATATTGTCATCATAATTGTATTGATGGCCACAGTTTTGTTTGTTAAATCTCACTTTTCTTCATGTTCTCTGGAACTCTTTCAGCTCTGTCAACTTACCTCCTTCAGAGCAGCTGACACCAGTACGTAAAGCAGTGTGGGCTGAATGTGTGAGCTTTAACTCAAAATGAAAAACATGGCAGTTATTCAAACAAGAGTTAAGGTGTAAAATGTGAGGGTGATACAGACTTGATGTGCACAAATGAGACGTAGATGCCTTGCTTTAACATAGAAACCTGTACAGGTAAACAGGCACATTTCAGTGCTAAAGTAGCATACAGTATAGTCAAACAGTTTAGGGGAGACAGGAAGGATTATTGTAAAAAGTGTCCCATGTCTGGTGAGAAGAATAACAAGCCACAACTCAGAATGTCCAACTCTTCCTGTAATCGTTAATCAGCTTTAGTATGATCCGTCCTGAGTTTCACCTTCAGCTCTGCATGGAGATCACAAGCTTTATTGAATCCTATAAATACAACCGAGCAGCGGACACCGTTATCAGCCGTGCACAATCAGTGTGATTGTTATGTGATTCAACTATCTGCCAGTCAATGCCTTGGCAAAGCGCAGCTATTTACCGGTTTTCAAAACAGCAGAATTGGAAATCTCTTTGGGGAATTAAGGTTCATGTGGGAAAATTGTAAAATGATTCTTTTTGGGTCCAGGCCCTGTCATCATGCTCAATAAATCCTGTTTTCCCACCCTGAATGTTTCTGTGTTTTGATTGTTAAGATTAGATAGAACATTCATCTCCATGTAGGGAAATAATGCCGCAGGATTAAACAGGCGAGATGACAAATGAGCTAGGAGTTGTACTTAAGGATGGAGGGTTGATTTTGTAGATTTACAAATATGATTTAGAGTTTTAGACTGGCTTCATCACTCATCGTCCTTTGTAGAAGAAAAATAAAGACCACCGTGTTTGCTGTCTTTCAACCTTTTATACCCTTTCACCTGTTGTCTGTGGCCAATCAGGGAGGATCTCTGGAATTAGTACCAATTTGAACCAGGTGACATCAATCCCTCCTCATTTAGAGCTAGATGGTACTCAGTTGTAATTTTACAAAGAAAATGAATAGAATGTACCCTCTCAAAAGGCATAAACAGTTACAAATCCCCTTTTTTGAAGTGACTAATCTTACAGTAGAAGAAAATACCCTCCAAGATATATTTTTTGAGGAAGTGCAGTCCTTAAGGGTCAGAGCACATGTGTGAAAGACTACCACAAGTAAATAAGCTGTAAATAAGTTCACAGCTCATTATATGAGTAGAGAAATGTGCACCATCCTCTCAGCATAAGTACCAACATTGACTCAAGAAATTACATATATGTAGCAGAAAAAAGCGGGCACAAAAATGCGGTGTAAAATGATGTTACCAGTGTTGATTTGTCTTAGATCAGGTGATATATCTTAACAGACGGATTGTATAGAAGTATAAAAAAACACTTCCTTACTTCTTACTTAATTTATTACTTCAGTAAACATTATAAAAACCTGTTTATATGGCCTTGAACTCTCGTTGAAGTTTTCTTCAACATAGCATGATACCGTGTGGCTATACCGTGTGATTGACATGTCAGTAGCGCTGTGTTGTCTGCTCTGGATATTGTCCGTGTTTTTTTTCATGAAACTAACGTTTTCTTTCCAGTTTATGAAAGGTATTTGTAAAGTTTCGTTAAACTGAGCATGTTTTTTCAGTTCTTGGTTATATCTAGCTTCACCATGTGACCGCAGTTTCAAAAAAACAACATGGCGACAGCTAAAAAACACCATGACTACGGCCAAAATGCTAAACTTAAGGCTTCAAAAAGGTACTTTACAAACCAATGGAATTTTAGAGCCCAGGGTTTAGGTAAAGCTTGACCCATACTTAACGTCAGGATATTTGTCTGTTTTAGCTTGAATTTATTCCAAGTCTTAAGGCTACAGCTTTGTTATGATGTTTGAGAAAAGACAATCATAGCTAAATAGAAAACTGTGTCGATCTGCCCATCTTGGTTGAGGATGATGTCATTCTTTGGGAATGTCCGAAGATTAAAAGCTTATAAAAAATCACTTTAACCTGCATTACACTGCTCTCTCTTTCTCAGTCTTTTGAGATAATCCTAAAAATCAACCTGCTATAAGAGTGAGAGAAAGTACGAGCTTTCAAAGTAAACACTGGCTGCTCAGCTCTAAAAAACTGGATTAATGTTGAGTGTCTTTATATTTTTTACGAGAACAAAAGGAGAAAATGTTGAAATATAAAACCAAAAAGTCTCATCTAAATAATAACAAATAGACAACATAATACAGAAACCCATATAACGATTGGCCTCATTGCTTCCTGTTCCACTTTGGGTCAAGGTCATCAGCTGCTGTCGCGTCCTTCGCTCCTCAGTTTTAGACTCGGTTTTGATGATATGAACTCATCTGTGATGCTAAATAGACTTATGTATCCCTCAGTCTCTGGCTCTGCTCTCAACGGTAATAGAAACATTTCTTTGGGGACAAATCAGATAGGAGAATGGCCCCACCTGGGCAATTCAGCTCGGAAAATTAAATTAGGCTTTGAATTCGTTTTTTTAATCTAGAATGGACAAAATGATTTTTGTTACGTGAGACATTCTGAGTGTTACTGATTTGAATCTCAGACAATTCACATTTGGTCAGCCTTTAAACCAATGCCAAACATGTAAATACAGACACAGTCATTAGAATAAAAAGAAAAGGTCATATTTAGCTCCTATCTGTTTATGCTAACAGATATCGTGCAGCAAATGAACGTTTTTTCACCTGTTAACAAAGAAATAGTCACCTGTTTAATTTGTATGGCAAACCTATTGTCTTATTTTGGATTCAGCTGACAGGTTGTAATCAATACATGTAAAACCAATGTGAAGTTTTGTATCAGCTCTTGTTTTAATCTCATGTCTCTTGCTGCTGCTAAGTGATCCACTTTGTTGTATTTGTCTGCCAAGTCCGGTTGTATAAAAGTCTATGAAGAAAGGAAATTACTTCTCACTTAATTAAGTTAACACATTCCCTATTGAGTTAATAGTCCCAATAGCTAGTTCCAAGTCTTATTCAAAACTGCATGATGCTCATTTAGTGAATTGTGCTACCATATAGAGTATAATAAACAATAAAACAGGGCATTACTAACTCATGATTTACAGATTGCTACCACAGTGTTCTCCGAGCTGAGTGCTTTCCAGGTTTTCGTCTAAGAACTTTCACATAAGATTTTCTTTTCACGCATGTACTAAGCTCCATAGATCCCAAAAATCTCGTTGGCAAGCAGGCAGGAAGAGGTGCGACGCCCTGTCACAAGAACATGATTTATAATGGATTAAACACGATTGGAAAAATGGATGTTGCGTCAGTTGGCCTGAAACAGAGATACTCAATACATTAAATCCTTACTTTCTGGATTGAACTTTCCATCAATCTTAATGCCAGGCTCTGATTGGGCTTTTGAGGACTATTCACATCACTGTTTCCCATGGTTCCTTGAGTAGACTCAGATGCTGATTAAGGAAGATAAATACCAGGAGATGATGAGTGATCACACCTCCATCTATTCTGAAAATGTCAGCTTTGTTGCATTTTATTGTGTTAGGCTTCATTGGGTGTTTACAGTCTTAAGCAAAAGTCACATGACTCACATACAGCAGCTTTAATTTAGTGAACAAAAAAGACAACTTAATATGTTCGTCAATGACCATGACGAGACAGTGAAACACACACCGACCTTAACAATATCAACATTATGTTTGTGAACCTAGGGTTCAGATTACTTGAGCTATGTGTGGGTAAAACACGTGTTCATATATAGAAGCCTCCAGTCATCAAACAGTAATAACTTTAACTGTACAACGTAACATTGGAGTTTCAGTGATGTAGCAATGTCAGAGGTCTCCGTGAGTCTTAACCTGCTGACTTTGTTTTAGCTTCAGGTCAGTCAAATACTTGAAAGGTTTCCGTCTGCTTAAAAAAGAGAACAACAATGGGTTTTTTGTCTGACTCACACGGTACAACGGCTTACTTTAAGCCTGTCATAAACACTGGCTGTCGGCGTGTATGTTGTGCAGTTGAGCCGATATTGAATCCGGGGATGAGTTTGAGCTTCCTTCGGATTTGTTTATACTCATTTGTTTTCTTTGTTTTCCCTTTAAAGTCTGCAATTTTCCCCTACAAGACTAATGATGATATAATTCAGTTCAGTTAAATTGTTTTGATCTCAGTCAGAGCTTCATCCTGCATGCCGAGCTTTGACTTACCGGCTGTCCTCACTTGATGAACAAGGCCCCGAGTGCAATATTGCCCTTTTTAATGTGTCTTTCATGCAAGTTACATGGAGGTGATAAAAAAATGAAAACCTAAAGTAGCAGGGAACAAATACAAAAATTGGAGTGATACAAAAAATGAATGATTTTCTTTATGAATAACCATTTCTGAAGGATTTCTCCCTGTTAATTACGTTTTTGTTTGTGTTATTTGGGAGCCACCTCTTCACTAGGGCTGCATAATATATATATTTATTTATTTATTTAATCAACATTATTGCAGTACAAACCATTTTTTGTTGGTCAAAGACAGTAAAAAACTAAAAAAGTTGCATGCAACCCATTTAAACTTGACAGCCATCTTAGTGAGTGCTTTTTATATTGTATTTGTGTGGAGTGACCTGCCAAATCTCATGCTACCTCTCTGCATTGATGTTATAAAAGCCACTGATGTGTTTCTGTAACCATCAGGCTCTGAAGCATGAAGCTCTGCAGCTGAGACCAAAGTGGATCCCATCACAGGTCTGGTTAACGTGTCACACTTCCTTCATTACTCTGCCTGAAAATCAGCACTCAGCTAATATTAAGTAGCTCCTTGTGTGTTCACTCCTGTTACCTACATTTGATGGTATTTATTTTATTAACAGACAGACTTCTTTACTTGTACAGTTTCCTATGTGCTTATTTTCTCTAAAATGCACATCACAATAGCTAGGGGAAAAACACTCCTCGTGTTTTGTCCTCCAAATTCTCTGCGATTTTCTTTGCCCAAATGAACCAGACATTTAAGCTTTTTGTAATAAAGTTTTTTTGACATGAGTGGTTTATTTTCTACCACTTGTTACCTTAGCAACAGCAAGCAGGTAGGATAATTATTTGAACAGTTTTTGGTCTCTCATGGGTTAGTCATTGAAATGGGTCAGAGACCCATTTCAGTACTTTACAGATAAGAGAGAATCACTACGCAGCCTTTAACAGACAGTTTCTTTGTAGACAACACGTCCGAGTGTTGATGGAATTGCATTAAAGCTAATTACCTTAATGGCATCATTCCATGAGTCTCTTTTTCCTCCAAAATAGACGTATAAGACGCAATGAAACATCATTTGTTTAGTGTCAGATGTAAATAAAGTATTCAGACGCTTGCTACATTAACACTAGAACTGCCAACGGGTACATTTTACCCGCAGCTGTTTCTTGATTGAATGTAACTTTTTTTCAATAGAATATTCAAGTCTCCCATGCAGTCTGTGACTTTTCCTGAAAGTGTGTTATGTAGCACCCTCTGTTGTTAAAAATGGTCAATATGAAGTCAGATTGAAAAAATGGTCAGCGCCAGGGGGTAATATTTATTTACCTTATAGAAAATGCATTGATTTTCGCGCTATTGATTTTGCGCGTAAACATGATGTGTTGCTATAGCAACGTCTGGTTGTCTACTGCAGATAGAGAGAGAGATAGATAGATAGATAGATAGATAGAAAGATAGATAGATAGATAGATAGATAGATAGATAGATAGATAGATAGATAGATAGATAGATAGATAGATAGATAGATAGATAGATAGAGAGATAGATAGAGAGATAGAGAGATAGATAGAGAGATAAATAGATCACTGTGAGATCAAAACTCACTGATCTAGCAGCCAGGAAAGACAACCCACAACTTCGATTTACGGGTGAGAAACGGCAAATACGGTTTACCTTTGCTGTTTTCTGATCAAAAGTTGTGTTCAAGGCATTCAAACGCATAAAAACACTGCTGACGGTTAATCCAACGTATCTGTGTCACTTTGAAATGACTACAACTATAGTATTTTATTAAAGACGAGAACCCTGTGTTCTAGTATGATAAATAAAATAACATTGTACCTTGGAAATCAATGCATTCTAATAGCGGACACGTACATTTTACCCGTTGGTGGTTTTTGGCGGTGGGTGGTGTTGGCGGTGAGTACAGCGACCCCTGGTGGTTCTAGTGTTAAGAAGTTTCAGATTTGAGCTTTGTAATGTCTTTAGTGTATTGGTTAGGTCATGTTTTTCTCAGGTACAATGGCGTATGGTGCAACAGTGTTTTTCAAATGGACAAAACTGAAATTGAGTTGAAAAAAATCACAGGAAGTACAATCCATCTATAGAAGTTGCTTGTACAAAGGAACAAATACTGATACTGACAAAATTAGGTAGAGTGAAAATTATTTATATAGAGAAAACATCACATTTTGGAAAGAAGTGATGACACAAAATGTTATTACTTATTTGTAAGACTATGAGGACTGTTAGACAGAGAGAAAAACTCAATTGCCTCTTTGGTTAATTTGCCATCTCAAAAAGGGGTTTCAGAAACACTGCCCTGCTAAAACCTGGAACATTTGGATACCGTCAGAACTTAGCGATTATATGCATCACAAAATGGGTCAATAGAAGATGACGTCTTAAATCAAGGCGCCTCAGATCTACAATAGTCCATCTGCACTGTTGCTTTCCAGATTTATTTTTGGCTGCAAGCTGCTTCTAACTGTTTCAGCTGTTGCCTAAAGATTGAATCTGGATAGTGGTATTTTTCTTACTGAAGTCATAGTGAGTGACAAGGCTGTGAGGTTGTTTGTTTGTGTTTGATTGACAGAAAGATAGTTTTGTGTATTTTGTTTAAGGTGTATAGTAGTGATTGAGTGGTGGGTTTTCCAGGTTAAGCTGCATGTTGATCACTTTATCTTATTATTATTGGGTTTTTATTAAAGAAAAACAACTTTTTCCCTTCGGGTGCAGATAGAAATGGTGATCTTTGAATCAACGAGACACAAGATAAAGTTAGGTTTAATGGTTGGGCTCGATTTAAAAAATGATGTAATACAAATAAGGAACAAAAGAGACAGTGTTGCATGTTGAGAACACACAGACACGTGGAAACATAAAGCATCTAAAATAGAAGCAGTGTCTCGCTAACCGGCTGACCATCTCTGAGCAGGAAGTGAGGTGGTTTAACTTCAGGGGAGAAGGTCTAAAACTCTGTGAGATAGAAATCGTTTTCATTTCTTTCTAACAAAACAATGATCTCTCTTTGAAAACAGGAGGGATTTCTTTTTTTTTTTATAAAGCCAGGACTTGCTATCTGATGGGATTCTGCGTGCCACTAAACCTGAGGGATATGGAAAAAATTAACATTGCATTAGTACACTGAGAAATGCCTTAAAAATAAAATGACTGATGTCATCGTGAGCTGCATATAGCCCTATAAAGCATGATGTAAACCATTACAAATATTTCCTTACCGATGTTGTGGATTTTTACTTGTTTTCTTTTGATTTAAAAATACCAATCTTAGAACAGTATGACAAAACTGAAATATTAGTTGTTGATAGAGAAGTCCAGATAAGAGCTGTTTTTTTAACGTGAATGACCAAATTAGACAGTCTACAGAAAACGCAGCCACTCTGTTACTCCCCCCCACACATCCGACAGTCCCACACAATCACCACATTCAAATCCCAACTAAAAACCCACCTGTTCAAAGGAAGCCCACTCACTGTAGTGCTCTTCATCCTCTGTTTCCCCTGAACAACCTGTCATTATCGTTTGTGTCCACTTTGAATGACTCCTCCATGGTTGCCTGTCAGTGTTTTTATCATTTTCTGTTGCTTAGAGTATTTACTGTATTGTATGGTGTCCTTGGGTATCATGAAAGGCAGCATTAAATAACAGGTATTACTGTACTATCTATTACCCTAAATTTAAAACGTTTCATGATCCATTTTCTATGATCTTTGTTGAGCGTTTGTCTATCCTCTTTGTATTACTTGCCAGGATAATGGTTCTTTGTTATATTTTCATTTGTGAAAGAGCTTTGGGGGGGAACATGTTTTGCGAGATGAATACAAATATTATTGTCATGTCATTTGAACGTATGGAGTATTAAAACTGTTAAACAACACACATGTTTTTATCCGATAAGAACAAGGGGTAGTTGGTAGTTCAGCCTCTTGTGGCAGAACATAGTACTACACTAGAATACACATGTTTACACAGATGAAAAAGTTATTAGGAATACTGACACTGGCAAAAATCCCAGAAAGAAACATGTTCTTATGTCCTAAATATGGAAGAGAAAATCAGTTATTTAAGACTAAGAAAATGGATCCACAGAATACAGTTTTTCCCTCACTTGCCTCTTGGGGCTTCCAGCTGAGATTTGGTGTCAGGTCATTGCTTGAAAATATGCCTTCAGAATGACTGCTTTATCTTTCGAGCACAGCTCAATAGTAGAAACATGAAAGGCAGAGTATCTTCTGTCCCAGAAACCCAGATCCCGCTCCTGAAGGGGCCGCGGGACATTGTGTATTCATGAACCGTGCCGTCTGAGGTTGGGTCAGTCAGAGTCAAAGTTTGTTTTCAGAGCTCTGTTTGTGATACAACTTCAATCTATAAGGTATTTTCTTTGGCCATCTGAATTGTTGTTATCCTGGAGCACATATTTGGAGTACATTTGTCACTTGGGTGGTCAGTATATTTGATTTTCTGGGAAGGAATGACACTCCAGTGGAGAGTGAGATTTCTCAGAACATGTTTCGATGTTAAATGAGGAATGAATTTGGCTCTGGACCTTTTTACCAATTTAATATTTGGATTTATATGTATGTTTGTGTACTCTGTTGATGCTTGGTTTACGCAGAGTTTTTTTAATATGTTTTATTGCACTTGTCTATTTATGTGCTGACTGTCTGTTCAATGTTTTCATTCAGTTTGGTGTCAGGAAGGGTCTCTTCAACTGGGAATGACTCAATTTGACGACAGCAGCACATATCTTATGCATTTACTTCAGGGAGCAAAACTAATTTCACTGAGAAGGGAGGAAGCAACATTGTTTGTAGTGAAAGGAGGAAGTAAAATATCTGGGTCTCTAAAAGCCTCTGATGTATAATTGATAAGGCCTGGTGTCCACAAGCTAACATGTCAAAACAAATCAAACGTAGTAAAGTACCTTTTTTGGTTATAAAAACTAAATCCAGCATACTTAATCTTGTGTCCCACATCGCACCCTGCTTCTCTCAGTTGACCTGTCCAAACATTTTGCTGCATGGGAAAGTTTTACTTTTCCAGATCCCAAAGCGTCTTATGAATTCAATTAGCCAATTAATTTCCCTCGAGTGTCCAGCCAATGCTTCAGTATGTACACATCCTATATATTCGAACTGTGTTTGAAGTCTTGATTTTTCATTTATTTATATAAAGTAAATATTTATTTTCGGACATTTTATTTTTAAATATGTAAATTAGGCCTTTTTCTCATTTAATATGTGCTAATTTGCATACATTTCTTCAACAGCAATGTGAGCATTGGTTAAAGCAAGGTTAACAAGTTTGAGTCAAATCTTTATTTTAGTTAAATCCATTTATCTGAAAAGAACTTCAACAGCCATACAAAACATTTTATGAATCAAATATTCCACACATGTAAATCAGACCATGAGTGATTTATGAACTAACTTGTATGTGTAGTTTGTAGGTACTAGTGAATTTGAGTTGTTAGGCTCAGGGTGTGAGTAAAGAAAAACATAAAATGGCATACATTCTGCAGACACTACAGGGGGAAAAAGGTTGAATCCTTTTTGTATGACAATTTAAAAAAAAAGAAATATTAAAATATGCAAAAGAGTCTTTATCTAATGTTCACTTTGCTGAATTTAGGAGGAATGTACAAACACACATGCTGTAGATGCCATTACGCACCTAAATTGACAAATGCATGATAAATGCGATATTCCTGTATTAATTCAAGTTTGACAGTTTATGTGTTTTACCTCATGTGTTTAGATAAAAGTTCCCCAAGTACAGCATTCCTTTTTGCTGTAGAAAAGCGATTATGTTTGGTGTACACGGTTTTTAATCAATGAGCTGAAACATGTGAAACCTGTAGTATGCCCTGTTAGGTGTAAAATGAGCCTTTCTTAGAAAGAGCAGAAGTTTCTCCTCCAGTGATATCCTCAGCGTTCCTGTGGGAAAACACGTCCTATCAATTTCCCCCATCGGCGATCCCTCCTCGCTACTTTCGCTCCCAACGCGAGGAGATAAGAGAGAAATCTGATTGTAAAAGATCAGATGAAAGGATAAATAAAGGCAGTAAAGCACAAATGGTGTAGAAAGTGAAAATGTAAAAGGCATGACTTGTTATGAGTTTGGACGGCAACAACCAGAGTGAACTATAATTATAGTCTGATTGATTAATTAGATGAGAGTGCTTATTTATAGGCATAATTAGCTTCTGCATTTAAATACACTCATAACATGAAACTAAATGCAGCTCTGACACAAAAAAAGAAATGGTTCTCATTAAATAAAAATAAACATGGATCAACCGAGATTGAAGTGTCTGCCTTAAAATTGAGTTATTATTTGTATGTATGTTCCTGAATTATCCGTTTATGATAGCAAAAGGCAGTATATATACATTCTAAAATATTACACAGAAGACTGTTGACAACACACAGCCAGAAGAAGAGGGAATACACACAGGTGTACATTTACAAAAGCGCAATAAACACAGTTTCAAAAAACTCATCCAGAATTCCTCCTGTAAGTTAAATCCAGCTTTTTCTCTCTCAAAAGAACAAAAAAATACATTTAAATCAGACCAACAGTCCAAATGTCCTCCTTGCTCATGATTGTTTCCCTAAGCGTGTCGTTTTTGATGTGTGTTTGGATCTCCTTATTCAATTTGTCAGACTGGAAGTCAGCCACAGATCAAACTCACAGATTATTTTTCTGAGCGCTGCTTCTCAACGACCCAAACAGGATTATAGTGAGAGACCTTAAGCTTGTGGATTGAAGAAGTCAGTGTTTAAAAGTGAATGGCAGATAAAGTAGAGAAGACTTGTGTTGATCCAGCCACTAACCAACACCTGATGCTGAATGTTTTGTGAACAAATATTTTGTAAACGGTCTCAGTCAAGGCAGTGTTAGACGATACATTGCATTCATTGCGACTGATTCAACAAAAAATTGATATAAGCTCTAAAAAGTTGATAGTATTATTAACTTTTATGCATATCTAAAAACTGTAATTTATGAAAACGAAGGTACTGCTGGCAACGTCCGTTTGATGGGGGTTACATTATGTTGTTAACTTGGTCCCAGTGTGGAAGTGGCAGACTCCAACACAATAAATGCGCCTTATAGCTCAATTGGTAGAGATAAAGGCCCTTTTACTGGGGCTTGGTACACAATCCAGCTAGGGACTATTTGCCGCATGTCATTCTCTCTGTTTCCCCGTTTCAATTCTGCAATAAAGGCACTGGTTGCCCAAAGAAATCTTTGAAAACAGTAGAGATATTATTACATAATGGCAATAAATGGCTATTTCTGGAAACAAATGACCAAAAATGGCGTTTAATGTGTCTCTACTTCCATTGGCCATGGTACTTATCGTGTCAGAATAGAAACAGAAACAGATTTGAAGATTCCCATGAGAGAAGTTCACATAATTCACAAGTTGTTTCTCCTTTCTCTCTTTCTGATGAGGCAGGAAGCTTTTCCTGCAAGATTTTATTTTTATCATAATTGAAGGCAGCCTCACAAAACATTTCGCTGCCCTCAAACTAAAGATAATGATGGAAAATGACCAAGGTTCACATGTATTGCAAGAGAGATCTCTTTAATCTCTTTCTTATTTCCACTAAATCTGGATAGACGGATTAGAGGAGACACATGAGGGAAAGCTCTGGTGGGAATAACCATTGAAATATCTCTGGACAAAACGTCTGCGGTTTCTCCATGAAATTGATGATTCAACATGTGGGAAAATTCCAATACTCTTTTCCCTCATATTTTTTACTCTGGGAATGTCCTGTAATGCAGGAAAAAAAGCCTTTTAGCTTTTAAATGCCACACTGCCTGTGGTTAAAGTCTGCTGGCATGAACGTCAGAGGGAAGATATGTGCAATGTTTGGGACTCCAATGTTAAACCTGAACTTGTTTACTGTAAGTGTTAATGTCCTCTAAAGTCCAGTCAAGTCTCCTGTCCTGTAATACAACAATTAATTGATGGTGAATTATTAACAACATTTTCAAACGGTATTTAAGCAGGGTTTTTCCACTCATAAAAAAACAATGAAAAAAAAAATACACTGTTTCCCATAAAGTTGGAATCATTTTGTTTTCAGACACATTCCTCTTTCAACTGTGGTTTACTTTTCACTGTGATGTTTGGAAGAGATTGATCAATAGTTTTGAGAAGATATCAACTTTATCTATCAATAATAAATCACATTGACACAATCATTTCATGAGGAGAGGTCAAATATATTTATTCCCACATTATGGGCAACAGTGTATTTAGCAGGAGGGTACATTTGGGGATTACTTCAATGCAATGTGACAAACTCATAAACATATAATTATCCTCAGGGCAGTAAGGACAGATGTTGCTGTCAGACGTTTGTTGTTGACTTAAATTCATCGCCTAGAGTAGTGTCAGGATCTCTAGATACAAATCTGCAGGATGATGGTAATGACCCGAAATGTAAAACCTCAAGGCGTACTGACTGTTCAACCTTAAAAACGTTTCATCTGTTATTTTCTAGATTCATGTAAAATAAAGAACGAGCGGTGGTCTTCTGACCTTGTTGTCACTGATAAACCTTTATACTGTGCGTGTCTTGACAGGAAACTGAAGAGCTGAAATTAGGGACTGTCTCAACAGGGCATGCTATCGGGCAAAGTGAGATTATATTATTATGAAATGTGTTGAATCAGACTGACAGACAGGCATCCTTTAGTTTAGACTGTAAACACACCCACTCTACAGAATAGTGTGTGTGTGTGTGTGTGTGTGTGTGTGTGTGTGTGTGTGTGTGTGTGTGTGTGTGTGTGTGTGTGTGTGTGTGTGTGTGTGTGTGTCTCAAATTGTCTGATAAGAACTAATCTTGGGAATTTACCAGATGGAATATATACCCAGACTTCCGTTCAGGTCTGTGTGTGTGTGTCTAGTAATACACTGCTTATGAGGTCCTTCTGTGTTAAGAACAGATTATGCTCCGACTTCATAAGGGACTTTTTGCCCCTTCTGCTAAATTAAGGGTTTCTATTTGTACTGGGATTTAGTCGATTTGATTAAAGTAAAAGGTATAACCACTCTCCAAATCTTTCTCCTGTACAGTAGGTGTGATGACGATGACGCCTCAGGGGGCAAGGTGCAACATTGAAATGTAATAATGTCCTTTTGCCAATTTTGTATCATTATTGTCCTCTTTGTGTTTTAGAAACAGCCTTTTTTTTCTGTCTCCCTCCTATTCCTCCTTCTTCCTCTTCTTCCTCCTTCCTCCGCAAGGACTGCCCACTTTGAGAAGAATGCTAACAGAAGTTCCCGCTCTACTAATTTCCCATGCCTCCTTTCTTTTCCATTCCCACCGGCTTATTTCTACCAGCACAGCTATGATTCAACAGTCTCTGGCTTAAACTTAACCCTAACCCCTTTTTCTAAATCAATCAGATCTTTTAATCAATATTATCTCAAAAGTCTCTGTCTCTTTTTCAGATTGTCCTTTCTGCCAAACCGGAGCTACAGTGACAATGGGCGAACGATACTGGCCAACGAGCAGTCCCAGGACTCTGTTGGGACTCTATGAGTAAAAAAGCAGCCAACTACGACCTGTTTATAAGGAGGTGGTCTCACATGGATATGAACTCTAGGATCAACATCCTCATATGACTTTTTTTTAAAAAACATGTTGATGCTGTCCGGGACTAGAGGCAATACTAGTCATCAGAAAAGTGCAGATCTGACTTTTGGTGAAATATCGGAGCATTTTGGTGCCAGAACAAAAGGGACAGTTGAAGAGTAAATGTGTCCATGGAACAAAACACACTGCCAATATGTTCCATGGTCCTCAATCTAAAAACTAAAAGAACTGTTGAAATTCTGCGATTGGAAACATGAGGGCAACGGTCCAGAAAAACTGCAGCAGACTACAAGCAAAGCTCTGGCTAACACAACTGCTTTTTAAACTTTATGATAATGCTCATACAGGTGTCTTTAGGTGTCTTTAGATTACATTTTATTGAGCAGTAGTTTGTATTCTTGTATTTTACCAGCACCGACGGCACTCTGAAACTGCTGAATGTAATGTCCAAAGTTTTTATTTATATTCTTCGTTTCATATCCCATGCTGAAGTAGCAGAGAATCAATGACGTCCCAGTAGTTTGTGATGAAATAAAGCATGTATCAAAATGGTTGTATCATTGTTGACCCCTCGTGGCGAAACACTGATCTGATCATTTAAAGGCATTTAAATTATTGTTGCACTTTCCTCTGTCGGTTGAAAGTCTTAAATGTGTTGCATCTCTGTCCGGGATCAGTCAAATGTTAGTTTGTTACATCACTGCAGCGGGTTGGAAAGCTTGGTTGCCAGTATTAAATCATTCCTCCTGCATGAAGCTAAATTGACAAGTTTGTTAAGTTATTAAATTATTAAGACTTGGCATTACAGCACTGAAAAAACATACAAGAAATACAACCGAACATTAAAACAATTGTGGATTTTAAGAAAATAGTCATTTCTTTTTTGAAAAGTTGCTGAATCTGGCTCAAGCCAAGGTGAATATAAAAGACTGATGCCAATGGAGTAAAGAATCTAGGGCTAACTGGGTTTTAAATTAAGTTGTATTTGACCACTAGGGGTCAGTATTCACTCTCCTGAGCTCGGATCTGGCCCTGTTTTGTCCAAGGTAAGGAAAAAACTAAAAAATGAATAAAAAGTGTCCAAAAGCACTAAATAAAGACAAAGTGTATCTAATTATGTACAGATTTATAGACAAAGATACTCAGACCTGCAGTGTTGGGAGATACTCTTTTAGTTTTGGCAGCACTGGTGACCTGTTAAACTTACTCAGAGCCATTTACTCAAAGGTATTTCAAAATGCCTTTATAACACAGCTTTCCTCTGATGTTTGAAGCTCAGTTTAAATATCTGAACCGGTCTGTCTCTCTCTGGCTGTCTATCGCAACACGTTCATGAGATCGACACACAGAGGTGTGATACTGCAGCAGCCTACACTCTCACATTTTAATTTCAATTTCTCAATGCATCTCTGCCTCAGAAAAAAACAGTAAACTCACCATCTTTCCTTTTTATTTTTAATGCACAACCTCCAGGCTTCAGAGATGTTGATGTGAACGGTGTCTTGTTACAATGTGACAACTTTTAATAGTCCACTGTGCCCTGTACTTCATCTTTGTTCCATGCAATGGAGATGATGAATAAACAGAGAATTTGACAATAATTGGGTGTTAATTGATTCATGTCGGGTCTATAAAATGTGGCTTATGCTAATTTCTCCAGATTTCAACACTTGAGTCTGTGGTATATTTATTTCTAATTGAACTGTATGCTATATTATCATATTGTTATGTCACAAAGACGAATCTGCTAGCAAAACGTTGCCTAATTACACATCCAGTAGCAACATTCACACACACACAAACAAAAGTAGATATCAGTTGTATTTTACCCGTAAACAGCAGAGCTCTATTCATGGTGTTTAAAGTGACCCACATTTTTTTGAAAGCAACCTTTCGGAGAACAGCATCGCTCTTCAAGTGTAACATCTGTTTTTACTTAAAACAAATACACATATAAATATGAAAAAAAAATCATGACCGACATAATTTATTTTGGAGGGGCCAAATCTCTATTTTAAGAACCACTGCCTAGCACCAGTCAGACTTGATGAATGAATACCCATGTCTCGTCAACTGAACCTATACACTTTCCCAAATGTTGGCAGTTAGATAACTATTTTGGTCTTTTCACACTGTTGTTGACAATTAACACATCATAGCTTGAGCTCTGTATTTAATAAGATAACATGAGCATCAAGCAAAAACTAATATATTCTGTGTGGGCCTAAAACACAATTTTTAACAAGCCTGTATTACTGTTGGCGGCCATTACAAACAAAGCACCTCGTCAGGAAGCCTATTTAGTTGCAGCAAACGCGATTATCCCCAATCATCTCTACGCCGCTCAAAAACAACCTCCGAGCTGATTTTTAGGATTGATTGGTGCTGACGCCTGAGTCTGCTGCCCATTAAGCCCAGGGAGAATCCACAGGAGGAATTCATTATTCTGTAATCACTGAATCCAACACAATCTCCCTGGGTTTACTGTCTAAAAGCATAAAGATCTCGTAGTGCAGAAGTTCCAGTGCTTGACCTGGGCTTTCTAAAAACGTCCTGGCTCTGAGATTATTTGGATGTTAACACAGGAACAGAAATTCATTTTTAACCGCATGAGACACATGGCCAATATTTCATCCTTCTATGGGCAGCTGCATGTTAGTTTGTCTAAATACAGTCTTTAATCCATTAAAGAGAGTCTCCAAGGTCAATTATTTCTAATGTCCTTCCATTTGAAGGTAAGAAGCCAGCCTCAACAAACCCTAATCAGGCCAGGTTCAGGATGGTTCCCATAGAAAAAGCGAAGGAAGGTGTTTCTCCTGAAAAACAGATTCCTTCTCCAAGTGTGTGTGTAATGCTCAACTCTAAAAACCTACCTGCTTGTCTCCTCACTACCACTAGATGTAGCAACAACACTAGCAACTAAAATGACCGTTTGCTCTACACTCCTCTTTCAGCAGTAGGCTTTTGTCACAGTATTCAGATGACATGTCTAATAGGAAAAGAAGAGGTGTAAACATACCATTAAGCTGCTTTAGTTTAGGGGCACCGTATGTAGCTCACTGTCAGTCATGGATCACTGGGACTCTTGAGAAGAACAGAGCAGTCGTTAGTGTTATCAGTGTCTGGGCTTGTCTTACAATTTGACCAAACACGCTGTCTGCTGTGTGAAAGGCCTAATTAATAACAACTATAGAAGTGTTAGAATTGTGTGACACACTGTGCTACTACATAACATTTATTTGTATTCCTTTTTAGTTTTATTGCTGTTTTTTTTGCTATGGATTATTTTCCCCTGAAAAGTAAATGTCAAACGTTTTTAAAACGTGCAAAGTAATGCATTTAAATTGCCCCTATTTGTCAATGGCAAACCTTGTATATAGTATTTGTCATATTTTACTATATGTCTGTACTCAGTGTCCCACCTTATTATATGTTGTATGTATATTGTTAATTTGTTATAATAGTCAAAATAATAGTTTTTTTTTCTTTTTTTTCTCATATTTTTATTTCATTTAGTTTTGCCAAGTATTCTTCTCTCTGTGTCTTTGTATGCACCATACTGTATAGAGCAAATTCCTCCTATGTGTAAACCTACTTGGTTATAAAACCGATTCTGATTGGTTCAGTCCTCAGTTGGTTTCAGGTCTACTTAAATGTACTTGACACAGGTGCAATCAATGAGCAATCAATACAGCTGAGCAGAAATGGAAACAGCTGCTGCTGCTGCTCGTCAAGCTGCAATAGCGGAAAAAAAGAAAGACAAATAAGTCCTGATATAATAATTAGACTTAATTTATCGATGAAACTAAAAAACCTTGTGTTGGCCTAGAGGTTAATATTTAGCTGGTTTACAGTTACGTTTTAACTCAAACATTACTTTGAGTCATCATGGAAAGAAGTTGTGTAATCACTGCTCCTCTTCGCGGAACACTGCACAACCTTTGGGAACTCATCACTAAATTCAAACTTATTTCACACCATGTTCTAAATGTTAAACAGATTGTAAATCGGAGGGTGATAAAAACCTTTTGCAACGAGATACCTTTTTTTTTGCCAAGCTTACTCAGGTCTCCAAACTCTCTCCTTAACTTTCTAAGAGGAAATTAAAATAAGCAACTACAGGCAGTTTGTGTGCGTGACTTTTCTTGTGTTACAACTAATCTTCCCAAAACATGTACTGTCCTTGACAGACAAGTAACCAAAGGGGTTAATAATAAGTGAAATAAATAAACTATTGTGTTCAGTGTTTGCTGTTTCCTTGTAAACCTAGGGAATTTGTTGGGTAGAAGAGAAGGTTAAGTGGTGTTATTGTCACAGGGTTATCAGGAACTAACGTCCTATCTGTGTTCGGAGAAGGTCTGCCAAATTCACCTTTAAAGGTTTCACACCTGATACTTCCACAGATACTGGATAATGCGATATCTATATGAAGTGATTAATACAATTGTATTCATATAAATCTCATCACTGGTTAATTTAAATCCCATTAATTCTCTGTCTAGCTCATCTTCGCTGCCAAATCCAGGGAAATGTCTTTCTCTTTAGATGTTAAATGCTCCACTCGACTCACTAACTGTGGCCTAATGCAATGACAGCACGTTTGCATAGAGGGTTCACCATAGTGCCAACCAAAAATATTCAGCAGGAAGTAGTAATCCAACCCTCCAACACCCAGGCAATATTGATAACTGATGATTTGTACGCATGTAAGTCCTGTGCGACTTTACCTGCACAAACAGTTGGTTGATCACTAAGATAGACATTTAATATTTTCATACAGACCATAACTAGTTGAAGGTTAGATTGTACTGTATCTAAAACACACCCTTTATTCAGGAAAATTGTTAATTTGATGGTGAATTGTTGTATAAACCAAGCCAGTAATAATAACCAGAGTTAAAAACAGGAAGAAGCTTACAAAAAAAATAGGAAAAATGCCACCTTGAAAAGCAGCTTGCAAATGATGCTGATACTAAAACCATGGCAACCAAAAGTTACGACACTTCCTGTTTTCGGTAAATCGAGGGAATTATTTTCTGACTCTTGCTCCTGTATTTAAACACTACACCTTAAAGAATGGCGGTTTATTCAGCTACGAGTGTGACTACAAACTATGTCCACCCCGTCATGGAGCTCAATATTATTGTAATTTCATGATATTTCTTGATCATTATAATTATAAAGACTATCACCAGAATAACTCTTTAAAGAATTTGAGATAGTAAAGTGTCATATGACTCTGGTTATCCTGCTGATATGGTGCATAACAATATACATGCATAACACACACAGACACACACACACACACACACACACACACACACACACACACACACACACACACACACACACACACACACACACACACACACGCACGCACGCACGCACGCACGCACGCACGCACGCACGCACGCACGCACGCACGCACACACACGCACACACACACACACACACACACACACACCAGGAGTTTAGTCACCATGGTAACCACCCCTCTTCCCTCCCTCCATCTATTCTCCTCCCTCCCCTCCCCCTCTGCTCGGCTGAGACAGGGGGTTTGCTGCTCCCATCATGCTTTGCGAAAGGATACAGGAAGCAGACAGTGAGGAGCAGAGTGCACGGCGGTGTAGAGGAAAACAGACTGATGGTGGAGGCAGAGGCACCACTCAGGGAGGGATGGCTGATGTTGCCCCCTGTTTGCTCCTCTGCCCCTCTCTGGGTGAGTCTTTATTGACCAGAAAATCAAATATAAAGGCTCCACAAATCCAGCTAGACTGGGGATAAAGCCTTTAAAGCTAACATGCAGACAGATGATGCTGCCGGTTGATTTAAAGAGGCAGTGCAGTAATCCCCTCAAACTGTGAGGGGTCAACTAATGTGACAAGACGTGCGGAAACTCCTAACATGATGCGGTTGTTTGGTTTTGTCCCTGTTTTGTATGTTGGAAGTCATATTCCAGTCTTGCTGTGCATGGATATGGTCATGGGAACACCACACACCAAAAAGCAGCCCCTCTCTCTGGTGATATTTATGTACTGTTACATATGTAATTCAAATCTTAACCGTGACTAACTGTGTAAGAAGGAGTCTACCATGAGTTCACCCTGACAATGATGCCATTGAGTCCAGAATATAATAGACACACTCACACACTTGCACTCTCACACACAGACTCACATGTGTCTCAGTGACAGTGGATGTAGTTCTGATTATAGAGACAATAGATACATTTACAGCATTAAGGATGAACCATATACCCCCCATCATTGTGTTTTGGTAAGCTTTTAACCAAAAGGTCAGCAGCAGCAGCAGCAGCGACCTCAGCCATTGAACTCCATGTGTCCGTGTATCCTTTATTCCAAATGATACAGAATTTCCCGTAAAGGTCAAGTAATTGTGTGCAAATGCAAGAAGTGTAACTCTGGTTTTGAGTAACTCTCAAACTACTTCCACAGAAAATAAACAATGAAACTAAACAAGTATAACAGGAATATTATATATATAGTATGTTTAATCATAAACTGGAATTAAATGTGTTTCAAAGACGCAATATTTAGCTCAATAACAAAAGGGGTTTTACGTTTAGCCCTCGTTGGTTGATAGTGAGAATATCAAACAACTTTCAAAATGATTAAACATTAGGTGTTTTTTATGTTTTATTAATTACAGTACATTTTATCTTTTGAAAAGACCAGATACTAAATCATATTTGTATTGGTGCACAGCTAAAGCGTTACCTGTAGTTCAGAATAATTCAATGACAGTGTTTTGATTCAACCTGACAGGTACAAATCATTGGTAGTCACATTGTTTAACACACTAATGCCCAATCTGTGTGTATTCTTCCGTTAGCTGTGTAATCAACTCTGTCCACAGGATGTATTTAAACAGTATAACAAACTCAACTCATTTTCACTTTGACCATGCCTATTTGCCCAGGCTTACTGCAGGGGCACGTAAAGCAATGATCGAGTAAAAAATTGACTGGATTAAACATCTAACCCTCCTCTACACAAACACACAAATGCTTTCTATTGGTTCAAGAGTGGACAAGCCCAACCCACTGTTGGTGACCAAGCCAATAGGGGGCCAGAGTGAGGGTGAGCAAAGGGCTGCTCTTATCTCTCCATTTATCCAGCAGAGATAACCCTCACAACTACTGCTGTCTGACATCAGATACATATTAAGAGAGGAGGAGAGGCAGATATATTAGGAAGAAGTTGAGGCAATCAACACAGAGCTGATTTAAACACATCAGAGATTTAAGGTTTGTCTCAGTGGCAGTGACTCTACAGGTGAGTGTCTTATACTGACTGATAATGTGTGTCCAAGAAATGACAAAGCTAGTATTTATTCCTCCTGGCGAGAATCTTAAAATATGATTTGGGTTTAATTGGAGATTATTTTATTCTTTTGAGCACATTTGTAATGATCTGCTGGTGAAATGATGTCTACAGTGCATAGAGGATACACATGCACATGGTTTAGTAGGTAGTTTAGCCATCATTGCTATTAACATTCACTCATGTAGTATTTTTACAATCCTTAATTATCCAAGTATTGCATTAACTACTTTTGGATGTGTACGGATTAGCAGATATTTTACAATTATGCTGTTATGTTCCTATCAGGAGGATTTTCCATTTAAGTTTTAATGGATTTCAGTTTGTGAGAGAGAATTCTGAAAAATAAAAGAAGTTCTTTAAAGAGCATTACCAATGGTTTGGCTCTTTTTCCAGCCTTCAGAGCATTTTTTTTATTTTTACTTTGAATTTTCAATACAAATCTTATTCAAGTAGTAATCACTGCTTACTTTGTGATTTGTCTTTAATGTCAAACCTATTAAAAGCTGCTATCTTGAAGGTTTTGTATTATAATTTGCATTTCTCAAAACCTGTTCCCTAAATCAACACCCGTCAGAGCACTGTTTGACATCGGCTGAGTATAAGGCTCTTGTTGACCCTTTTCAAGTTGAATAGGAACTACCGGCTTCCATGGTTACGTCATATTGTATCTTTATTGTTGTGTTTCACAATTCACAAAACTATGGACAATAGTCTTCCTGGCTTCAGTAGTTTAGCACTTTTTGAAGACTCAGCAACTAAGGCTCAGAATGACGTTCAAAGTTTTTAAAATACATGATATTTTACACAATAGTACTCTTAGATTTTTGTTATCTGAACATGGCAATAATAAATAAAAATGCATGCCAATACTGTTGTTCGTTGCAGTAGATTGAAAAGTTGATATTGCAGACATAATATGACCGGTTGTAAATGTATAAAATATGTTAATTTGAGGAATCATACGTATGCTTTCCTTTACAGCAAGTTGGTACGCAGTTTCTTTCGCCCCTTTGGACTTCTAACATGCATTGATTAAAAATATTTTAACTATACATGAAAGGCACAGGGAGGAAGCTTTCAGGTAATTTACAAGCAGTGTTGGGGGGCTTTTATCACATGATTAAAGGCGCCAAACATTGATTAGAAACAGTTCACAGAAACCGTTTAAATAGTATCTTTACAGCACTTTACAGGGTTGACGCTGAAGTAAATTTGGTATCAAAAGGTCCTCAGTGTGACTCCCGTGATGCTCAGCAGTTAATCAGGCCTGTGTGTTTCTCTTCTTAAAAGAAACCTTGTTGGAGACCTCTTTGGTCTTTTTTTGTTATGTTCTTTTACTTTATGTGTACCTAAGAGCATCATTTATCTCCCGTACCTTTTATCTTTTAAAATGTCAGTATGGATTTATGAGACCAACATTAAAACAAGCTGGCCTCTTTATTTTTTATCTGAGCTTGATTTCCATGCAAAGTAAACAATCATTGTTCTAAAAAAAAAAAAACTACCTAGAAAGAGTGAGTAAAAAATCTATAGAATAGACAGAAAATGATGAATTCTTAAATCTGGTGAATTTAACTGCAACCCATCTGATTTAGGCACCCATGAAAAAGATGTTCATCTATTCTTTATCCCACTGACATATCAGTCTGAGCGAGCCGTGCCACAGGAAGTCGCGGCACATACCAGTGTTGCGATGACTGAGGCTGATAGCCCATCATTTAGAACGCTTCATGGTTTCCGTTACGGTAATCTTTCCCGAGGTGCAGCTGCTACTGAAACAGCTAACCTTGTGAGACAGGCCTCCTATAATCCATCACCCACTGGCATTATACACGAGTGCCATACACATGTTGAACATTTGCTTTCATTGGATGAAGTGTAAGTTGCATAGGCAGTGTCAGTTGTGGGTTTTTAAAATCATTTTACCAGTTTCATGGTATAATTATCTATAGAAACTTGCTGAAACAGGACTTCACCTAACAGTTAAACTCTGTTACAAGTGTAGAATACATTACTGCTTTAAATCTATCTATCTAAAGCTATCATGAACAGAAAAGAATGAAATTGGTAAGAAATAAACAGTTCTTTAAGATCTTACATCAATAAATGTTGACAGCTAGCTTTCTCCTCTGTATCTTTTTGCAGCCCACTGACTCTTATACATGTAAATAGTTAATAGCAGAGCACAGTGGTCTCCTGCAGTTTCAAAATAACAAGACTAAGCGACAAGCTGTGCCCGGAAATTCCTTACTTTCTGCACTTGTGCACCACTAAAATGTCACATACTTATTTGCAATTGCTGACAACATTTGCTAGTTTTTCGGATTGGAACCCATTATACACTTGAGAGATTTGAGTTGCACATGTCAGTTATCTTGTGTGTAGAAAATGTGAGCCAATCCTGTAGAAGTTTGGATTATTCTTTGGTTAAGGTGTAAACTTTGACCTGCTGGTGGCATTACAGGAAATGTCAGGGGATACCAACGTCAGTAGAATTCATCCTCTGGGGACCATTAATGTCTGTACCACATTTTAGGGCAATGGAGATTTGTATTTCATAAGGATCACCCAAATTGATCCCAAGGTTGACAGGGCTCTCTTGCTTTCTATACATACATTTCTTAATTTTAGCATCGCTCTGACATCGTGTAATAGTCCTTGCTTAATCTTACCAACCATATCAGACACAAGATTAAAAGTATTGATAACGATTGAGGAGTGCTGCGATGGTATCAGCATAGTGAAAAGTAATAACATAGAAGCAGTTCATGTGCAAGTGGCATAGATATGGATTAAAGCAGACAGAATACCAACACTACTTTTATTTAGTACGTTTTTAGTATTTGAAATGTAGTATTTTACTTGAATGTGCAATATGACTTGTCACTGTCACAGGCTCCTACCTATTTTCTACTGGGGCACTGTAATACGTTACTCTAAAACTTTGTATATTGAGCTATTGTATATTGCATACTTTTATTAAGATGTATAGTATTATCTGTATTGTAATTTTGGAGCAACCCGGCAAAAAGAATTTCCTTCGAGATTAATGAAGTTCTATCTAATCTAATTGTATACAAATCATATACTTGCAGTGTTGATGACTGAGATACACTCTTTCCTATGATTGTCTCGTTGGATGTCTCAGTTACTGACTAACCTGGGCTCTGGGAAAGGGAGGTCATTAAAACCGGATCAACTGTAAAACCGTTATCCTTACCATGAAATGTGCTGTATCGTCATGAAATGTGTTCTGTAACTTTTTATTGATGTTTAACAGGACAGGTGTCTTTGGAAATAGTTTTAGTTGTCCATAGGGTTTGGAACATGAAAGACTTTCCCATTAAACACTTAATCAGCAATCCAGATTGAACATTCACTCAAAGGGCTGATAGAGAAGTTTAAAAGATAAAGAACCAACAAAAAATATGGAAGTAGCACTGCCCCTACACGGTAAAGTTAATGTCTAGATGCCTCCGTATTCAACTATATTGTGAAAGTGACCTAACAGGAAGACAAAGTATTATATCTATTGACTGAAGTAATCTCCACTGATAATCACTGATTCCTTTTCCCTGTCTGTCCTGCATATCCTCCTCCCTTCTTTTTCCTAGATCGTGCAGGAGCACAGCTGACCCCATTATCCAATTCCCTTCCCTTTCGCCTTCTGCCCCTTCTTCCCACCCAAGACCATGGAGGAGGTCACCAAGGTCCCGCCACCCGTCCTGGAACGTCGGGTTCGCCAGCGACAGACCACAGTTTCAGTCCTCAAATCCAAGCTGAAGCATGGCGTGACCTGCTCCGTACCAAAAGTTCGATCCACCCTCACCGGATTCTTCCCTGTTGTTCGCTGGCTGCCTAAATACAAGCTCAAAGAGTACGTCTTGGGCGATTTGATGTCCGGGGTCATCGTTGGAATCATCTTGGTACCACAGGCCATCGCCTACTGTCTGCTGGCAGGAGTGCCGCCCATCTATGGTTTATACACCTCTTTTTACGCCAACATCATCTACTTCCTCATGGGGACGTCTAGACATGTCTCTGTGGGGATCTTCAGCCTCATGAGCCTCATGGTTGGACAGGTAATGGATCACACAATTTAGGTCTTTAATGGAATGGTGATTCATAATTTTTCTATTTCTTAACCACCAAGGTCTTTGGTTCACTTTATCTGATTGTATCAAGAGGGTTACGGCTAAATACAATTTCAAATTTTCATGAATTTTGGTGGATCGATGTTGAATGGGCCAAGAAAGAGCAAATCTAAATGAATTGGCACTTCCAATACCTGTCAATGGGAAGAGGTCCCTTGAGAAATCATTGTTCACATAACGCTACTGAGGAAGGTTTAATTAAGAGTTTTATTAACAAACGTCCGTTTCATTTCTTGCCTGAAGGTGGTAAATAAGGAGATGTTCCTGGCAGGATTTGACCTCAATGAAGACTCCAAAGCTTCTGGCCTGGTGTTAAATGCCTCCCTCGCCTCTAATCTGACAATTGGTTCACCTCACAGTGTGGAGCTAATGGGTGTGCTGTGTGGGAAGGACTGTTACTCCATCTCCATCGCTACTGCCCTAACATTCATGGTTGGCGTCTATCAGGTAATGGATGCAGGAGCAATTATTGACTTCTTGTAAATATATGGAATGGATGGATGGGTTCTTTTTTTTGTCTTTACAATGTTCGCAAGTCCATCCTTTCATCATTATCTCCCTCTTTTTTCTTCTTCCTCTCCTCTTCTTTTTCTAATCTCCTCACCAGCTCCTTATGGCCGTGTTTCGACTAGGCTTCGTCTCCGTTTACCTTTCGTCACCCATGCTTGATGGTTTTGCTACGGGAGCCTCTTTCACCATCCTCACCGTACAGGCTAAATACCTGTTGGGCATAAAGATCCCCCGTCACCAAGGCTACGGCACAGTTGTCGTCACCTGGTTCAACATCTTTGCCAACATTCATAACACCAACCTGTGTGACCTCATCACTAGTGCAATCTGTATCTCTATATTAGGTATATTTTATACATTTCCCATCAGATTCTTAGTTATAATAAACATGCCTCGTGGGCTGTAATGATACTACAATACCTGGGGACATTTTTAAAAGCCTAAAAAGCTCATTCTTAATTTTCTTTAACAAAGAATGACACATTTTTTATTTTAGTGGCAGGAAAGGAGATCCAGGAGCGCTACAAGGATCGTCTTAAGATCCCTTTCCCGACTGAGCTGATTATAGTGGCAGGAGCTACTTTGGCTAGTCATTTTGGGGATCTGAACAGCAAATATGGCTCCAGCGTTTCCGGTCACATCCCCACAGGGTTCATTCCTCCTCAGGTGCCCAGCTTTACTCTGATGCCACGGTTGGCACTGGATGCCATTCCTCTTGCAGTCATTAGGTAATGTCCAACACATCCAACAACATGTTTGCTTCTAAATGTGTCTCTTATCTGTGTTGTTACAAATGCAATTTTGTAGCTGGATTATCTTCTGGGGACACCTCATTTTCTATTTGCACCAAAATAACCACACAGTACCAGTTTACAATAAGACTACCCTTATAAAGGATTCATAAAGAGTTATAATTATGTTATGAATTAGGTTGTAAACACCTTATTAATCATTAAGAACCATTTATAAACCAGTTCTAACATAGTTTCCATACATCAACACAAGCTCACTATTTGGCAAGGCCTTATATTGGCTACTTAGTTTGAATCAACTCAGTGAGCAACAGATACCAAGGATGCTGGCTGATGAAGACCAAGTAAGCTAAGTAGCCAATATAAGGCTTAGCAGTACAGATAAATGTTGGCTCTCTATTCGGCAAGCAACCGGTCACAGTTGCCCTGTTTATCTCATGTCTTATAAAAGCTTATTAATGATTTATAAAGTGTTCACAACCTAATTAATAAATGAATTACAAACTATTCGTAAACCCTTTATAAGGGTAGTCTTATGTAAAGTGCTACCGACATTTCCTCCACTATATCTTATGTCCTGTGACTCTTTAATTAGTGTCATGTCCTTTGGAGACAACAATTTATTTAGTTTAAAGAGGTTTGAGAAAGTGTGCCGTAAATTCATGGTCTAAAACGGTCTTAACCTGTTTAGCCCTGAGCCTGCTTTTCAGGTTTCAGACTCGAACATGACATTTTTCAGAACAAATGACTCTACCTTCGCTTCTAAAAGGGGTACATTAATAGTCTTTTTTCTGAAAGCAATGATACATCTGTGAGTTGGATGTAGAAGAGTCAGAATCAATATAGATGTTTTTATTTTAAAGTAAACTCAGATTGAAGATAGTAAAAAAAATTAAATGATAGTTTTCGTCAAAAAAAAACCCATTACTTATAGTGAAAACCACCCTTGAATGATGGGATAGTAGACAAAAAGCTTTAGGAATCCGAACTATAACATATAATAAGTACCCTGTATCAAGATTGATGCGAAACAAGTGAAATGTCACCTTTTTTAGAGAGGTTTAGAAAACAAAACACCTCTGTGGTCATTTGGGTGTATTTGCCATATCTCTGGAACCCATCGGTCGATTTTGATGATTGACACCACTTTTGGACCGTTAGAGCCAATAAAATCGAGGGGAAGTTCCGAAAACCATCTAAACAATACTATTGGTGAATGAGAGTGATGCACAGCCAGCATGACCAAAACCGGAAGCTATATGAAAAACTCTATATGAAAACTCAGTTTATTGACATAAATATGAGGATGGATTATCAATAATCATTTCAAAGTGGCACAGAGACATTGGATTAACCTTCAGAAGCGTTTTTAAGTGATGTAATGCCATTAAACACAACTTTTGATCAGAAAACAGCAACGGTAAGAAGTATTTGCCGTTTTAGCCCCGTAAAGCTAAGTTGTGTGTTGTCTTTGCTTGCTTTCACTGCCGAGAGTTTTGGTCGCACAGTGATGATACTTATACCATTGGAATCTGTGGAATCTCAGCTTTCATGCGATATTTACAGTGGCGTTTTTATATGTACAAAAGTGGTGGGGCACGAACAACTTAGATGTGTATTAGCTTCTGGTGCTTTTTTAAAACACGTAAACAAATAGCTGTAGGCTATCCATGGTTCCGATAGAAAGATGGGGGGGGGGGGGGTATAATGAAAACACAAGACACTCATGAGGTCACAATATCAATCAATCCAGCAGAGCAATAGCCTATAGGCAAAACACAGAAGATCAACAAAAGATATGACATCGAATGAACTTACCAAAGCTGAAGTAGATGGTCAACTTCATTCATTTTCTATCCGTTTTACAGATTTTAATCGCTATAAGCTGCTCTCTCTCGTCTTCCTCTTCATTTAAACTTTTCGTGGCACACGTACTTACAGCCAATCAGCTCTCTGAATTATGAGATGACGTTTGGTGGGTATGGCAGCACAGTGCCCCTATGGTGATTATTCTTTTGCCGCACACATTTAATAGAAAAAGACTGAGCATGTGCAGTGTAGTTTTTACAGCACCCGTTCATTTTAACAGCAGAGAGAGGTCCTTGCCCCACATCGCTCTACACGGCTCAATAGGCACACTGTAGACACTAATTAGAAGAACGCAGACTAAAACAACAATGTACAGAAGAATTAGATGACTAAACATGATCTTAAAATATTTTTTGCATATTTTGGGAATTATTGTTTGCATTACTTTCTGCTGACACTAGGTGGGGCACAGAAAGTAATGCAAATAATGATGACGAGTCGCCACTGGATATCTAGTTTGTGCAGATCTGATGAAGTATAAAATATTTCTACCGTGAGTTATGTACTAAGTGCGTTAGCACTCTTTCGCTTAATGCTAATTCAGAGGCTCAGCGTTAGACTTGTGTTTTGTTTGGGTAAAAATGGTTCATATCGTCAGGTAGCTGAGTTTCTTCCCGTTAAGTGGGTATGACACATTCGTAGTTGTTAAATGTTAAGAAGCCCTCAGACGCTGTTTCTTGCAAGATGTTGGGGCTCCCGGGCTTAACAGGTTAACGTGCTTATCAGGGCAACTCAATGTCAATGTATAAACAAACTTTCATTTTATCTTGTAGTTTTGCCTTCACGGTGTCACTGTCCGAGATGTTTGCTAAGAAGAACGGATATACAGTCCGTCCCAACCAGGAGATGCTGGCCATCAGCTTTTGCAACATCATCCCTTCCTTCTTCCACTGCTTCACCACCAGTGCTGCGTTGGCAAAAACTATGGTGAAGGACTCAACAGGCTGCCAAACACAGGTGAATAATATACTTTGGAAAATGGTTTGTCCTTTTTGGAGTTGATGGCAAGTTCTGGCTTTACTTGCCTGAGGAAATGGTTTCATAAAAATCACTGAAGTTTATCCTGAGTTGTAGAATCCCGGCAGAAGCCAATATAGTAGTATTGTATCTGTTAATGTTAACTTTCTCTCGCTAAAAAATCTCTATGTTTCTGCTCCTCACTCAGATATCCAGTCTGATTAGCGCCCTGGTCGTCCTTCTTGTCCTCCTCTTCTTCGCGCCTTACTTCTACGCTCTCCAGAAGTGCGTTCTTGCCTGTATCATCATTGTTAGCCTTCGGGGGGCACTGAGGAAGTTTACGGATGTCCCGGCAAAGTTGCGTGCTAGCCGAGATGACGGTATTGTTTGGCTGGTCGCCATGTTCGCCACGACTCTGATCAGTGTGGAGATTGGTCTTGTGGTCGGGGTAGTGTTTTCTATGATCTGCGTAATCTATAAGACCCAGAACCCCAAGGTGAGTAATGGACCTGATAATAATTACAAACACTGGCCTTGTAATTTCATAATCTCATTTATTCTGATGTCCGGTATCAGGTCTCTCTCCTTGGCAAGGCCAGTGACGTCGATCTTTACGAAGATGTGGAAGAGTACAAGAACCTCATGCCACCACCCCGGGTTCAGATCTTTCGCTTCCAGGCTCCTCTGTATTACGCCAACAAGGACTCATTCCTCAGATCTCTCTACAAAGCTGTCGGAGTTGAACCTTTCCTGGAGCTGACTAAGAGGAGAAAGGAAGAGAAGAAGGCTAAAGAGATGTCTTCGAAGCAGATAAAGGCGAATGGAGATAAAAGCAATGGCGAGGTTGTCATTGGACTTGTCGAAAGAGAACTGGATTTCCACACGATAGTTTTAGACTGCTCCGCCATCCCATTCATAGACTCCACAGGCATGGCCACTTTTGAAGGGCTGGTCAAGGAATATGGAGAGATAAGGGTGAATGTGCTCCTCGCAAATTGTAACACCTCAGTCATTGATCTCCTACAGAAGGGACAATTCTTTGGGAAAAATGACAAAGACATGAGCAGTCGGTTGTTTCATACAGTTCACGCTGCAGTTGTTCATGCAAAAGATTCATACGCAGCAGCAGAGAGCAGGTCTGAAGACTCTGGGGTGTAGAGAAGGTCGAAGGAGAGGCAATTTTGGTATGCCATCTTGTCCTCTAAAACAATTCTGCATTAGGTTGCTTTGAGGCAGCCTTTTACAAGTTTAGTCCAAGAAAATTCAAGTAGGGATTGCAAGACAACTGCAAACCAGGCTTTGTGGCATCCAGCACATTTTCAGTACAGGAGATGCAAATGGTACAGGGTTCAACATAGTCAAATAATAACTAGAATAACTAACAGGTTAGTTCCTATTAAGTTCCTAATTAATAACTGGGTATGTCATTGTTATGACCTGGCTCAAAAGGCCACAACAAAGAGGAGACACACCCTATCAACGGTTAGAAAAATATGTTTATTAAAGCAAGTGATTCAAATTAGCCAAATTAATCAAGTGCAAAACAAGTAAAGCATGAGGTTTGAACGTCAGTGGTATCAGTAATGTAACTGATTAAGGTAACACTTTAACTGGCCTTATTTTTAAAAAAAACACTTTAAATAGACTGATGAGGATTTTTCACACCCCCAGCTTTTATGACAGACCTTAGGAAGCAGGAGTCTGATAACCACTCGGGTGATAGCAGCCTGCCTTAACAGACGCAGTGGAAGTGCTACCATCACTGGATTGTCAGCAAAATGTGTGTTTGTCTTTATCGTCCAATGCAGGGTGAGGATTGCATGAACATGTATGTGTGAGGGTGTTGAGGTGCACAAAGTAAAACAACTGAAATAACCAATAACATACTCAACCGAACCGGGTGCCTGTAGGAGAAAGCAGAGGGAAGACAGAGAGGAGCAGAGGCTTTTAAATAGCTGCAGGGCATCAGAGTTACTGCAATCAAGGCAATCAAGACAGCCACACCCACACCCTGGCCGTTTCTCAATTGCGAGTACACATGCTGCAGAGCAACTATTTCAAGTATACTATGTCATAGAGTGGCGCAGAATGCTGGGCATTTAACATGCATTTAAACAGTCCTTCGGCGCCACTCGATGACGTAGTATACTTGAAATAGTTGCTCTGCAGCAGGTGTACTCGCGATTGAGAAACGGCCCCTATCTAGATCAACCCACAGGGACATCACAGTCATATAACACTGTCAAGAACAGCGGTCTTTGCAATGAAAGCAGTTTTTACTTTTTATATCACTTCAAGACTTTGTCTGGAGTCCAAATGGCTCCAATCCAGAGTCAAGAGTTAAGACGTGAAGCTCCATCCACTATCAGCTGTATTTCCTGAAGTGCCAACTATCACATTGGACCTCAATATAATATCTTAAAGGCCAGCTAAACTCTTCCTGACTTGAAGCTGAAACACTTTTTTCGTGGCAGGAATAGAAGCTTAAAGTGAATCAGGAGGACTGAGTACTTTGTTATCATACCTGGGATCATTAAAACATACATGTACTCTTGCCCTGATCACCAACCAATGATAGAAATGTTTTCTACATCTGTTCTCGTAAAAATAAAAGACTCCAACACATTTATGATGTCTTTTCAGGTGCTGTATGCAAGTCGTTTATTTTTATTTTTTATTTCTGATGGCAGCTAACAATGCCATACAGTATGATCACTAGAAAGAGGGGATTGCTGCTTGCTACCACTAGTTTATTTAATCAAATGTTTTATTACTTGCAAAATAAGCAAACACTGTGTCTCTATTAAATCATTGTTTTCCCTCATGTCTTTCATCCTGTTGCTGCTTAGTACAAAACGTAAGGTAAAATAATAACACGGTTTTGAAAGTAGACTAACTTTTGGAATACATCAAAAAAGTATGTAGTTTTATTTTAAGATTAACATGTCTGTGTTAAATGTTGATGAACTGCCATTTTAATAAAATGTATTTTTCATACACTTGTTTGCCATCAAACCTTTTTTTAGTGTATTAATTTCACTGTGATAGTGATTGAATCATGTTTTAGGGGAAGTCTGCTTGACCTTCATTATTGACAGTGTTGACATTCAACAACCATATATGAGTACTGCCTTAATGTTCAATACTTGAATTAAACCGACTAGTTTTTAGGAAAGATATTGTGTCTGTGAGTGTGTTATTGGTATGAGTAAACGTTTTGTTGCTTCAGCTCTAAGGATTGTGTTAGCCTCTGAAAGCTTGTGTTTTGGTTTTAAGACCAAAAACGTTAAAGTATTATTTTTAAGTTAATTTTGAAAGATTCATTCACAATCTATCATTTAATAATACTGTTGTTAGTATGGATAATCCACAGACCTCGATGTAATCAGTTTATATGGTTATGTTTACAGTGACACTAAGAGTAAAAAAAAAAGTTGACAATAATAAATGACAGAAACTGAAAACAATGTAAAAGACACAAACTATCTAATAGTCTAGGAGGAAGGGCCCTCAGATTTTGAGATACCCCTACCCGAGGTAGAACAAAACACAACAATGATTTTTCTTATCTTTAGGGTCTCCCATTAATGAAATTGATTATTGTCAAATTTTATTTTGGGGGAAAAAATGTTTTTTTGGTTGTTCTTTAGAACTACCCCAATCCCTGAAAAAGAGCCAAATTAGACCAGGCCGAATGTGGGAAAGGTGACCAAAAAGCCACTATTTTTTTTTAGTTCAATAATTGTCTGACTATTTGGTGATTAATTAAATAATGGGAGACCCTAAAGATAAGAAAAATCATTGTTGTCATTTGCTCTACCTCGGGTAGGGGTATCTCGAAAACTAAAGCCTTTTTTGAGGACTTGCTGCTAGACTATAAGGTTATACAGTGGGGCAAAAAAGTATTTAGTCAGCCACCAATTGTGCAAGTTCTCCCACTTAAAAAGATGAGAGAGGCCTGTCATTGTCATCCTAGGTACACTTCAACTATGAGAGACAGAATGGGGAGAAAGAATCCAGGAAATCACATTGTAGGATTTTTAATGAATTAATTGGTAAATTCCTCGGTAAAATAAGTATTTGGTCACCTCCAAACAAACAAGATTTCTGGCTCTCACAGACCTGTAACTTCTTCTTTAAGAGCCTCCTCTGTCCTCCACTCGTTAACTGTATTAATGGCACCTGTTTGAACTCGTTATCAGTATAAAAGACACCTGTCCACAACCTCAAACAGTCACACTCCAAACTCCACTATGGCCAAGACCAAAGAGCTGTAAAAGGACACCAGAAACAAAATTGTAGACCTGCACCAGGCTGGGAAGACTGAATCTGCAATAGGTAAGCAGCTTGGTGTGAAGAAATCAACTGTGGGAGCAATTATTAGAAAATGGAAGACATACAAGACCACTGATAATCTACCTTGATCTGGGGCTCCACGCAAGATCTCACCCCGTGGGGTCAAAATGATCACAAGAACGGTGAGCAAAAATGCCAGAACCACACGGGGGGACCTAGTCAATGACCTGCAGAGAGCTGGGACCAAAGTAACAAAGGCTACCATCAGTAACACGCTACGCCGCCAGGGACTCAAATCCTGCAGTGCCAGACGTGTCCCCCTGCTTAAGCCAGTACATGTCCAGGCCCGTCTGAAGTTTGCTAGAGAGCATTTAGATGATCCAGAAGAGGATTGGGAGAATGTCATATGGTCAGATGAAACCAAAATAGAACTTTTTGGTAAAAACTCAACTAGACGTGTTTGGAGGAGAAAGAATGCTGAGTTGCATCCAAAGAACACCATACCTACTGTGAAACATGGGGGGGGGGAAACATCATGCTTTGGGGCTGTTTTTCTGCAAAGGGACCAGGACGACTGATCCGTGTAAAGGAAAGAATGAATGGGGCCATGTATCGTGAGATTTTCAGGGACAACCTCCTTCCATCAGCAAGGGCATTGAAGATGAAACGTGGCTGGGCCTTTCAGCATGACAATGATTCCAAACACACCGCCTGGGCAACGAAGGAGTGGCTTCGTAAGAAGCATTTCAAGGTCCTGGAGTGGCCTAGCCAGTCTCCAGATCTCAACCCCATAGAAAATCTTTGGAGGGAGTTGAAAGTCCGTGTTGCCCAGCGACAGCCCCAAAACATCACTGCTCTAGAGGAGATCTGCATGGAGGAATGGGCCAAAATACCAGCAACAGTGTGTGAACACCTTGTGAAGACTTACAGAAAACGTTTGACTTCTGTCATTGCCAACAAAGGGTATATAACAAAGTATTGAGATGAACCTTTGTTATTGACCAAATACTTATGTTCTACCATAATTTGCAAATAAAGTCTTTAAAAATCAGGCAATGTGATTTTCTGGATTTTTTTTTTCTTCTCATTTTGTCTCTCATAGTTGAGGTATGCCTAGAATGAAAAATTACAGGCCTCTCTCATCTTTTTAAGTGGGAGAACTTGCACAATTGGTGGCTGACTAAATACTTTTTTGCCCCACTGTATATCTATTTGTAAAAATATAAAAGATATTGCCATTATTTTCAAGATTTTAAATAGATGTAAAGTCTTCCAAATAAAAGTTCACCATTACTTGATATGTGATGTTTCAGTTAACCTGAGCAGCTTTAGCAGTAAACACTGACTGTGCTGCTGTGTCAGGCTCCACACAGCTATCCATTAGTCCGTGATGTAATATGCAGATGGCTATTATTTGCTAACATAATTATTATACTTTCAACTACAGTACTTACATAATATATTGCTAGTCAGTCATTCTGAATGATAGCACTAACAGCATTGCATGCGGCTCTCTGTCTCGACAGCAGAAAAACGTACATATATACAGTATATGTAATTATCTATAGCATAGTTACACATTCAGGTATATCTTTTATTTATTAACCTTGAGAATACTAACAGTCAGCTGTCTGTCTTTAACAGGGTGTCAATGATTAAATAAGTTAAAATAAAGGTAAAAGTAAGGTCATGCACGTGTCATTGCTGCCATATAATCTATGGTTCATTCTAGTAAAATCAAGTACAAGCTAGCTATATTATGATGATTTTTAATCATTACTTTGTCAGAAACTTTGCAAAAATATTCATTATAGCATTGTGAGGTGATTTAGTGATAGTATATCATTTTCAAACATAACTATCATGCTACCAAAGCCACAGGGGAAACACAGCAGTCATTCTGGATTACAGCTTTGCCCTCAGACAGGAATCAAATTACAAAACTTTTGTAAGATTTATTTGTTTTTCAGAAACCTGACTTTGGTAAGAGAAAGAAGGATGTGTTTCAGGCTTCAGAACGACACTGTTATAGTGATTTAACCTATAACCTTCTGAGTCATCAGGAGTTCCATGTGTTTAACAAGCATGTCATTTTAAAATGCTTACTGAAGTGAGTTCACTATGCTCACTGTCACCAACCAACCACGTCAAACTCACACACATCGCCAACACCACTGCCAGTATAATTGGACTCCCAACGCCCAACCTCACAGTGCTTAACAACAGAGCCATCTCACGCACCACAACAGAAATTATCACACACCCACTCGATCAGTATCTCGCCCCACTGCCATCCGGGGCGTAGGTACAGAAAATGTGCTTACTGAAGCGCCATGTGTCACTATCTGTTGTTGTCTGAGTTATTGTTGTTGTTTATATATTGTGTACATGTACAGTGCTGTGAAAATGAATTTCCTAATCTAAGAAATATCTATGATTTGACTTTGGCTGAACAGAAAGCCCTTGTGAAGGACCAGGGTACGCAAAAATCAGGAATGCAGGTTGAAGTGGAAAAAAATAAGGATTTTATTTACCCAATATATGTAGTTTTAAGATGGGTAACAAAATAAATTAGGATTAAACAAAAAGGTGTATCATTAATGATATACACCGACACAATCTAGCATTAATGGATAAAAAAAACGTCACAAAAATGGGTGACATCCTGTGTGCTCTTCTGCCCAAGAGCAACTCACTGGCCGTTTCTCAATCGCGAGGAGACTGGCTTGGTAGTCGCATACTTCCAAGTCACTTCCTTCAGAAACGAAGCAAGTATACTTCCAAGCCACGGCTTCGGAAAACAAAGAAGAATGGAACAGGCTAACAAGTGTGCCACTCTCTCTAACAGTTTCAACATAAACTGTACCGAAAATAAATACCTCACGATGTCTATCTAATTATGAACTTGCTTTACTTTCACTGAACACATTTTTGGTGATAACAAATGCAACAAAGTAACATATTTACCAACACATGTTCTACGCCACTACATACTTACATTTAAATGTGTGCTGTGCTGCGTCGGTTCAGCCATTCTCCGCAAGGGTTTTTGAAATTGGTCCATGCGCAAAGCATTGTGGGGATTTGAATGACGCGAAGTCTACCCATGTGCAGCCTCGAAATTACCCCCAAACCAAGGACGTGGCCTCTGTGGAATTCCAAGTATGCTGGAGATTGGAACAGTAGTGATGTTGCGTATTGCGCCGAGGCTTCAGAGCGTGTGTCGAGTAATCCCCGAAGCTTTTTGTGAAGCATGTATCGAGGCTTGTATCGTTTTGGGCCAGTGACGTCATCGATGACAAACGAAGCCTCGCTGACTGTCGATACCACGTGACTGCTTCAGGAAGCCATTCAGATCGGTTGAACCGTTGAACCACAACGCTCATAATACCCATGGTGACATAAGAACGATATTACCCCTCCTGTACCCGGGCCCGCTGGTGACACGATGGAATTAAAAGAGCTCAGAACCTCACTTATATAGAGGTCGGAACATGTCATAGTATAAATAGATACAAGCATAAATAAATGTAGGAATAAAAACATGAATAAATACAGGAATAAATATGTTCCAGTGTTTTCAGGGAAATTTAGTGTGTGTGCGCTGTGGCTCAGCTGGAAAGCAGTTGACTCATGACCGCAGGGTCCCTGGTTCAACCACTCGTCAATATGTATTTTTTGTTGTTTATAAAAGCTACAGCTAAATGAGATAAGTTAATAAATGTATTCTTTGATATGGTTTAGCCTTTCTCAGGCTACAACATGGTTAAGTTTATGAATATTACTAAGGAATACAAATCCCTCTTTGCAATGTTTACCAGCCTCCTTAGGCTTTTCAATCACAATCATTCAACTGGAATAAAAACAATATTGTTAACATGAACATATGATTTTATGTTCGTTGTTTAGAGTTATTCTAAGGCTTTACTCATTGGGAACTCGGTATGAGATACAGCACACTGTTGAGATGTCCAATCTGCCCGTTTTACACACTTTGACCAACAGGGGGTTTGTGTTCAAATGAAGCCCATGATGAAGCCACATGAGATGAACCCTTTTGCGAACCAATTGGCTGGAAAGCTTCAAAGCTTCATAAGGCTTCATCTCGCCATCACTATGGAACAGTCCTTCGGCGGCACTCGATGACTTAGTATCCTTGAAATATTGGCTTGGAAGCCAGTTTCCTCGCGATTGAGAAACGGCCACATACACCCCCCCCCCCCCCCCTTCATCTCCACACTGCAGGAATGTCTAGCACTACTGGCCAGTCCATTGTTGCATGCAGGGGGAAAAGGCCCTAAAAAGGGGTGGCTTAAATTGAGTGGCCTCTTTAAACAACCCTCAGGGTTTGAGAGGAATGGCGTAGTCCAATTAGCTGACACATCTATAAAGGCAGGTGGTTTTCATCAGCTCAGCTTTTTTGCAAGGAGCAAGGTGAGCTGCAGGACACTGACAAGGATTACACACAACACCATAGATATTTTAAACAAGATTGCATGCACTCAATCTAGCAAAAGTAAAGCTGTTTCAAATAAATGTGTATGTCTGATGTAAAACAAAAAGCATACCTTTAGCATGTGTGTTTGTTTGTTTGTGAGGCTTGTAGCCCTCACAGCCCTCTACTGTGAAACACTGAGAAGATTCAGCTTCACAGAATACAATGGATGGTTTAATTGGAAATATGGTGAACACAAATTGCTCTAGGAGACACACGTGTGAGTGTAATGTGTGTGTTAGTGCGGTTTAGACAAAGTCTGAACATTTTAATACAGTTAATGTTGACTGTTACTTCTAAATGGGGAACATTTGTGTCAATGATGCCCTCTACTGCTCAAGACCGTGAACAGCAGAAACAAGCAGGTAAAAAAACCAAGTGATAAAGAAAATGTAAAAAGAAAATGAACCACATTATTGAAATAAGTTTAAATAAATATATAAACATTAATAAGAAATAAACTGTAAAGAAAAAGAACATTTAGATTACATTACACATCTGAAATACATTAAAATCCCAATAAAATATAGGAAACCTGTACAATATATTTGGATTAAAATATAAGTTCACTGTTTCTACAATGTGCACTATACATTCATTAAAGGGAAAGCTTCAAGGTTTTTCTGCAATAATAATCAATTTAGGGTAAATTAAAAATAAAAATGAATGAAAATTATTCTGAGGTTTAAAAAATAAAAAAAGACTCTCCAATGAAGTATTTCCCAGCATTCTTTATTCATTCAAAATGTTTAAAAATATAATTTCACATAGGCACTGAAATAAATATTGTACACTTTGAAAGTCAGTGCCAGTGCTTTGTCATACAAATGATGTCTAAGGAAATCACGAGATTAAACAATCATGAGATCATTCAGAAAAAAGATCATGCAGTTTGATAACTAGAGGTTTCAAGTTCAGAAAATAAAAACACACGTTCACAAAAAGGCAAAATAAAGTCACTTTTTTCAGCACCTGATTTCCAGCTCTGCAGCAGATTCATAATGTATTCCAAACACTAAATGGTATTACATTTAGAAAACAAAACATACTGGCCTTGTGGTGTAACAGCAAAGATGAAATCGGTCGGAGTTTGATCATTTTTTCTGAGGGTTATTGCCCCGAAACGTATTGTAACAGTTCGTGGGTATACAGTAGAAACACTCAAAGTTAATAAGGCAAATAAAGTTTTAACATGATTGTAAAATGTTAAAAAAAAAATGAGCACTTAACATTAAAAATAAATGTGATTAAGGTAACACTTTAACTGGCCTTATTTAAAAAACAACTTTAAATAGACTAGTGAGGATTATAGTTTTACTGGCTCAGGTTGATTTTTTTTTTTTAAATAAACGGTTTGCTTAAATTATTCATTTTAAAATGTAGTGAGCTCCAAAAACCAAACTCCCAATCACCTCTATTAGTATTTGTGTTGTTATTTAGATGAGCTTCCACTATATAAATACAGCATTTGCCATTGTAACGATTTGTTCAAAATTGTTCAAAGCACACCGAAAGAAATAAAATAAAAATTCCACAAAAAAGAACAACACACACAAGGCTAAAATAAAGTTCCCAAATGTTCTTAGATATTAATTGATTGTTGAACTTTAACAAAATGTTAAAATACTTGAGGTGGTGACACAATATTTCTTCCAGAGACAGTTCACAGTGTTCATAAGTTGAATCTCCAGTTTCAGGATTTTTGTTCTGCGCGTTCATCACAAAAAGTCATACAATCGTATAGGAGCTGATAGATGTAACAAAATCAGATGATCATTGCTCAAACCGGCTATTATGTTTGATTAAAAAAAATCCGTACAGTCGTTCTTTTGAATATCTCTGTACAAAGAAACTAACCATGAGATAACATGATCATCGATTAAAAACACCAAACCGTAGTATTTTTTCTATTAGGATTCTTATGATTCTTGCTTCATGCATTAATATTATGGTTATGGTGGTTACAAGAATTATAGCTTTACAGTAGCTTAGTTAATATCTACTGTATGAGACAGTAAATTACACACTGGCCTTTAACAACAGGTCAGTGAAAGCTATAGTAGACCATTCACCTCAGCAGCTTATAGTCAAGAGTTCCTGGTAATCAGTGGTATACCTTTTAGCTATCACATTTTAACCAGCAGCTAAGTGTTAAGAAGTATTTCATGAATTTTAAAAGATCTAACTGATGTTTGCTGACAGCAACTGATTGCCTTTACATGACATTATTTGATCAGTTCCACTTAGCTGCTGCTGGTCCGGGGGCAGGACCGGCTGTGCCTGAACTGCATGATGTGAACAGCCGTCTGATGCCACCAGTAAAACATCAACACCACCAGCACGTGCCACACCTGGTGGCTGGCACCCAGGTAGTTCAGCTGGCCTGGGAGAGAAAGGGCGAAAGAAATGCTTTGAATAATGCACGTATTTCTTTTTGTTCATTTTCATACATGATTTACAATCTACGAGAATGAAAATATACTTCAGGAGGAATAGAAGACCTATATATGTTATACATCAACCTATGTCGGTATCTTATATTCACAGCTCTCTGTCCACTGGGACACTTGAATAGAAGAGTGCCATCGTTAGTGTCATTAGTAACACCTGTGCTTTTGCTGCTATGACAGCGAGTATAGCAGCTAACCTGCGTTTACTCGTTAAGTGGTAATTAAGTAAATATGTTTCAACTGTGGGATTTCCAAGTCCACTAGAAAGAATTGAACAATAATACTGAATACATGCTGAGTTTTTTTAATCATTTCTGGTGTAAATTCATTAGTTAACATCACAAAAATACATTTCTTATCAGGGTTTTATTTTTTTTAGATCTTTATTTAATTCATTGAGATTCAGAATCTCTATTACAAGAGAGTCCTGTTCAAGACAGTAGCATCAACACGTTTCAAAAAACAGCTGTTAAAATAAAAATGCTCTGCTTACTTACTAATAACAGAGATATAGCCATTTCAGTTACAGCATTTTTCATGTTGTGCCTTGAGCAAATGTATCACTCAGTTAAAGAGACAGAGGAGGAGGACTCACCGGGGAAATAGCGCTCAGGGATCTTGGTGACGTAGAACAGGAAGGCAGTTCCAGCTATGAGGTACATCACTAGGATGCGAGGCAGGAACAACTGCACATACAACAAAATCCTGAGTAAAACTTGTTTACTATAAAATGAATACACTTGCTTTGCTTGTTTTCTAATCTTATGGCATTGCCTTACCTGTACAACATCAGTGGATAATCCACCATTGAGCCCGACCCAGTGACAGGAGGGAACAACACTGATGCCGGCCACGCAGCAGAAGATAGCCATTCGTATCCGTTTCCAGTCGTTGCTGAGGTAACGAGGATGGACCTGAGCGCAGAAGACGGCCAGGATCAGCGACAGCACCGTCAGCAGGTACAACTGTCGCCAAAACTGCAAAATAGGAGAGTAACCGATTACATAGTCTAATTAGAGTTGCTTTAAGCGCACAGATACATGCAAATGAACTTAGATTCACTAGAAACATAATGGCACATCGACTTAAATTGTACATATACTAAGAATAAAAAAATAAACTTTAAATGAATACACACACTTGTAAGTACATATTGAAAATAGTTCAAATGAATGAAATGATAAAAATGTACTTACAGCGTTACAGTAGAAAGCGTAGAAGATCCCAGGCACGTAACAGCCCAGGATGCCGACAGAGATTCCTGCGTAGTCCAAGGACAGCCAGCGGCGGCAGGTCTTCTCTGATCGGTGGCATGAGAACAGGTGATACCCCACAGAACATAACATGCACACCTGCAGTGAAAACAAGGAAGGCTGGTGTGTTAAGGACTGACAAACAGGACATTTAAAGACATTTTTTTTCAAATGTTTTAGACAAAAAGGTGAATCTTTAAAATGGTTAGCACTTGGCAGAATAATTGATAATGAAAAAAACCTTCAGCCCATGATTAGATATTCTTTTGATACAAATAAATATTTGGTTTATTTAATATAAGTCAAAGAATCTTTCTAGGACTCTTTTACATTAATCCACCTCAAGAAATAAGGACTTCGACAAAACAATCGAGATACTCACAGCTTGCTCTCGAATGGACAAATAAAGAGGTTTAAAAAGGGGGAGGCAGGAAACATATTATACTATACTAACGGTACATGGGAATCACCAACTTGTGCAACATGAACATGTTTCTAATCACGTTAACAACTGCGAAACACCTACAACATAAACCGCACCGAGCAAACACAGACACAGGAACACAGTCTCTACATTGAACAATGGACCGCCAAACTACATTGCTATTCCTATTGTTCTTATAGTGCCTACTGCTCTTTTTAATATGGTAACAGCTAACCCTACACATTTTACAGACCTGGGTGGGTTGAGGTCAACTGATTGCACCTGTGGCAGGAAACGTGAACCTACATGAATAAATTATACATACTTCTTTTAAATACAGTACAACAATTCTAAAGTAATACCTGTAAACAGCTTTAAAAATCTAAAGGTTGATAATGTATGTTAAAGTAGCTACATTACATGCACACCTTCTTTTTAGGTTAGCATAGATGCTGAAAGAACTAAGGGAAGATTATTTAAAAAAGCTGGAACACACTGTATGACTGTAAATGACACAACATCTTCGCATTCAATTCATGTCTCAATTAAAAAATGCATTAAACAACAACATTGGATATTCTTAAGAATATTCCAGCTTTTGTCACTCTCAGTCAGCCATTTTTTTTACCTGGAAGCAGAAGAGTCCAATAGCGTAGATGACGTAGTCCTCTCTGTTCACTCCAGAGGCTGGCAGTACTGAGGTGAGGTCGTTGACCGCCAGGTAGAAAAAAAGCAAGAAACCCAGAAGATGGCTCCAAATATTCACAGTCTCATTGGACAGCATAAAAATACTGCAGAGAAAATGGAGAAACAAAGATACATGTGTAAACAAGGCATGCACCACTGAGTTCCCAAACCTTTAGAAACGTCCAACATGGCTCCTACCTCCTCAGGCAGAGTTTGGAGGGCAGGTGGGCCCTGTAGCCGTCTGTGATGAAGGGGTTTTCTCTGAGGAAGAGGGGGATCTGTTCGTAGGTGTACAGCCTTATCCTCTGGGTTATCAGCACCGGCCAGTGCTGGTAGCTGCCCAGCTCGATGAAGTTGGCAGTCTTCAGCAGCTTCTGGGGCATCTTCAGCAGCATCCTTACTGTCCTCAGCAGCTCCTCAGGTACAAGCCGGGGAGGTGAAGGCTGAGTCTGGGGAGAGGAATGGAGAAAACACCGGTTGGTAAAAAGCAGTAGCTCTAGCAATAACTGGTTTTCAAATGACTGAATAAAGATTTATGGGCAGAAAACTGGGTTAACAGCTAGGCCTACTGTTTGTGTAATAACTCCCAGTGTTTATTAAGAGCATTTACAATTATTATTGTTATTAGCTACATATGACTTTTAAGGGAGCTAAAGCTAACGTTGGTTAATATGTAAACTGACACCTTGATCTTCTGAAAGCATGTCTTCGTAACCACCTTGTACTAAACCCTCAGCATGTCGACTGTTCAACACACACATTATTTAATGTTTCACTTCGACGTAAAGCTTTTTAAAACCAGCAACAATTACATATTTAAACTGTGTGTGATACCGTTTTGTTATTGTAAAAGCCATGATGCTAGCAGGCTACGTTTCGGGCTTGCTAATGTCAATGCTAACCTTGACAGCTTTATTGTAGCCAGCCAAACTGGTTGAAATAGGGTCACAACGCTCACCATAAACCGGTGTCCGACCGTCGATATCCTTGTTCAGGAAACTCAGCCATATCTGGACTTTTAATATATCATTGCTTTAAAAATAATTGCATTTTAGCCATCCTTAGCTACATTACACCAGCACACATTTCCTCTTCTGTTTCATAGTAAACGACATAACGGTGCGGGGGGATGCGTTACTGCCACCAACTGGTAAGGGTTGAGGATGGTACCTGGAGCCATTTATTCTCCTGAGCTTTTCTGTCAAAAATGTATTTAAAATGATGTATCAAATTAATTTCTCAAATGCTTTTAGTTAAGTCAAAATTCATATCCTGCAGTATGCTTATTGCTGTGGTTTCAGAAGATGTCTTAATCAAGATATACAATGAAAATCACACCCCTACATCTGGCAACAGTTTAATACCACTAGACCAGGCTTGTGGCTACACCCTTAAATACATCTCATGTGTTTTGGCTTTGGCGGAGGGATTCACTGGTCACGAACTTAACCTGCAGTGGTTTGAATGAAGAAACACTATCTCTGTTTTGTTTTCTACTAGGGTCAAATCACTGGTGATCCCTTCTTTCTGCCATCAGTCCTTTCAGCCCATAGAATCGAGACAAGTTTTACATCTGGAGAGTTCTCTGCCATTCAAAGATGACTGATATAAAATATATAATATAAGTATAACATTTGCAACAACAACAACAAATATATCAAATCTAAACAAATTCATATCATCATTCTCATGCTTTTTAACAAATCAAGAGAAACTTCAATATTTCAGGTATGACAGCATCTCCTAAATTTCATTTTGCTCATATTTGTTCAGTTTAAAACTAGTTTCACATTTATTCTGTGGTCCCTCTTTCCCCTTTTCCCCCTTTAGTTGTTTAAATGTTACATTTTGTGTTTATTTGAATACAGAAAAAAGAGAGCAATGATTGGAGGGCTGTTGTAATATAATTATTTGTTTCATAGTCCAACTGCTACACCCAAAATTCAAGCATGGATCCAATAATCCAATACGGCCTTTCATGAACAAATATCCAAGGGGGATCACTGGCTAGCAGAAGATTAAACAGAATAGATGCAATTTGCTGACACAATGACTGTGGTATGTTGTTATTGAATCTGTTTACTGTCATGACTACATCCTCCTTAAAGTTGAAATTGAATGTACTGGGAAGCCGCACGCATTGTATCCCTGCAAACACAATGAACTGCTAATGACATCACCACACAACAAAACAACTCCTGGATGTGTTGAACAAGATTGATGACATACAGAAAGTATATTGCTTTCGACATTAAGGACACAGTGAAATATAATGACAACATTATCAAGTGTGCTTTTGGTGACATGGCAGTGTAAAAGAAAAATGATGAGGAGAACCATAAGAACAGTTTTTTCTCCGAAGAGTAGATTTAATTTCCTTTGGACCAGAACATTTCAAGGCAGCAAATCATTCTGACACACCAAGGGCGTTCTTTATTGTTGGAGTTGTGTAAGCATATCGACTTTTGTTTTTCACATGCAATCGATTTGAAGGAAATTGATGCTCTTCTTTTTTTCACGAACAGATTAATTACATCATTATTGGGAGTTACCAATGAGTCAACAAATGTCCTGTAATAATAAGTGATTGCTGTAATGTTCATTTTCAGAGGAACACATGTTGATTAAAACATGGCCCCCTTAGAAAACACTCTTTAAACTACTACCAAGAAGGGTTTAATTGGTTTATAGGACAGGAACTGGCTCGCTCCTCTCCTTTTTTTGATACAGTGATATTTATGGCTCAAATATTTTCTGTATGTAAGTTATTGTAACCCTCACTCTGTCATTCTATCGTGTTATCACTGTTTATGCCAGCTGCTCTGGCCTTCAAAATAAAAGCATAGTGAAGCAACTGAATGTTAGGAAGATTTATTTCTGCACAGTGTTACTTTATTATTTAATCGTATTTTTAATACAACATAGAATACTTGTTCATTTTCCCATAATAGGAATGAATATTCACTTCATATTGTTTTGCTTTATAAAGTTATTATTTAGATATGTGTTTGTGTATTTGTGTATATAAACAGGAAAATGTACTCTTCGCTGTGCCGAGTGATTTCATTTCATTGCAAACCTTTATTTAACCAGATTGGTCTCATTGAGATCATAGATCTCTTTTTCAAGGGAGACCTGCAGCAAATAGGTTCCACAAAAAACAAACATAAAACAATAAAGGACATCATACATTATAAATATATACATGTCATTTTATTCGAGCAATTATATTACTACCAGACATTTTAGCATTATGATTTTCTGTACATCTTTATTAACATTAATGCTATATTTCTATTATCCCTCTGCAAACTATTTTATTACAGAAGTTGTTTTAATTTGCTTGTGAAACATTTTTCCAGGGTCTGTACTTGATAACATTTACTTCTAGATAATTCTGACACATTTTCAGCTCGGGACATGAATTTAAAGAGTCCCTGTAAGTTAAAAATATTTATAAATACAAATAAATATAAGCGTATCAAAGCTAGCCTACATAAAAAACACATGCAAATTCTATAAAAGGAAATAAAAACGTTAATAACTTGTAATTATAGTATAGAATATTCTTAAAGTATATCAAAACGATTGATTAGTAGTAGACTGGTAGCAGACTAGTAGTATTTTGCTACAATCATGTCTCCCGTTTAATGTGAAAAACCCTGGAGGAAGTCCCACTCTGTGTTGTTGCTGCTGGTTGAAGGGCTGTGTGCAGCAGCTGTATGCCCTGCCCAGTTAATTCCATTATCAGCCTGCTGTCAGAGAACACACATCCTCTTCACTTCCACTCAGCAGGGACTTCAACATGTGAACCGCCGGGCTGATGCCGAGCAGATGATGACAGACTCAAAGCAGCTGATTTAGGGATTATTGAAACATTTTTTTATCAAACACCCTGCTGATATGAGACACATGGATTATGGATCTGATATGGATATGTTCCCAGATCCTACTTTTTCTAAGTGTTTGTGTGAATTCATCACTGCCTGATGGTGACGATGCTTCTTGTGATGGAGCGTTTGATATTTATTTTGTTTTAGACAGGTGAGTACACACAGATTGGATCAGTTGCCTGCATGCATGTGTATGCTTAAAAGGAGCCAACAGGTAACCAATATATAAATGAAAGGTAATCCTTGTGTCAGAGCAGTCTGGACTCAGTCCTCTCCATGTATGGCTCTGTTTAGTTCTCAGTGTCCCTATGCCGATTCACTGGAGGTTAGACAGAGTTTATTTTCATCTTTTTTGGCTCTGACCGTCAGGGTTTGATGTGTAGACTTGAAGAAAGTCTTCTTTTGTTTCCTCCAGAGTTATTCTCAGTGTATTATGTTGTCGTAAAGCAAAAACAAATACAGTCCCTTGAATGCATTTACCCACTGCATCTTAACTTAATGTATGCCTCTTATACAGAACATTCAAGCTATCCAAATGCATTTTAATTTAATTTATTGATGGACTCCCCTCTTTGTCTTCAGGGTTGGCTATGCTTTGATGTTGGGTATTGTGTTGGGTATTTTGATACATGTGTATATGTAGGTGATTTTGGTGTATGGCTCTGATGTTCCTGTTTCTGCAGGTCAGGCAGTGTGTTTGGACACTGGAATGAGATCTATGGATTTGTGGAGCAGCTCACCAACAGATTTGTCAGGTAAGTAAAGTATTTTTATCCCTCTCTTATCTCTACGGCACCTCTTCTCCTCCCACCCCATCCTCAGATTTTATGTTTTTTTTTTATACTATAAATAGCCTCAGAAATATGGAATCATATCAACTTTATATAGCACACTTCAAGACCAAGCAAAGTGTTTTAAGGACATATTGCATTTGAACTACAGTCATATTTAAACTAATAAAAAATGATTTAAATACTGAGAAGTTATTATAGGTCTTTAAACCATGATACAAACAGTGGTAGTGGGTAGAAAGTAGGGCATGTTTATTTTGGGCAGCATACATCATACAGGGCCACCAACTGCTCCAAACCCCTCTGAGTTAACAGGGCAGCGGGTGTGTGTGTGTGTGTGTGATAATTTTAGGTTTAATAACTGGTTGCTAAATATGAGAACTAAACATCTGGCCAGATGTGAAAGTTATTCTGACCACAACAGACTGTTATGTTTCCCTTCACTGCCTGAAGTATATAAAAACAAAGTAACTGACAACGTTAGGAGTTCTGTTTCGTTCAATGTAAAGATCAGTGAGTGAAAAAAACACTGAGATTTTCCTGTGAACCTGAACTCACTTTTTTAATAAATGTCTTGTCATGTTTTGCCACATGGTATTATCTACCTTTTTTGTGTTCTGTAGTGTAATGTGAAATATAGTATATTGTTATGTGTCTTGCTATGTTTTGTGCTACATTACAATACACTTTATGCCACATTAAAAACACATATACTGTCAGTCATGGTCTGTTACAGTGTTTTTTCTATAAAAGTTTTCTACTGAAATGGGTTTTTCATTAGCTATGCCGATGTTTAGATATTTGTTTTGGGGTGTATTGTGTAGGCATAATATGAAACAAGTACAACATGATAAAAAGAATGAGACATATGATTAATGAACTTTAATAAACATTTATTTAACACTGTTGATGACTAAATGTTCTGTGTTCGCGTAAATAGATCCAATTTAAAACAGATTATCAGCACATGTCCACTGGAAATCATAAAACTGGAAATCAAAGTTAATGAAAGTGTTTATATGGATATCTTTTTTGTTGAAACAAGGACAAAACCCACTTCAAATGTTGACACAAATTCTTGTTTTTGCACTGCAGATAAGATTAACAAGCTTCCTGCCTGTGTGTGTTTCAGTCCCAGGATGAGGGTTTCCTACATCGTCTTTTCAGCCAGAGCAGTCGTAATACTGCCACTAACTGGAGACAGGTACCAGCTTCCATTTTCCAAACCTTTCCACTTTTTCTTCTTCTCTGCCTCACTCCATCACCAATCTTACTACTTCCTGCTCCTCTTCCTCCTCACAGATACAAAAAAACATTAACAAAGACAGTCTCTGTTTGAACATTTGTATCCCTGGTTTGTGCTCAGGTCTGAGATAAACAAGGGTTTGGAGAAGCTGAGCCAAATCAAACCAGCTGGTGAAACGTACATGCACGAAGGCATAAAAGCGGTAGGTAGGCTCGTCTAACACTGTGATTACCTGCCAGGAACTATTTAACAAACACAGATTACTTTATTCAACATGAACTGCCACTTTACTGGGAAAAGCTAACAATATCAACATTCACAATTTGCTTTGAATAGAGACTGAAAATATTACAGCAATCCAAAATATACAACAGTAAAATTGTCATTTTCGTTTTAGAGCAACACATGTGCACAGTCTGAGTGTGAGCCGCACTGAGTGTGTGTCAACCTCCTCTCCTCAGGTGTCAGAGCAGATGAAGACACAGACTTCTCCGTCCTCCAGCATCATCATCATTTTGACTGATGGCAAGCTGGAGGTCTTCCCCTTTGAGATGACTCTAGAGGAGGTACTCTCGTGTTTCAATCTAAATGAAGATAGTTAAAAGAGACACGCTGACACAAAAACATGTTTCACAAATCCTTTGTCGTTTAATTACTGAATTACAACACTCTTAACACTCTTTAGGATATGTAACATGATTAGTGAAATATGAAAGTTTCTAGTTAATATTTAACACACTACAAATCAAGTTTAAAGGTATGGCAAGTTGTTTGAGTGTTTGTGTACGGATACTTTGATATATTTTGCTGTTTAACACAGCCCTAATTTACTTCAATTCCTCAGAAGTCTTCTTAAAAGATGTAAGGTAACACAGAGCGAGTCAATTATATACAAATGAACATTTTGGGCGTGAAGTATTACTTTAACATTATATACAGTATACAGGGATTGACGTAAAGTCAATCTAATAAGGTACAGTAAACAACTCTTTCCTTTATTTTCTGATAGCTGATCATACAAATGGAGAATTTGACTATTTGTGTTTTTCTTCCCAGGCCGACAGAGCCAGAGGGTTTGGAGCCAGAGTGTACTGCGTCGGGGTCATGGACTTTGACCACAAACAGGTAGGAGGACCTTCCCTGCCGCGCAGCACTGTGAGAAGGAAAACTCTCTGTTACTGATACTGGTGGTTGTTTAAACACTGAGCTTTTATTTGTTTTTGCGTGTGTCAGCATGTGTTGGGTGATGTGGTGGTCAGCTCTTACATGGACTGAAAGCTGTTTTTGGCTCTACATTTATTAACACACCTTGTTGACAATGGAACTCCTAAGCTTTATTTATGTAAATCATCATGTTTATTGAGGCCTTAAGGTAACATAACATGGTAGGTATATCTACTGTATGTTAACATATCCTTGGAGAGTATCAAGTTCTTGAAAGGGAGCTTTTCGTTCTGAACAAGTAACGCGAAAACTTTGATGTGTTCTCAAAGATGTTTATCGTGTGAATGTGTTCATTTTAGGAAATACTCAGGAAAGAAAGGAATTATCCTATAAAACGATATGAGGTTTAGCACACTGAAATTACACAATAACACAAGCTAACTAACCAAACAAGGCTGTTCCTCAAGTTAAAATTGCAGTTGTTTGGTGACTTTCAAGAGAGCATTAAGGATGAATTCAGCTCCCTGTGGAAAGGGATGTCTGACAGCAAGGAAAAGCATAACAAATATTCTAAATATAGTATACATTTAAACGTATATGGATTTTTTTAGGTGCCTAAAACATATTTCTGCAGCAGTAATTCAATTTACCCCTAGTGTCTGTTTCCCAAACATGGGGCATGGGGACCCCCATCGACTGTATTTAATGCACGGCCGTGGCTAAGTACCTTATAGTATACAACCCTAGTTAAAAACATTGGAACAATATCTTTAAGAAACATTAGTCCACTGATGTTTCTTTCCTGCTGTTATATGCAATGTTGACTATAGTTATCACTGATCATAAGTCATCTTACATTTAGCATTGACAGTGAAAAGAAAACACTATTTTAATTTGTTAAGAATTATGATACGACAATGTTTCATCAAAGTGGCCTTACGGTTGCACAACGCCCTCCCTGAATCATTACTGCATTAGTGTTTGTTTTTGCGGTTTTAGCAGCTTAATTGAATTAAAGTGACAGTATTGATGTGTGTAATTATTATTCATAAGCATATCGGAATGGCTTTAAGTTGCATAAGTCATGACTGGGGAGGTCTTCAGTGGTCGTCGGGTGAAAGAGTTTCTCTGCACGGCTAGTCAGCGGGAGTACTCGGCGGTCAGTAGAGGAAGTCGTTACATTAATCTCTGTAATTAAATAATGCTGGCAAGCTTCCTGTCCTGCCATCATTAAAGCAGCAGATGAAAGCTTCAGCCAGCAGTCCAGAGCTTTCATCTCCCGAAGACAGACTTTCCCTCCCTAAACGCTGCAGAAGCACTGACCCGTAATGAGCTGAAGACCTCCCAGAGAGACAAAAAATATGAATTTACAGAAGGGTCCATTTTATTTATTTTGTCTCAGCTTGCTGAAATAGCAGACGGTAATGAACAAGTCTTCCCCGTGCTGTCCGGGTTTCATGCCCTCAAAGACATCGTCAACAAGGTGAGGTCACGTCACAAATTACATTGAACAAAAACACTCAGTGAGAGTGAAATCAGATTTACAACCTGACCTTCATCTGTATCTCCACAGATCCTGAAGCAGACATGTGCAGACGTTTTCACAATAGAGCCGTCAAGTGTTTGTGTGAATGGTAAGCTAGTGTTGATTCTTGTTCCAACTGTAATGATTGCAGCTAAAATATGATTAATGTGAATAAACGTCTCCCATCAGAGTGAATTATCTTAACAAATGATTGCTTGATTGCTTTATTTATTTGGAAAGTCACTCGTTGTCACTGGAGGATATAGCTTAAGGACTTTTGTGCTCAACTGATTTCCTTTTTAGTGTAGTTTATGAATTTAAGAGTGATTTATCAGTTACTATTGGATGATAAGACAATAACTAGTTGCACATTGTGCCGCTATACTTTAAAAACCCTCACAAGGTAGAGTGTATCCACCAGGGTAATTTTTCCCCAGGTAAAAGTAGAATAAACCCTCCTATTGTGTTTGGGTTATATTTGATTTGTTTAAATGTTAAATATAGAAGAAAATATCTGACGTGACAGAGGAGGTTAAACAGGTTCTTTGGATAAACTTAAAACAACTTTTGTTTGAGATGAATTGGATCCCCAAAACTACCCAGAATGTTTCATTGTATGCCATACTATAAAAAACAATATTCAGTTTTCTCTATTTATGATGATTTGGTTTGGGGGTTATGAATGGATAACAACTAAACCCATACAAAATAAATACATTTATTGGGGTCCTTTGTGATGTATTTAAAAGAGGGGTCATATCCTAATCATGTCGAGGCATATATTACTGACTTTCAGGTTGACATTATATGCCAATAAGGGCTTAGAAACACAGGAATGACTCAGTCTTTTTAACTCTAATTTGCTCAAACACCATAATAGCTGTTTCATATTTGCAAATGAAGTACCACGTCATAATATTGTAATGTGTCCGATGTTTTTCAGAGTCTTTCAGTGTGGTGCTGAGGGGCAGCGGCTTCAGCGGATCCAGGAGGACAGACAACATACTCTGCACCCTCACTGTCGATCAAAAGACATACGGTCAGTGAATGCCCCACACTCATGACTTCCACACACTCATGACTTCCCCAGCTGTGCTTTAGTCGTCAGCTGGTAAATAAGTGGCTTGTTGATGCTAATGCTAGCAATGCACTTATCGTAACCCTGGTAGTATTTAACAATTATTACTTACCCTTGTCCTGGGATAACATCATCTATGAAGTGAAATGTGATACAGCGTGCAGATGTCTGTGATGCAGTGGAAACTATGTCATGACATCAAGGAACAAACAGTGGCTGCTTTTTATTGACTTCAGCCGGAGAACAGAGGACACATTATGAGAGTGAGCAGAGGGAGCCGCATGTTCTTCCTCTCATTAGACTATTAACAGATCAATGTTCTCCTAATGTCACCCTAATGTCACTGAGAGGATGTGAAAGGAAACACATGACTTGTATTGTAGCTTCCTTTTTCTCTTCTGAGTGTCTTGTTTTCATCTATTCTGCTGGAATGTCTTTTATTCTATATTGTATCCAATCACTGGGAGAGAATATTTAAATTGTCACGCAGTTTTTTTCAAATAAAGCATTATGACAGCATAGTACATTGCATATTCCCCTGCTAATGAATGATGAGTAACGTTAGAGGACCATAAGCCGCATTTATATTGGCCTATCAGATTGCACGAAAGGCCCATTTGTTTTTCGTCTTAGTTATTGGTAACTTTTGTTTATTTAAAAAGAACATCCCCTTTCTTTGTAGGCAGTAACCATTCTCTGTCTCTGTTTCTTCTCAGACCAGAAGCCACAAGTAGTGAGAGACGGCTATCTGCTGTGTCCTGCTCCTGTTCTGCATGAGGTCGGACAGTAAGTCAAGAGACACACACACACACACACACACACACACACACACACACACACACACACACACACACACACACACACACACACACACACACACACACACACACACACACACACACACACACACACGCACACACACGCACACACACATATGCAAACTGTGTGAAAGTGTAAACAAGCTGCAAGTTAGATTTAGAAAATGGCAAAATGAGCCTGATCAGCACAAGGTTTCTTACTAAAAGCAAAACGACTTGAACTGTAATTAGAAATGTCATTACTATTAATAAAAAATGTAATGCATTATTATTATTATTATTATTATTATTATTATTATTATTATTATTATTATTACAAATATGGTATTGTATTGTGAGAAGGAAGCATTCTGGTCATTGTTATTTAAAGTGAATGGTTTATAGCTGTAGATGCACATGTAATAAACACCCACAAGAATGTCTTATTTTACAGCTGAGAAACCACACTTGTGTTTGAACAAAAGTGACCAAAGCTTTCATTATGCCTGGTCCCATGGTCAGTTTTTCTTTTTTTCTATCTTACTTAGTTTTTTTCAGTATGCTTTGTTTTGCTTAAATAAAAATATCACCAAAAACTGTGAGTCTGTAGAGTCAATAACTTCTCCTTGCATCATCGGATTTTTTTCACATCGTCAAGACAATTATGAGCCTGTGTTAAACTTAAATACAAAAATAAAGTCATTTTAAGGGAATCGTGTAGCTCTGGAAAAAAATCTGGCATGAAATCATTTTATTACAACATTGGTGTTCGTATGACATCACCGGCTTGACCAAGGCTTGTGCAGAATAATTGGCCCAACACTAATGTGTAGCAACACTTCTCAGAGCTGATGAACAATAAATAATAATGATAATTGTTATTATGTAACAAAAAAAATATATTTTTAGAACCCTGTGCCTTAATTCATCATTAAATCTGTCAACAATATCATAACACTAGGCCTGTTACTAATGTGTATTGTGCGTGACGGAGAGAGAAACCAGAAGAATGTTTACAGTGGAACTACCAGCAGCTCGAAGTGTTGGATGAACAGAAGCCAGTCGGACAAGAATATCTCTGTGGCATTTAGAGAGAGAGCCAAAGCTGATTTAACTTCGCCCACTTCCATCAGTGTGCCCCCCCCCCCCCTTATCTGTCCCCAGTCGCCTCTCACTTTCCATCATGTCTCACCCACTCACGCACTCCCTCATACTGAATCACTCACGCATATCTCTATCATTTCTCAGGGACAATGCTGAAGCTAACTCAAGTCCCGCCCCCTAAAAGTTGGAACGAAACAATATTCAACTGCCAAATATGACTGCAAACAAGAACAATTATGAGTGTATAAATGCAATAACCTTTGTGCCTTCTCAACATGTCTGTCTAATGATTGCAGATCAATAGAAGTGTTGGTCAGCATCAATAATGGACAATCTTACATCTCCAGTCCAATCACCATCTATGCTACATCATGTGTGAGTATCAACACAGTAACAGGAGCACTTCTCTAGGAGTGTAATGTGTGTCTCTGATCTGTGTGTGTGTGTGCGTGTGTGTGTGTGCGTGTGTGTGTGTGTGTGTGTGTGTGTGTGTGTGTGTGTGTGTGTGTGTGTGTGTGTGTGTGTGTGTGTGTGTGTGTGTGTGTGTGTGTGTGTGTGTGTGTGTGTGTGTGTGTGTGTGTGTGTGTGTGTGTGTGTGTGTGTGTGTGTGTGTGTGTGTGTGTGTGTGTGTGTGTGTGTGTGTGTGTCAGTCAGATGGGACCTGGGTGCTGTGGCTGCTGCTGGCTCTGCTGCTGTTGCTGGCTCTGGTTCTATTCTGGTGGTTCTGGCCTCTCTGCTGCACTGTGGTGAGTTCAAGTCTCAGGGCGTGTATATCTAAATTCAGGAAGTCACAATTCCATGCTTTTGTTATTTATGGAAGTAGCCATAAAGTTAAAGTGTTGCAATTGGGACCAGGGTTCCTTTGGTAACATTCCTTTATTCTGTCTATAGACCATTTTAAATGTTTTTTCTTTTTTTTAATCGTTCTTTTCAGGTGATCAGAGACCCACCACCCGATCGCCCACCTCCGCCACTGCCTGTCATTGTAAGTAGATCACAGACTTACGATTAGTTTTGGGGAATTTATTCCTTTATTTGACAGTGTAGTGGTTGTGGCACAACTTTACATGCTTCCAAGATACATTAAAAAGGGAAAACAGTCCGATGAGGTCAAATTCTGACAATTTAAAAATGCACAATGCGTTACGGATTGTCATCATCTACGTTTTTGTCTAGGGTTCCTTTTTACTACCTGTCCTTATATAAAAGTTCTTGATCTTTGGTAGATAACTAAATCACACGAGCAAAATAGACAATAATGCAGAGAGAAAGGATAATGTCCAGATAAAAGAAGCTGAATAGAACTCATGGTACTGCATCACTTCTGGTGGTTTTGTGTTTGCTGACCCCTTTACGAATGTTAATAATGGTGTTGAGTAAGCCCCTAACGTGTAGGTAGTTCTGGCTAGAGCTGCAATGATTACCCAAACTAATTGATTAGTCGTTTGACAGAAAAATCCCTTTTTTGTCTAGTAACAGCCTATAAGATGTCCTAATTTTTAATTTGTTATTATATATCTTTAGGTGTTTGGACAGACAATTTTCTGACATTTTATAGACCACGCTTAATCAAGAGAATAATTGTCAGATTAAACTTTAGAAGCAGCCTTAGACTTGGTCTAAAATCCAGTGTTATGATTAGAAAGTGAACTATTTTGTTGTTTTCAAGGAGCCAGAAGAAGTCATGTCACCCAAACACCGATGGCCTACAGTAGATGCTTCTTACTATGGGGTCAGAGGCCCTGGAGGAATCACACGCATGGAGGTAAAAAGAAATACACAAACATTTCACATTTATAGTGCCTTTGGACTTTTATATATTTTTCTGTTTTTACCAACATTTATTCAGACAAGTTTCAGCATTCCTCAAGGCATGACAAACACACACATTGGTTATAATAGAAGCTGTGTGTGTTCAGTGTCCTTCACTAATCACCGTCTGTGTGCAGGTGCGTTGGGGGCAGATGGGCTCCACAGAGGAAGGGTCCCGTCTAGAGAAAGCTAAAAACGCTGTGGTCACCATGCCAGAGGGAGAGGAGGAGCCCACCATGTCCCGACCCCCACCACGAGCTCCTCCAGTCCTCATCCCCCCGCCACAGTCCAAATGGTACACTCCCATCAAGGTGAGAAAAATAACCAGCACTTATACCAATAACTGTTATGATTATTAGCATGTTTTATATTCAGTGAATTTACATTATTTGACCCTCAGGGGTGTTTTGATGCGCTACGGGCATTACTGAGGAGGCAGTACGACAGAGTGGCAATCATGAGGCCGACATCCCAGGATAAGGTAACAAACATCTGTATATAAAGTATGTTCTAGGGCTGCACGATATTGGAAAAAACTGACATTGCGATTTTTCCCCCCCTGCGATATATATATTGCGATATGAAAAAATACAGGAATTGAAGAAAAGACCGTTTTTTTTCTTTCTTGAAATGTAATGCTAAACAATTGGTATTTTTCGAACTATATTTAACCGGATGAAGGATTTTAGTCACGGACGTCTGGATCTTAAGTTATCAGAGCAACAAGCTGAGCAGCGCCGAACTGCCCTGGAGAAACACATGAAACGACTTTATTCAGTGTTTTTACCTTTAATCACGGGGTCCGTTTGCTTTGGAGATTTGATTGCGATTGGTGGTTTGCTGTAAATGCAGAGCCTGCATGTCACTCACTCAAGTACCCCTGACATGAGAGCCGCGCAAGTTTTCCTTTTGTAGCAAGCAGCAACATAATTGTAACATGACGTGTTTGAGTTAATTTGCCTACTTAATATCGCACGTCCTAAAACATTTATTTTTTATTAATTTTTTTTAATTGCACGTCCTGCGATGTGAATATCGCGCATGCGCATATCGCGATTATCGTCACGACACGATATATCGTGCAGCCCTAATATGTTCATTTCAATTCATTTCTTATTTTATAGTTATTCATCATTTTTCATTTGTATCTTTAATTTTATCCTTAGTTGTATTAATCTGTGTGAATCTGTGCTGTCCTGTTTTTCAATCTTACCCTGTTGCTGCTAAACTGCTGAAGGTTTATCTGATCTTATAACAAACAGTGCTGATTAACAATATATAATACTGTTAATATTTCTTCCTGCCCGACTGTCAGCACACACCATAAATAATGCTGTGTATCACCAGTTGATTGGATAAGAAAATGAATCCAACCTCTTGACTGCATAATGATTTAATTAATGGTACAGAAAATAATATAGCCCACTGTCCCCACCCTATAATTATCTACCCTAACAGGCAAATAACAACTTACATTTTGAATAGCGTTCACTTATAAATAACAGTCTTATTGTAAACATTGTGGCGTCAAAAACAGCTTGACGCCACAACTCGGATGATTTAGGATTGTTTTCCTCTTACAATATGCACTGTGGGATTTGGATAATGTAGCTTCATAAGTGGGTTTCTCTGATGCAGTTATGATGTTAAAAAGCATTTATTTTATTTAGTATAAGATGCATTTCACTTGTTTGAAAGGCTGTTCATCTTTTTATTGATACATAGTGTTGGCATTTTGGCGGATAAAGGATAATGACAGCTTTTATTTAGATCATTTTGTTTGTTTTAAATGATCTCTGATTAACAACTGAAATGAGATATTCCACTTCATTAATAAATGTATCTGACTGTAGTGTGTGTGTGTTCTGTTGTGTTCAGGGCCGCTGCATTAACTTCACCAGAGTTCAGAGTCACTGATGTTCAAAGAAGACCGACACTTTTCACTTTAGTCCAGTTTGACCAAAGACGACCGACAGGTACTAAGAGATTAATGTTTGGATTCATCATGTCTTGTAAATAAATGTCTTTACTATATATAATATTGTATGTTGTTTGATTTTATGAATACCAAACCAAAAGACACATTCTTCAGTTATTCTGTTTATTTGAGGAAAAAATAGAATTCTTTTTTTCACAAAGACCTTCAGTACAAGTACCGGCAACACAAACAATACATAAAAAAGCATACATGAGATAAAAACACTTATAAAATGAGCTTTTTTAATAGAAAAAAAACAACAAAACAAAAGCCTCACGTTCAAACAGGCAGATTTCTGAGGGATCCCATCATCCAGATAAACAAAGGATGATGGTTCCTGTATCTGAGCGCACACACACACACACACACACACACACACACACACACACACACACACACACACACACACACACACACACACACACACACACACACACACACACACACACACACACACACACACACACACACACACACACACACACACACACACACACACACACACACACACACACACACACACACACACACACACACACACACACACACACACACACACACACACACACACACACACACACACACACACACACACACACACACACACACACACACACACACACCAGCTTGAGCGTCAGTCTCAAAACACTTCTTTATCACACTTGATCTGGTGTTGTATTAACAAAAATAGCTTACCAACACAGAGCCAGCCAACCAGCAACAAGCTCACTAAGAAAGTACATACACTTTGTTTACCTTCTGTACAAAATGTTAAAGTTAATACTGTATAGAAAGACGCCTCAAAATAGGAGTCACCAAATCCTATATTACAATACACAAGAACCCATTGAAGTGCATTTGATTTACCTTGCATGATTAGCACAATATTGCGTCACCAAAGTGCACACGTCACAAAATGTTAAGAACCCAATAGCGGCTGTAAAATGCTTTAAGGAGTACGTAGCTGATGTTTACGCTTTTTTAATTAGATCAAAAGGATTCAATGACCCGGAGACTTTTGCTGTGTGTAAGCTGAGAGGAAATAGATTGTGTGGTGTTGCTCACAATGTATACCCATCACTATCAAGCACTCAACAACACAGCAGCACTTCTAAAAGCCGTTGTTAGTCTGTCACTTATAATACAAGTCGATACGGAGTGCATATCTCGCCAGGATGTGCCGCAGAGAAGCAGTGCTAGTGTTGCAATAATATAACCAATCAGGTTCCATATATCAGTCCCATTTAGAGACTGATCAGCCCTTTCAGCTTCCATATTAGAGCCTTCCCACAATAGTTGCCACGATGGAGGTCCACTGGAGATTTCAAAATCCACGCTTCTGCGAATCCAAGTGCCTTGGACAGAGATGATGTCTGTACTCTGAGCTCTTCCAGGTTCAATAACTGCATCATCAAGGTACGCCTGCGCCGGATTCATCAAGGAGTGTTACAGTTCATGATTTTTAAATCCTTTATGATGCTCCTTGTGTTTGTTTTCCAGGGGAGTGTAGAGAAAAATAGGTGTTCATAAGATAATACGGAGGAACATGTAGCTTTAAAATACCTCGTTCATTTTCATTGTTCCATTGATTGTCTTTTCTTAGGAGCGGTTCTCCCGATGCGAAAGGGAAGATCTGCAAAACAGAACACAGAATATGTCATGTTATTGATTTAATATAAGCTATTGTTGAGGTGGTTTTGTGTTTGAGTGTGTGTACACCCACCTGAGAGACCTCCGACTGTCCTTCTCCATGTTGTTCTCGGGTCCTTCAGTCTCATATGAAGCCAGGTGGAGCTCTGCAGTGAAAGAACAAGATGAGATCTGTTCTCGTGCTTGGTGACTGCACATGATACACACTTTAACTATTTGTTTGTTAACTGACCGTCCTCAGTGTAGACGGGCGTCGTGACGAGGTACTGGAGGATGCGGCGGTCTCTGTCGAATGGACAGATCACCTGACGCCAAACCAGGAACTCGCTCACCTGCTTTGCAAGCTCCCAAAGTTTCTGTTGAGACATGACAGACTTTATTAACACCGACACCCAATTGAACGCAATCCACCTGTTACAAATTCCAAGAAAAACTAGGAAAATGATGATCGTAAATTACCCAAAAATGTCAGTAAAACAGTTGTTTCTTAACTGCATTTTAAAATGAACTCTGGTTTTAGCCACAAGGGGGCGCCATTATACCACCTCTTGTTATAACATTGCAGTCACTGTATGTTAATATTAAAACAGATCAGAATCAGAAACAGGTTTATTATCAGGTAGGTTAACATATACGAGGAATTTGACTTGATGTTGTGGTGCATACATAAAAATGTAAAACGCAGATAGAAAACTATTTGAACAAAACTATAATAACATTAAAAATATATAGCACATTGGATATGATTGAAATCATAGAACAGTAAAGGCAGCCAGATTTCCTCAAATACCTTCATATACAAAATGATAGACTGACCTCAAAGTTGATGTGCCCGTTGGTCAGCCGGCTGGCACAGCCTTCGTTCAGGAAGTAGATGTCTTTAATAAGGAGACTGAAGAAGGGAATAACAATCTGAAAAAAAAATTTGACAGCAAGTTTATATAGATATTTTCACATTTGGGACATTAGTTGATATAGTTCTATCCTGCGTGCTCTCTCACCTTCTCCTGGCTGCTGTGGGCGGTCTCAGACCTCTGGGTGGCGCCGCGGAGCGCAGTGCGGTAGTTACTGAAGTTACTGGAGGGATCCATCTGGTGCTGCGTGAGGTCAGACAAAGAGGAAATTGGTCAAACAAATCCATTCAACTTCATACAAAGAGTTGGCAATCCTACCCTGATGTTTGCAGATATTCTTTTTTTCTTACCTCAAGGATTTCGAACTTGTCGGTGTTGACTTTACCCCAGGTTTTCCTCAGTCTGGCAACAGGACTCATGTTCATCCCAGCTGTAAGTAAGAGTATACAGTGTTTATTTACAGAGACAGACCAATGAAAATGAGCAAACACGACTGCCTCCCTGAACTCACGTTGTACTTCCTTTACTTCTCAGCCTCCAGCTGGCACTATATTTGATGACTTTATTGAATTTGTAGTTGGCTGTTTTGACAAAGAAGGGGTTGGAACTACCATTTTACTGTAGCTTGCTCTTCTTCAAAAACAAGCTGTCACAAAGTAGTTTGTGAAATGAAGAATAATGCTGCTTACTGATTTAAGTAGAATCCATTTACATGTCGTTCATAAATATCTAGCGATTTACCACCTAGTGTATTAATCGATTGTTCAAAAAGAATCGCCACTATTTTGATAATGTATTAATCGTAGTATTCATGAAAAAATATGTAAATTCCCTCTCTTTCAGTTCAATATCATCTTTGGGTTATTGCATAAATAATAAGACATTTAAAGACATCTCCTTGGACATTTTAGACAAATTAAAAGATTCTATAGAAGTTTAAAGGTGGGGTATGTAATTTTGGAGAAACCAGCTCGGGTGTGCTAGAATTTGAAAATACACAGCCGGAAAAAACTTCCTTACAGAGCCCTTCCTCCAACATACACGAACGCTCACATGACCAATGAGGGCACGAGATAAGTTTGTGCACAGATGGAAGGCTGACAGGCAGGTAGGCCATCCAGTAATTTTAGCCAGGCCGGCTCAGATGATTGGTCGTGCTTTTTACAGTACTACGGCTTCCACAGATGACATTTTTTTATGGATTTTTTGTCAAAGCACTTCAGATATTCATTGCTATCGGTATGTTAAGAGCATTCCATGGAATATAACAACAAGTGTATCTCGAGCCGGTTCCTCAAACTTACCCACCCCACCTTTAATAGATTATTACAGAAGATAATTGTCCAATATTCAGAAATGAAGATAACGGTTAGTTGAGGCCTGTAGCATTATGTACTCTATGTAAGATGCTGAAGAGGTTGAAGCAACGCGGCATTTCCCCAAAATCAATTTAAAGTTGTGTGTAAGGAGGGGGGGTGTATATATGTTGGCTGCTTTTTAATTATTTGTTTGTGAAAAGTGAGCTTCTGTATGTTTTCTGTACTCACTGATGATGGCCATGAGGGAGTTGAAGTTGCCGATGTTGAAACACTCCTGAGCCACATCAATGAAGAACTCTATGATCCGAGCTCTGTGTTTCTTCTTCACTGGCTGTAATTACAGAGAACACAGGAGGGAAAGTGAATCAAAGATGCATGAACTGAAGACTAGAGCTGCGTGTTTCATGAAAAGTGGAACGTGCCAATAAACAACAAACGCTGGAGTGTGTGGAAAACAGGATGAGACCAAGAGATGTCTGATCTGCTCTTTTGAGAACAACGTACCATGCAGATCTCAGTGGCCACCAGGTAGCTCAGTCTGTTGAACCAGTTGATGTAGGCCTCCAGGTTACTGGTTTTACGCTTCCGGAAGAAACCCTGTGAACAAAAAGGGAGATGGCATGGTTAAAATCAAGCAAGAAAAATATTTTTTCAGTCGTTTTATCTAAGGTTTTTATCAGTTTTTCATACTATTAAAAATAAAAATGGGTATCAGGAGACGAATGCAACACTTTGAAATGACCTTATATTGTATTTGAATACCTTAATCTGGGTAATAAATGGGACAAACACAGTAAAAAGGTACATTTACAAGCCTTTGTTGGAGCTTTCAAATGCAATAAATCAAAGTTTTCCTCAGTAGAATGAGTTTAAGAGTATTAATACACAACATATGTACAAACTGAGCTAAGTGCATCCACCTTGGAAGACAGGAAGTAGACTTTAAGCTAAGACTTAGTTTATACTCTTTTAGTTGGGATTCGCCATTTAGTTTTTGGGCATTTTGGGCCCACTATAATTACCAGAACTTATATATAACACAACCTGACAAGACAAATTCTGATTATAATATTCCGCCTCGTATTTTTGTATGCAATAATAATTTTATAGAGCAGGCTGCTGCTGCTGTGTTATTTCCTTAGCAAATGGATCTTGACAGCCCTTCCACCCACACAACCTGTGGTCCTGCACAGTCTGTGACGTGCCTGCTATTATTTTCATCTAATTTCCATCTGCTTTTGGGCCTTTTTGCTTCTCTGAGAGACATCCGGTGGATAGCCTGTTTGCCAGGGGCACTTTTTGATATAAATAAACATTAGAAAAGGCTGTATTATTAAACTCAACTTGACCGTGATGATGTAATCCCGCGCATTCATGCCTCTATTAAATTCTTATACAACAACCGACAGCCCACTCCACTCCAAACTTCCCCTTTATACTTCAGGACCCCTAACGCTGACTCAACCGCTCTGTAATACAAAGTGGATCTTATGTAACCGGTGGGCAGCGAGATGCAGCTCAGTTGACAAACAGCGGCTGAAAGCTTGTTCTCTGCCGCGCAGATTGAAAGCGACCCTTCAGCTGACTCACAGGACAGAGAGCCCTTCAGGGACACTTAGACGTACGCAGAATGGCTCTTTCAGACTGTGTTTGATGCATGTTCAAAAGCTATAATGCAGAAAACTAAAATGTAATCCGAAAATCTGCCAGCCGGATCTTTCATGTGGCTTCCAAAGCAAATTCACTTAAACTAAAACAGACCACAAATTACACTCGAAGAGGGAAAATAATACAGGATGACTAAAATGACTACAATCAGTTCTTTGATGTTGACAATTATAAATAAATAAAAACATATTTTTACACATCAAGCCGTTGCTGTTGATTCTATCTACCTGGAAAGAAAGAGTTTAACTTGAATAGTTTTTTGAAGATACCCTTTGAAAAGCTATGAGAATGAAGAGAGATGATTGAAGATGAGAAATGATTATAAATGTATGTATAAATGTAAAGATGTGAGTAGGAATAACTTGCAGAAATGATTTAAAGGATAATCATTGATTAGCAGTAAGTAAGGGGTGGGAATTAATAAGCATTTGCTTCCTCCTGCTCCCTTTCGGACACATATGATTTATTATTATTATTATTATTATTATTATGAATATTTTTGTTGAATATATACATATTATTATGAATATTGATAAATACTGTACTCTAACAATACGGTATTCTGTTTTTCACATTTATTATTTTTTATTTGTTTTTTTTTAATCTGTTCGAAATAAAGATGGAAATAAAATGAAATTAAATTAATTTTGTAGTAGAAAAACAGCTTTCAAAAAGGGACCCTATTATGCTAAAAAGCTCTTTATTTTGTTCATACTGCCTGTGCTGCAGCACCTCTTTTCACCCTCTGTCTGAAACCAGAGCCCAGTCTGCTCTGATTGGTTAGCTGGCCGGCTCTGTTGTGATTGGTCAACCGCTTAGAGATGTCCCGCCCCTTATCCTTTCACGTACAATGTGTTGGAGCGCTAAGCAATAGAAGCTCGGCTGTTATATAGTAATGTCACTATGTTACGGAAGTAAACAAAAGACTAAAATGGTGTGGGAGAGAAACTCCCTCTGGAGGGGACTTTGGGATTTTAGACTCTTCAGACCATTTACATGCACAAAACCCCCAAAAAGCATAATAGGGTCTTTTAATAGTGTCACAAATCATTTCAACCAGCCACGTTGAATACAAGCAATCAATCAAATGAGTTCAATCTTAAGTTAGTGTGATGCTTAATGTCTAGTTACGGGGTCATGTACAGTATAGGATAGAGCAACACTTAAAGTCAAACACTTGTACCTTATGGTTGTCCAGAGGATCCTTCATGGCGAATGTCTGGATGAACTCCTCCGGGCCGATAAAACTCAGTCTGTCCTGAAGGCAGAGAACAGGGGAAGAAAAAAAATCAGGACGATATTAATGGTTAGATATAAGAGAAAGATGATCAACAAGGGGATAATAAATGATGATTCGAAAAAATTCAAACGCAATAAACATGGGTTTGAACACGAAATAATGTTATTTGTGCGGAAGGAGAGCTATAACTTAAGAGTTTCTGGAAAAGAAAGCAGGCAATATCTTAAAAGTGTGCTCCAAAAATGAGTACTGAAAGGATTAACAGCACATGACTAAAAGCAATTTAGCTACACATCAAATTAAAGTATGGATTAGTGGTCTGTGTGCAGCGCTGCAGCAAAACAGACCACACAAATGGGTTTATGGGAAAACGATAAAAGCAAGAAAGAAATACGAATCGTAAAAGAAAAATTCAATAATTCAACACGAGCAGGAGCCAAAAAGAGAAAAAAAGCAATTTAACACTTTAGCATTTTCATTAGGTCTTTACATGTGGGCTTTCACCACCAAAATGAATGAATGCACTTCATTTAGATGATAAGAAAAGGCCCTCCAAACCCCTCTACAGATGGAGACTTATGACATATGATTTCAAATGAAACGGCCCAAGTGTCTTCGTACCAGTTCGATGTGTGTGAGCTGCTGTGCGATGATGAAGGGGTCGTCACACACACTCATTACGTCGCAGCGCTGACCCGAGGCCTGTTTGGTTTTCAGGGAGGCGGGTCGCTCCAACGCCACGGCGCTGAGCGCAGCCACGGCCTCCTCGTACTGTCCAAGAGCCGAGAGGCGCTTGATCAGCCGCTGGGTCATCTGCTGCATGGCCCGCCACGAGTACTGAAGGCACGACACAAACGAAGACCGTTAGATGTGATACTCAGACAGGACACTTTGAGGAATCAACATGGCATTGCTTTATGAAGTCTGATAACAAGTAGTGTTTCTATGCTATAAGAAAAGCTGTATGGTGACGGCAAAATTAGATTAAAATGCCCCGTTTGTGCAAAAAAGGCCAAATGTGATGCGACATTATAAAAGTTTGCTTAAGATTAGCTTGATTTTTTTTATGAAAACCCGGCTTTTACTTGTAATTACCAGGCGTTCTTTGTATAAAATCGTTTTTGAATGTGTGTTCTAAGAGTTCAAACTGACCTCATCCCCTCGGGCCACGTGTTGCGTCATGTCCTTGAGGCAGCGCATCATCCTGTCATCTCTGAAGTCGTACGGGAACGTCTCGGTCCATTCGGTCAGCAGCTGCACCAGCTTTGGCGCCACCTCACGGAAACGGATCTAGAAAAAAATCATCACATGACGTGTTAAAGTGGCAAGAGGCACGTTTTTTAAATTATTATTTTATTATTTAAATACAATATATTTAGATGTATTTATTACTTTTTCACTACGAGTAGTAGGTTCTGAGGAACATGTGAACCAATGATGTTGTCTTTAAGATAGTGGCAATAATAACACCACCTGGATAAGTTGCCAATCACTACTTTAAGTAGACGTTATTTAATGATCATTTATAGATATAATCTTAAAACAAAAAATCTTTAAATGTCACAAAAGCAGCCCTTGTAGTGTCTTTTAAACACAATACACTGCTAACAGGTGCAACTTGTTGTTGCCAATAAATGTGCTACTTTCTTTAATTTGTATTTATTTGAGCCCTTTCTGTGTGTCTAGAATGTCTTAAATTAATAAGGTGATTATTTTAACCTCAAAAGCAATTACAGAGGTGTGTGTGTGTGTGTGTGTGTGTGTGTGTGTGTGTGTGTGTGTGTGTGTGTGTGTGTGTGTGTGTGTGTGTGTGTGTGTGTGTGTGTGTGTGTGTGTGTGTGTGTGTGTGTGTGTGTGTGTGTGTGTGTGTGTGTGTGTGTGTGTGTGTGTGTGTGGGCATGAGTGTGACGCAGGTATGGTGGGTGCGAGATTGAGTGGGAGGAACAGTGAAATGAAGAGAGAAAATAGCTGTGTGTTTGAATGTGTGTGTGTGTGTGTGTGTGTGTGTGTGTGCACGTGTGTGTTATCCGCCCACCTTATCCAGCAGGGCGTCTCCAGACCGCTGCTGCTCCACGCACAGGTGGCAAACCTTCGTCATGAGCTCATAGGGGTGCAGGAAGAGGCGTGAACTCAGCAGGAAGGTGAAAACATACGACCTCTGATGATGGGAAAGAAAGAAGAAAAAAAACATCTCTTAGGATGAGAGAGTCTTTTTACAAAGGGAGGTTTAAGAGCACTTTACCGTCACTTACATCAGGGTAGTAATCTACCGTGGGAACCAGGTGCTGGATCAACGCCTCAAGTGATGCTGAGACCAAGCTGTTGTCATGGTAACACATCTCCCCGTAGCTGGCGGTGACTCCGTGTCCGAAGCGTCTTCCTTTGGCTGCCACAGAGTTGCTGCGTGAAGATTGTTCGCTGCTGCCTCCACTGCTACTGCTAGTGGTGGCGGTCGTGTGGCGGTAAGCGCGTCCGGGACAGGAAGTGCTGTGTTGCCGGGGGCTACGAGGCTGCGGCGAGGTGTACGGGTTCTCCGAAACGGCGCAGCTGCTGTTGTAGCGATGCTCCTTGGTGGTCATGGAGGACACGGAGGAGCTGCGACACGAGCTTTGAGGCTGCGGGATGTCGTAGGGGTTCTCCGCGGAAACGTAGGCGCCGTTGTAGACATTCTCCTTGGAGGGGTTTGGGCCGGTGCCGTTGCGGTACGGGCTGTGAGGCTGAGGGTGGTTGTTGTTGTTGTTGCCGTAAGCTACGCAAGAGCCAAACTTTCCGGCGTATGGGGTTGTGGGAGGCATGATGACCTGAAGGAGAGACACAAGGAGGTCAATGTGGACCAAATCATGGACATAATATCAGTATAATGTATATCTTTCTCAAATTCATCTTCTCAATCAAATGGGGAGATAAAGTAGTTTTTTGATCTAATACAGTCATTCCAAATGTATGACAAAAACAAAATCCACTTCTAATAAGTGGTCTGATCTTTTCCTAACACAGTTTGTTATGACTGCATGAAAACAGCAATTAGTATAGAAAGGTCTTCAGATACTAAACAGAATTTTTCCATAGTAGAAAACCAACTAATGATAGATGTTGCTACCCCCTCTAGGAAACACTGACCTAATAGACCCAGAAAAATGAAACCAAGAGCAACCAAAAAGTAGCCAAATGCATATTTCCTTATAGCACTTTTTATCATAAGACTGTTCCCTGAATGAATTATTCGTTTTCTTTTTCTTTGCTGACGTCTTCTTTTTGCCTTCTACAATAGGTATTTAAACCTCACAATACACTGTCATTTGAGTCACACTCCTTCATATGAATCAAAAGTGATGTCGTCTGTAGTTTTCCTACTATGACAGTATGACCCAACCTCCGTGCTCTGGGAATGTGGCTGTAGTTTAAGCTGCATCACTCCGCATGTTATGAAAATATCTGTTTGAGCAACTCGATCACACAAAGCTGAGACTAAGAAGCCTGTCTGTGAAAGTAATTACACTAAATCACATAATGTTACCCCTCCTCTGTTTACTGTTTTGGCTTGTTGAAAGATACATCCTTGTGTAATCCATTTTTTTTAAAGTTTTACATTACAAAAAGGTTTTCAAAACAGATTCTTTCCTCACTGTCTCCTGTTTTATTGTATGTTTTTATCACTCTCTTGAAGCTTTTGGCGTCAAGGCGGCAGGAGGGTAAACAAATAGGCCAACAGATGGATGATTTCAAGGCAGCAATGATTTTTTTTTTTGCCTTAATGGTGTAGATAATTGGATTTGAGGAAGGTAAGCTGATCCTAGATCACCACCAAGGCGTTCTTTAACTCTGGAGCCATCTTTATCCTGCTACTGTCGTCTGTCTAGGAACCGCATGCCAACGTAAATCGAGCCGCACGCACACACACATGTAACACGCAGTGGCGTAACACTGAGCCAGAAAACAAAAACCCTGCAGGAATCCAGCAGACTTTTGTTTGTTCATCGCAGCGCCGACAGAGGAGTGTCTGCCTGAGCCAACATCTTACACACACCCATGTCCACCATGGCGCCTAGCCCCATGTCGGCTTAATCCAAACACACACACATGTCACACATAAACAAATGATGGCTTGAGTGACACACACACACACACACACACACACACACACACACGCACACTCTTGAATACTACAGGGCCTGGCATCATGCCACTGTAAGCCAGTCCACTGCCAGCCTGCCTTCTGAACTCTGTGATCTCTGCCTTCTGTTTCCCTTCTAACTCTGTTAAAAGATTACAGTGGCTTTACCGTCCTAATGTTACAATAAAGTAGAATCTGGAAAAGCTCTGGTGGTCAAGCTGATAAGGAGTCATATTAACTCACGCCATTCCTCATTTCAAGCTTCTGTTTGCACTGAAAGGTGACCTCACACAAATGGGAAAACTCAAACCAATTTTTAACCAATCCTAGGTTTTTCCAGACTGACTTCCTGAAAAGTTGACCCTTGGGTTAGCTTGCGGCTTCGGTGCTGCCGCGCAGAAATGTTACTCTCTTTAAATCATAGGTTGGACTCTCTGCGGACGCCTTAATGATGGTGTTGGGAGCATAATTTCATATTGAAAGCATTGTTCAAATGTTCTTGTTTGTAAACTTTGAAGAATAGCAGCCTTGCAGGATTGGCTTAAAGTGGGAATCAAAATACAGGAAATGGCAGAAATGTATAGTTCTTCCAAAACGCTGTACCTACATAACCACGATCTAAAAACATTGCCGGCTTTCTAGTGTATGCTCATTTAAACTGCCATCTGTTTTCGTAATGTGACACGACAGACAGTGTCTCCTGCCTTGACAAATGGCACCAATTTAGAGTCTGGAGCCTGAAATGTCATAACCTGGTTCATCAGAAGGTTAAAGCTAATATAATTTTTGATGCAGCTGCAGGCAAAAATCAACTGCTAATGGATTTAAACCAGGGAAATCTGTCAAAGCTGTTCATAGAGACATCGTTTTGGGAGGTTTGATGAATGTGACAGTTATATCCTACTGTATGTTAAGGCTGCCTTTGTCTGTTGTTTTTCAGTTTGTTATTTGCACAGGAATTAATTGATTTGAGGGAAGTGCATTTGTTTTGCAGCTGGGCTAACTTCCCTCTTGGATCCCAGCAGATTCAGAAGCACCACTTGGCTCAAGACTAACTTCACTCCAAATGGTTCCAAAGAACAACCAAATTCTTTCAATCTTACTCAAGCTATTTTTTTCTCAAAATCACACATAATGTGGTTATACGAAAAAGAAGGTACACCCAGCAGCAATACTGAGGCCAGTTATAACAGGGAGGGGGGGAGAACGAGCCAAGGGGGGGAGGTCTTCAACAATAGAGGTATTATCTATCCTGTCATGGCATTAACAACCGCACAAAGACCCCCAGGAAGAGATCAGAGCAGATGAGACACACACACAGCAGCTTTCACACACTCTGCCTTCCACCGTCGGGCTGTATGACGCCCAGGCTCGGATCATTTTCACATCAGTCAGACCAGCATAAAGCATTCTCATTCTTCCGTAAGGTGTGAACTCTTGTTTTTGTTCGTACTCCCTGGCAGACATCATCTGCTGAAAGATCATGTGCCAATAAATGCATGCCTTGTTTGCCAAGTGCAATAAAGCCACAGGAATTTATCTCTGTATAGCAGCCCATCGAAACCCGCGTATTGACGTAAGCGATTATTACTGCACGTGGTCAAGCTGCTCTAATAAATTGAAAAGGAAATACAGGGACGGATGCTAGTATTGGCTAACATGGCCCAAGTGCCACCAAGCCTTTAAAGGTGGTGACAAAAGCACTTTTCTGTAGCCCAAATATACAACTGCATTAAAACGGGCACTTCATTTTGGGTTTTTCGATTATGTTTGTTGTCTCTGTTAGGATTACACCAGCAGTTTAAATAGTCTTAGTAAACCATACCTCAATAGCCCCGCCATACAGGTAGCCAGCCAGCAACGAGTACTGTAACAGTTTTCGTAGAATCTTGAACTAAAAGTCTTAAATCATTCGGTAAGGTTAGAACTGTATCGTGGTGTTGGCAAAGAATAACAGTATGGGGATTTATGCATTTATTTAATCTTAATTTAGACAGGAAATCTCATTGAGAGAAGCAGTGCGTGTCCAATGGAGGGAGGGCACCTAGAGGGGATATTTGGTGGGCACCTAGAGGGGATATTTGGTGGGAACCTAGAGGGGATATTTGGTGGCCACTACATTTCATTTAGAGTTGATAGGGAACTGTGGAATACAGACACAGTACAAAAACCAAGCATAACCAAGCATCATAATGGGCAAGCACTCTGAAGCTAACCGAGTCAGTCTAAAATGTCCTTATTCAAGTCAACGGACTCTACGTGCTCACTGACCTAATAATATTCAGTGCTGAAACCCCCTGAAGCTTAACTAACATGAGCTGAAAGGGAAGACTTGTTTGAAAAGACTTTTTGTGTCGTCTAATCAAATTGGAGGCCTTTGAGCACGGCTAAGAGCTCGAAAACACACTAACAAAAAGTTCAGCATGCACGTAGGTTAACACAAGGTGCACCCATGGCGTGAGAGAGAAGCACCTGATAATGGGACCTGTAAAACAATTTATCAGTGTGGCAAAAGGCCAAAGCAATGCAACGCTATCTTTGTTCTACTTCGTACCTTATGCACTTTGACACTAATAAGTTACAGCAGGTGAGGCGTGTGTGAGCAAGACAAGCATGTCGTCTTGGGGGAAACCCTTCGCAGTCAGCCTTATTCCTTACAATAAATGAGGTTAAAGTCCTAGACTCTGCTCGTATCACTTACTCGTGGTTTTGCCAAAACAGCACACTAAGCAAGTTTTACACGGACAACCCTTTAAACAGCCTTACCATAGACAAGCACCACTTTACACTGATTCTGCTGTTTAAAGAACATTTGCTAGTGTGTATTAGCATCATAGTTGGTAAATGTGGTACAGAATTTGAGCAAGCAGCCATAATCTTTTTTATATTTTATGATGTTGGATATCTACGACGGAAATTGTGATATACTTTACTTTTGTCAGTACCATGAGCTTGTCAGCTTCCAAAGCATGATAATCTGCGGTTTGATTCTATATACCCGTAATCCTTTTTGTTTTGGGGTTGTTTTCCTTTACTTTGCATGACTTTAGGATTTAATGTAAACAATTTATACCACAGTATTCATGTTTGAGGTCTGACAATCACAATTTCAAGCAACCACCAGACTTTGAGCATCAACATCACCAGACCAAACGCAGCAGAGCTAAAAAACAAAACTCCACCCATGCTTGAGTAATCATACGGGTGAGCTAGGTCCTGCCTTGGCTGTCAAGATGCCAGACGATTAGACCCACTGTAAAAACCTGCAGCTGAACTAAACCTCATATCAGGTGGACTTTAATGATAAGCAGAATACCATTCACCCACTGCTGATCCTGTTTTTATCTTTAATTCCCACACACATGGGATTCAAGTACGCATTTCCTCAGGGTTAGAAGTCCCCCACACACACACACACACACACACACACACACACACACACACACACACACACACACACACACACACACACACACACACACACACACACACACACACACACACACACACACACACACACACACACACACACACACACACACACACACACACACACACACACACACACACACACACACACACACACACACACCTGTCCCTCGTATGATCTGGTAGGCTAGTACAGTATTAACCTACTGTTAGTAAGGATAAAGACCCATTATCTCCTTTGTTGCTGCTGGGATGTAATAACACTAAGCTTGTGTAAGGGGGTTTTCTCTCTCACGCACACATTTTCTATTGTCTAAAACCCTTAGATCTCACACATCCACAACCCAACAGAACATACTTTTAACAATACGATTAAAGTTAGAAAAAGTCACTTTAAGTGGATAAAGAAGCTGATTTTAGATCGGTTGTAGCCCATAATGTTGCGTCTGTTCCTTATACCTGCTTTTGCGGTTATCATTCAATAAAATAAACCTTTTAAAATTAGGTTTATCCAATAAGTAAGCTTGCAAAGTAGGGGAACCTTGTGGCATTCATTTCAGCAAGTTAAGGGACCATTGGTATATATAGAAGTGTGTGCGGAGGGAATAAGACTGTTATAGGTTGGTTTGGCAACAAGCACACACGTTTTGTGTCTTCTTTATTTTCCCTAGAGACAAATACACAATCTGTTAGTATCTCTCTCTCACAAACACACACACACACACCCCCACAAGACAACCATGCCTGGCTTACATTATGGGTTTCTGACTGAGTCATAACACAGTAAAAGTAAAAGCTGACTGTGAAAAAGCCATGCTGTGTAACCACATTCCCATCACAGGTTCTGCCTGGTGAGCAACGATTGTGCGTATGACAGCAAGCCCAATTATAACTCACATGGGTGGTAAACAATAACAACAACAACTGAAGTAAACCAAAAAAAAAAGAACTGAGAGGGTATGCTGGCATTTAATACCAAGACTAAACCAAAGCATTTAAGTTGTGTTTGTTTACTAAAAAGTTGCATTTGAGTAAAGATGCTTGTTAAAGCAACGAGATAAAGCATTACTAAACGTTATTTAAGGGATGATGATCTTAGTGATGAGAAATGCATGATTGCAATTAAATACAACGTTGTAATAATAATTGTATGACTTTAAGCGTCATTTTTTTCTAATCCTAGATCAACCAGAATAATGTCCATAGTTTCTATAATTAACCCCACCATCCGCACCCCCAACAATTTACCTCTTATAAGTTGCAGCTCTCCGAATGCAACCTCTCCCCGGAATAAACAGTTGTAAAAGCGGAGAAAAAGACTGTCCAAATTGTTTGTAATCTCCGCTGTTAGGGATAAGCCTGCACAGTGAGTAACAGACAGATAAGTCTTTCAGCAGTGTGTCTGCACCGTGCTCTCCTCCATTGTCTCTCTGCTCCTGATATTTGAGTCAATTTTGAACCAGCAGCGCCGTATTGAGCCTCAAAGCAAGGCGTATTCAAATGACTTCCATAGAGCCGGGAAAACACACCAATCACTGCTCAGGGGCGGGTGCCTCTAGGGGCGGTGCGAACCAATCGCAGAGGAGGAGACGAAAAATCGAAATCTCCGTGGATTCTGATTGGCTGGCTCTCCGTCCGTCGAGTTCCTTCTTTTCAACCGCAGACAGGGGCCGCGAATGTTTTTTTAGGAGAGCTGAACTATGGAAGGTGTAAGGTTTCCTGAAGAATGTGTGTGGAGCCTTTGTGGTTGTAAGTTGGTCTTAGTTGCTTAAAAATCAAGAGTTTAAAAGACTATAAGCCTTGACTGTTTTTATGTTGTGTTTACAACGTTAAATATGGTAAATATTGTCATAAAACACTGTCAGAGAGAGTAAGATGCAAGGAAACACACATATTTAGCTAAGCTATTTGTTAATATATTGTTGTAGAATTGTATAAAGAAAGTCTTGAAAGGCATACATATTGTAGCATTGTTTTGAAAAGATTTTCTCAGCAGCCATATTGATAGTGTCCTAGTGGGAAAAGCACAGGTGTATTTAATCAGAATCAGAAACGGGTTTATTGCCATTTCTGCTAACCATTTGTGTTTTGTGTTTTTTTAGCACTGTATGGAAATAAGATAGCAGTAAGTGGATGGTGTCTTCAAACTGGCCCAATAAAGGTAATATACAGTTGTCATTGGACATGACCCATGAAGCAAAATGCATATACAATATATGTATATTATGTTTGTTTATCAGCTCTTTTAGTTTCTAAGAAAAATATCTAACTTTTTCGCTGTTCGAGGTTCATTTTGCTTCCCAGCTAACTTTGTCTGTATGTTTTCTAATTCTGAAATCAGAAATAGATTGTTTTGTAACTTGTTTTGTTGCTGAAAACAGGTGTATGTTACCATAGAAAAGGATATAGTTGACAGCAGTTTGCGGGCTATAGAACAAAAAAACGCTTGTTGTGGTATAAATTAAGAAAACTGCAGAGATATATTTATTTTGTGTGGATCTCTCTCTGACTATAAGGGGACCTAAAACAAAGTAATTTGGATGATTGTTAATCTAAAATATTTTTGTTTAGTTGTGTGATAATCCAGTTGAACGCAGGATAAATCAAGTGTTGTTGGTATTGTTTGTTTCCCTAGAAGCTACAACATGCTTAACATGTTAAGTTCACATATCATACCCTGACTCGAACAACTTATACATACACAAACATTCAAACATGTTTGTGTGTAAAGGTAGTGAACTCACTCTAAACCTGAGTTTCGTCATACAAACCAGACTGTTGCCCACAGGTTGTTATATCGGATAATAACCCTTCTTGCAATACCTAGTTCTATTGGTAAACCATTTAATTGTACCTTTGAGTAAATCTATAAACATAGTTTTTGAATCTCAACTATAGTGCCTGTTTACACTATTCAACACAGAGAACAGTGAGGGCAAAGTGGTCATTTACAGGATTGATTGTTTAGTAACCGCATTAATTGCATGTTGCTGCATTTATTTTTTAAGAGTTAAGTAAAACCGTCTCTCTTTTTTGTTGTATTTATCCGATGGAGTTTAGAAAGGATTTAACCAAATGCTGAAATTAATCCACCCATGACACAAAGTTATCCTTAAATTGAAGTGAAAACAAGCATATTATCTCTATTAGGTTTTCTTGTAACAACAGGAATATGTACAGTGAATCCTGTTGTACTTACCGGTATGTACAGTCTTTCAATGTACTCTCTTTTTTTGGGCAGGTTTACTTCATTTTTACTTTGTTAGTATAAAGAAACACCTCATCTCTTTCTATAAATATTTAGAGTGTACTCTAAATATATAAACTGTGCTCCCTCCAACAGTCTAATTTCCTCTAAAATATGGTAATTAAGGTGAGGTGTGTACACACCGTACCCACCCCCTCAACTGCCACTGCACCGCTGCCATCCACCGCAACACAGTCCAGTCCTTTTCATTGCATAATCATCAAATTACATAATCACAGCATTTGATTTACAGCGTGGCCGGGCCCTGATGTTGTGGGCGGCGCTCATTTTTTGATCACTGACGCCTCTTACATTCTGACACATCACCGTTCAGGCAAGAATAGCTGATCTCTGCTTTTTACAGGCTACAGGGTTGTATCATTTCAATAACCCAACTCCTACACCCTGCACCCGAGCGCACAGCTTCCGGCTGCGTAGTATGCCCATGCCCGGTCACACACACACACACACACACACACACACACACACACACACACACACACACACACACACACACACACACACACACACACTGACCACACGCATCTTCTTCCGGTGATACTTGACCGTGGTGAGGCTCAGTGAGGGCCCTCATGGGAGTTGGCTTTTCACTTGGCTGCTTGACGCCCACAACCGGCAGTGCTGTTGTGGAAGAGTTCCTGTAGTGATCGAAGATGTCTGTAAATAAGGTTATCCTTAACTGGTAACACCCCAGACCTACCCAAGTATTTGTTATATGGATGTGTTCGCCATAGAGTTACTTCCTGAGTACAGTCCGCTGCAGTGCACAGCCTTATATCGCATCTGCATGTGATGTTGATTGTATTCCCAATGTAGGTGTTTCAAACATGTTGTTCTCTCTCTGTTGATAATGTCAAATGTCCCTTTCTGTTTAAACAGCCTAAAGTGGAACTAGGCAGAAATGAATAATTTATATTCTGAAAAAGCATCTTATGTAACCCTTAAGACCTTTAGAAAAGCCTTCATGATTGTGAGGCGAAGTGAAATCACATTTTATTTAGGCTTAAAATGGTTTGCAAACAACAAAAGAGAGAATTCACTGTTTGCTAGTATGGCTTTAAAGACTTAATTGTCTTTAAACAAGAGAGATGTAGAGGGGCCATACTGCAGGATTTAAACATAGGCAGCATGGTTCCAGAGGCTTTATTGGTTAAATGAAAAGATGGTTTAATTGAGTGTACTGCTTCTTTTCTGCCCACATTGTCCAGCTAGGCCAATGGTGAAGAGAAAATAGTCACAAAAAAGTATCTGCGTCCCTGTGTAAAGCACAGCCCTGATGTGCAGGCGTTTAGCATAAAGGTCACTTTGTTTAGAACGTACGTCATTTACAAAAATTGCACCAGAAAACCAGTCATCATCTTGCCCACGCGTCGCATAAAGATTATAATGCTGCAGAGGTTTCTGATTTCAAAGTCATTCAATCTTGACCTTGATTTTCCGTTGTCATGCCAGTATACGCTGTAAGGCAAAGCTTTATCATCATGGAAGAAACTGATCAACGTCTTATAGAATATTCACAATTTATCATATGTGAGCACTGTGACTCACTTCAGATAAAAGATTATAGAAAATGGCGGGGGGAAATCTGAAAAAGGGAAGTTCTGGTAAATGTTTACCTGAGATCAACTGTAAGCTCGTATGTGAAAGGAGTGATGAACCGAGAGTTACCAACAAACTCCCAGCTAATGAATGAAGTTAGCATGTAGCTCCTGAAGCATTAAGCAGCACTTGGAGAACAAATGAAGAGAAAATCCATAGAAATATTTTACTCGTATCTATATGCTTATCAGGTGAGCAGAAAAAAAGATGCTTTAATCAATCTATTTTAAAGGTAGAAACATGTAATTATCGTGTTTTTCATGTTTCTAAGTGGCCCAAAAAGTGCAGATTCAACTTAATGTTGGGTTAATGACACGATAATTGGTAAATTCTTAAACTGCGCGTCATATAATATTGTTGAATTTCTGTTGTTCAGTTTGCTTCTTGGATCAACACGATTTATTCTTTCTACTTTGAACCCCAGTTGCACCATGTATTCCTTTTTACATTTGTATTTTTCCCAAAACATAAAGGTCACAAAGCTAGCCTGTATCTTATAGCATTTTACAATGAGAACATTACTTAAAGTTAAACTAAAATGCCCCGAAAAACATGGCTTAAAAGCTTTTCAACCGGCAGCGTGTTTTTGATTTCCAGGAAACTGACACAAAACAAATGATGTCAGACGCCACCAGCAGCAGAAGCAGAAACAGGCGTAGGGGCTGTAGTGAGTGTGGGTGGGATTAAACAGTGACAGCTGGGTGAGATCATTACAGTTTCGGGTAAGAGAGGGATATCAAAGGGGGGAGAATGCGAGAATCGGGGGAGGGGAGGGGGTCGGGGGTATAAAGGCGTAGGGGCAGAGGGGTGGGGGCTTTTGTGGTGACATTCTTTACTCTCAGGAATGCATACACTTGTATAGTACAATTTAAAGAGAAGAAGTAATCCAGCTGCATGAAAACACCGACCTGCTCTAAGTCCCTTAACTGTCCTTTTACATTTAAATGCTAACATGCGTGGAGGACGTGAAGATAGACATGCATGAGGACAGTTCAGGTCGAGAGGTTGATATGAGGGATATATCAGGAGGAGGGTAGGGGGGGGTTGGGGGAGGAGAGGGAGACGGGTGACTCACAAGCTTCCAGTAAGAGGTCTGACTCGGCTACTGGAAGCCCCCAGACCCTGCTTGGGGACAATAAGTGGCTATTAATCCGTGTTTGTCATTTTATTTATAGGTGATTAAATATGGAAAAGAAGTGAGAGAATGTGAATGCTACACAGCTGTCACTATCTGTGACATCATACTCGTCACAAAGAAGAGAAAGAGAGATCCTCAGGCTTTTTTTTCCAGCCAAATCAACAGGCCTGAGATCAGTTTTAAACATGCTTTGACTTCAAAACAAGTGTACAGGAAACAAACTCATGTGCATTGAGCTTAATGCAACAATGCACCCTTCCTCGTCACTTAATTTGCTTGCTCATTGTTTCATTCAGTCGCTCAAAATGCACACCAGTTTATTTGAAGTGATTAATCTTGCTGTTAAACCTTGTGCCCTGTGATTTGAGTTGCTATAGCGACATAAAGACCAGAGAAAAGGGGTTTGCTTCCACCCAAAGCAACAGCAGCCACGTAATGGCAGGAAATGCTTATCTGGCTCCATTATGACTGAGACAGGTTGGCAGACAGCTGATCTGTGTGGGGCATGCCAACTTTTATAGGATTTAACAAATGTTTCTTCCTTTGATATTTGTTCTTTGTGTTGGCTTTCCTTTAGTAAAACAACAGAGGTAAAATGCAGGTGTTTGATTGCATAATTGATGACTAAGGTTTGAACGTCAATCGTCATCTGTGTCTTTTTGCTCCTGCTGTTAAGAATGGATATAAAGACATGAAGAGAAGAACTGTTGCCTGTCAGATCGTTTTGATGTTTTCTGTACCTTTTTTAGTTTTGGTTATGTTTTCATTCTTTAAAAAATTGCACCATAGTTTACAAGAACAAAAACCAATGTTGTCACTTGATCATTTAAATAAAGAAAGAGAACAGATAATTGAATTACTCTCCCTTAGTAAGAATCTACATTCCGCATTGCCTAAGTAACTTACACTGAAACTTAAACAAAAACATTGCAACATTTTAGGAGGAAAAAAAAACACAAACTCATGCCTCCTGCTACAGTTTGACCCCCCCCCCCCGCCTCTTCACATCTGACTCCTGTGATAGTAGCTGGTGATGGATGATAGGTGGACAGAGGGCCTGTTTCCTGGATGTGCCCTGAACATCCATGTCACACACACAGATTTCCTCTGAGGAAGTAAGGTACACCCACACACACACGCACACACACACCTGCACATACATGACCCACATTCACACACACACACACACACACACACACACACACACACACACACACACACACACACACACACACACACACACACACACACACACACACACACACACACACACACACACACACACACACACACACACACACACACACACACACTACACCTTACATTCCCTTTGTTTATATAACCTTACATTCCTTACACTGACCCACATCTGCTTTACATAAAAGACCAGGGACAAAGCCTGAACCTGTTGGAATATTTGAATCCTATTTTCCTTTTTCAGTTCTACGTCAGACACTATTTATATGCCTGACACCTTTGTGCATCCATTTGAAATATTTGAATTCATAACACAATACAGTGCGTGTCATATTTTAATGCGTATAAAATATGACAGCCAAAAACTACAAACTGGTTTCCAACAAATGAAAAGCAAATTCCTCACAGCACAGAAAGTTCCAGACTTCCACTCAGTAGTGCTTTCTGATGGACAACCAATGCAACATACTCTTACTGTGTGTGTACTCTTTGAAAGAAAGGTAATTTGTCCAATTTGGGTGACTTGCTTCTCTCCTCTGCCTCTCAATTATGCCTCCTCGTATCCCCCTATTACCTGTCTAATTAAAGCTGACAACCCATGAGAAGTAAACATTTGAAAGGAGTCAGTCAAACCCATATTCATGTTACATGTTTTTTTAAAGACACAGTGAACTGAAGGCACTCTTGCCTTTCTTCCAGCTCAATTTCTGTAGGAGGTCCCCACTCTGCCGCTTTCCAGTCCTCCCTATAAAGTGTTAAAACCCAATAGATGTCTGAGGTAGGATGTGAGCTGCCCAGGCTCTTACTAAAAACAAAAGTAAAGATACATCTGGGAGCAGGCAGTGTTTTGATTTACTTCTGTAATTTCACTGCAGCTCCGGTGGTTTTTACTGTAAACCACTCCTACACTGTCTGCAGATGTGGCGCTGGATTTAGTCAGAGGGAATTGGTACACACAGTATTTCTGTGTGTGTGTGTTTTGTTGAACGTCCAAAACCAAATTGGATTCTTTCTAAGGAATTCTGTTGGTGTTTTCAACGCAAACTGACTTCAACTCCTCACAATGGTTGATCAATCACTCCGGATGTTACGAGACTATTCAAAATGCAGCAAAACTTGTTTTTCCCCTTTATCTTCTTCACAAAGACTACGGCTCTGCACTGATTAGCGGTGTAAACACTGTAATCTAAAGACATCCTGCTGACAGACAATGACCGATTAATCCTGTCGGTTTAGAGAAACCTCAGAATGCAACTCGGCCTGATGCAAGAAATGTTTTTCTTTGTCGTTCTTGCATTGTTTTTCTACAACCTCATAACTTCTTGTGAATGGATCCATACAATGGATTCAGAAAATGACAGAGTGGCCTTCTTTTCCTTTAAACACAAAGTCCTTTCATTTCTTTCAAAGACAATTGTTGGGTGTGTTGTTGATTTTCAACTAACTTGCCAATTTCCCATATTGCACCACCTTGTTTTGCATTCAAACATATTGTCATAAAGTGGATAGATATTGTGATATCAATCAGCCATTTCTTTTATGTCACATTCATAAAACATAACACAAAAGCTAAAGCAAAGCTTGCTAAACTAATATTAGGTCTTCCCAATATAAAGAAAATGTGCGATAAAGCTGATTATATTACAATAACCGATGTTATGTTTATGTATCTTTTTTTTTAACTTATATGTTCTCAAATAACTTCTCCAGTAACTGTAGTGCTTTTTCATTTGACCACATTTATCCCTTAGACCGAGAATCCTTGAGTTTAAACAAGGAGTAGAGCAGCTGGTCACATTCCATTCATTCCTCTACATAATAAGATGGACGTGAAATCTATATTCATCCCAGTGACCAAATGTAAACAGTCCACACGAAACGAGAAGAATGCAAAGGAATCTGAGGGCATCCTCGACTTTCTATTCATTCGGTCAAGGATGGCTGAAAAACAAACATGTTTTCACCCAGGAGCTGTATTGTTTCTCCACATGTGTTGTTGTGCGCCTGAATGCAGCGTCCAGCCGAGCAGCTGAAAGTGTTTACGCTGGCCTTTAGGCGCAGGTGCACAATCCAAACCCAAGGGAAGGAAATGGAGGGGAGGGGTTTGAATGTGACACAAACAGGAAACAAGCTTTGTGTTCCCTCCTGCTCAGTGGCGCACACGAAAGGTTTATTTCAAACTTTGGCCTCGTGCAATCTATTTTGTCAGCTTATTCGGTACGCTATGTTTTGCCAGGAGCTTACACAACAGACACTTTTGAAAGATATGAACCTAGTCAATTCACCTCTATCATTCTGAAACCTTTTAACATCTCTCATTTATCAGATTGTTATCAACGCACTGACGTCTGTATGATGACAAAGCGGTTTAAATGGGAGTTTTGGGCAAAAGGCCATTGGACATACAGGAAATGCCTCTTCAAGTTGAAGAAGTCCCTTCACACCATGTTCACAGTTGTTTCTGGTCGTATATGGAGAACTGTCTTGTTTGTAAGAGAAGAGACACGTTCTTTTTCCTGGCTGGGAAAAACGAAAGTCATTTGAATCCAAGACAAGCAAATACTGAGCCTGAAGTAGTAAAAATGTTAGCACTACTTCGTCAGCAGGAGAACGAAAATGTCAGCCAATATAAACAAGTGGATAACAGTAGCCTGATGAAAACACGTTCCAGAAAAGAGAAAGAAGTTATAACCAATCCTCATCGCTATAAAGATGAAAACACAGTCACTTCTTAGTACCCAAAGTATTTAAAGAGGCCCCGTGTGAAACAAACAAAACAAACTGAGCTTACTCTAAAGTAACAATTTAAAGTAAAATGACCTTTTTAATGATTAATGATAGTCATAATGATATATCTTGTCCTGTCCGTAAATGTTTCGAATATATATAAACATCTTACAAACCACAATATGGTTTATCTGCCCATGTAGTCTCTTATCTAGACATCCAACAATATTGAGGTGTGTGTGTGTGTGTGTGTGTGTGTGTGTGTGTGTGTGTGTGTGTGTGTGTGTGTGTGTGTGTGTGTGTGTGTGTGTGTGTGTGTGTGTGTGTGTGTGTGTGTGTGTGTGTGTGTGTGTGTGTGTGTGTGTGTGTGTGTGTGTGTGTGTGTGTGTGTGTGTGTGTGTGTGTGTGTGTGTGTGTGTGTGTGTGTGTGTGTGTGTGATGTACTCAGTGTGGGAACAGGTCCTACCCCTCTACAGGAAAGACATTAGGAACAACATGAGAGTTGGGGGAGTGGAAGGGAGACGGGCAGTGGGGGGAGCTTTCAGGGAAAGAAGGAAACGAATGGAGAACACCCTCGACTTTTCATTCTCACTACAGAACCCCTCCTCACTCTCCCCCTCCCCCTCCTCCTCCTCCTCCTCCTCCTCCTCCTCCTCCTCCTCCTCCTCCTCCAACAAGTGTGAAGTGTCCCTCCTCAACAATAAGTGCAGTGCAGCGTGGCATAACAACAAATAGTGCGTCACTAACGAGTCACGGCAAACATTCCGGCCTGTCTGCGTTTGTATGTCGTCCACGTATTCCCGCCACTTTGTCCCAGACTGGACGAGTGTGTTTTGGGACAGACTGTTTGTTATGGGAGGGGGGGGTCATCTGCTTGTTTAGCTTTAATTTAGTTTCGGAACAGACTTTTCTGTCGGGGACATTTGTTTTTGTTGCCATCTGGTTTTCATAGGATCCCTCAGAGCTGCTTTAGCCTCAGTTGGGCTGGAACATGATTTGGGTAATCCTTTGTAGTCAGATTCTAGGAGAATAATAAAACCATTTGTAGATTAAACAATAAATCAGTTTCATTGTAACACATGATTTAGAAGTGGTTATTCTATGATATTATTCTTTATTGAATACAAACTAAGTTCCATTCAGACTGCCAAATAATGATTGGCTTTATCCAACTTGATTTGAAAGTTGATTCATAAGATTGACGACGGCCTCAGTCCGTAGAGCATCGAATCCTTCAGATGGATTCAATAACTTTCACATGGAAATCAGAAAAAAGGGACATAAGGTTTTCATATATCAGCAACGGTTTGTGGCCTGGATCTGGGCCACAAAGCGTTCCTGTGTAAACATCAGTGCCAAACGGGAGGGAAGAGTCTGCTTGTTTTGAGACTGAAGTGCCACTCCAGCTCCTCTCATGGGAGTGATTCATTCCTGGATGGAGAGAAAAAGGTGGGAGGGCAATAAAACCAGGGATAAGTAAATATACGGCAGTTTCCAGAAGGTGTTTCGGATATGAAGCAAACTCATAATACCTAAGAGCAGCATATGTTATCATTGGTTATCCTTGGCAGTGAATACAACATCAAAGGGTTTAAAATGCAAGAAATAAGGCGATGGTCCTCCTAAGATCAGTCAGTCATTTCAGCAACTTTCCCCGGAACGGCATATGTTTACGGTAAACCCTTAAGTGGCCAAAGTGATTATGACCGGAACAAAGTAGAGTGACAATGTCCACAGAGAGCAGGGGGGTGGGTGGGTCAACAAAACGGTGGACCTGAATACACAAGACCTCCACTTTGTCTAAGCAACAGTGTGCGTGTTGTTTTTTAATCATGACTGTAATTGTTTCCTATCCTTAACAAAGTTATTATTATTGCAACCATGACAATAAAGGTCCCCAACCTTTCATTAAGTTGTAATTTGAGCCCAAACCGTGATGTTTTCCTAAACGTAAACCATGTCCTTTGTTGTGAATAAACATTTATAATAGCCTTGTCAAACAATACAATTTATTTATTTTTCAGCTGTAAAAAAAAGACGGTTTTGGGAGATTAATTATACTACAGTATCTTCCCAATGCAATCATCAGATCAGAAAAGGCTTTTATTTAGTTGATTGGAAATTAAAGCTCTGTGAATAAAAATGGAGAG